>NC_090023.1:41129698-41450531 GCF_037176765.1 Anolis sagrei | reverse complement strand
TGACTCCATTGAATTTCACTGATTTCAGTAGGACTATAGTATGACTAAGGGCCCATCTACACCTGCCAATTACTCTGTGATCAGTTTAGAGTAGCAATACTTTGGACTGGCCTGGAGGTGACCACATATTCCATATCCAGTCCACAGCAGTGGCAAGGCAGAATCCAGATCAGGCATTGACAACTCCCTCCCCCCCCCCCCCCCCCCAGGTGTTTTGGACTTCAACTCTCCCAATTTGGCTGTTAGGAATTGTGGGAGTTGAAGTCCAAAACACCTGGAGGGCTGAAGTTTGCCCATACCTGATCCAGATGGTCCAGTTGGACTGAAATGAGTTTGGTCCCACCTTACCCTACCTATAGCCATCACTGCAGTCACAGAGCTTCGAATATACTCCTGCTTTTCTCCCTGGTGGAATGGATGTCTTTATTGATATCAGCAAAGGTGCCCAGCAATGGCCAAGTGCTCTTTTAAAGCTCTGTAGCCATCTGCCATGGTGACAGCGTGGACAACATGGGGCCAATCAATTGCCTTTTCCCTATGGGTGGTGATGCCAGTCTGTGTGAACAACAGAGCAGTTTGCATTGGAGTTAGTTGTGCTGTCTACACTCTGTCTGAAATGTGGGACTGCTCTGGAGTTTCACCAAAGGTCTGGAGCATCCCCTGATTTTCTTAAATGTGGGGCTAAACTAATTCAACATGGTCTACCGTGTGTTTGGGGCCAGAAGTCTCTGGACATTGTTTGGATATCCTGGAGTAACTTGTGGTCCATCAGGTTTTAGGGCTAATGTAGACAAGCCCTTGGTCTGGATGCATCCCGAAGGCTCTAAGGTTCAAAATGAAATGAAAGATGCAGTAGCTGTGTTCCTTCTCATCCCTTCAGAAATCTAGTGGCAAAAGAAATCATCATGAGAAGCACATCTTCATGGTGGCCAATACTGTAAATGAGAGCACATCCTGCCTAAAACAGAATTTGGAAGGACTCCTTCATAAGACAGAGTTTTGGCAGGAAAAGGAGACGTTCGTGAAAGGCCCTGCACAACATCAACTCACACCAGGATGGATGTTTGAAAGCTTTTATTATAGGAGATCCAATATTGTTGCTTGTTTCAATTTTAGACCATATGTATTGTTGATGTATGTAGGTCAACAGCTGGTTAGACACATAATATCACATACACATCTCACCAGTGCGTAACTGAACTTTTCCTGCTTAGCTTTGTTTGTGTTAGATACTTTGAATTGGTACAGCATTGTTTCATCATTTTAAGGAGTAAGCTTGTTGAAGTTGCACTGCTAAAAACATATTTCTAAACAGAATAGTTATATTAGCACTCTCAAACTCAGTGCTTTCCAGATAGTGTTGTCTCCAATTCCTATCATTATATCTAGCATGGCCATGTAGGTAGGGATGATGGGATTTGCATTTCAACATATTTGAAATCTGGTGAATGCTAAGTAGTTTCAACAGTTCAGCAGCTTGAGATTTTATGTCAATTTATCATTTCTAAGTTATTAAACTTAAATTTTGTGTGTGTGTGTGAGAGAGAGAGTAATACAAAAATGCAATTCTGTGTTAAATTACCTAAGAGTAAGTGCAATTTATTTCTAAGCATGCATATGATTTATTTTTCTTTGTCATGTGTGGCTTCACACCTTCACCTGTGCTGTATTCACAGATAGGAAAGAGGGGTACTAAATGGGTGTACTTTTCCTCTTGAACTTCAGGCAAACAAGGATAAGTAAGTAAAACTTTAAAATCAAAGTGCATGTGTGTGTATACACACACACACACACACACTCATATGCGCAAAGGATTCCTAGGACATTTGTTTTAAAACTACATTATCTATATCACAACAGAGACCACAAAGAAAGAAACGAAATACGAGAAATACTTGAAAAAGAAGTGTGACTGATTAAAGTGCATTGTATACAGATTGTATTCATTTTAAATGATACCATTTTCTGGAGGTTTGCCACCTCCTAATTTCTATTTCCTTAATCGTTCCCTTTCTAATATGCTGTTCCACACTGGACTCTTCAGATCTGGCAAACAGATTTCATGCTGATAATATGCTGTTAGTACATTACAAACATTTTTGTGGGCTTACCAGCATGAATATGGGCATCTTCGGCTATAGCGGCAACAATAGAACTGCCACTCCCGGTCAAGTACAGATGGGAAATACTGGCTCTGAAATCCTGCCACCAATCCATTATTTGAACATGTTTGATACCTGAGAAGAGAAACCACAAAATTGAAGAAACACAAATGGATGGGTTTTTTTTTAAATTTGCTTTCTTTACATTTCAAGCACTATTGCTGAAGGTTACTGGAAGCTGAAAGCAACCCCATGCTGAGGTTCCCTGACTGGAATTGTTTGTTAGTCATCAGTTCCTATCCGCTTCACTATCCTCTTCTTATGTCATTTGCCTGCATATTGTGTGCCTTACTTTACACACACATTATATTTCTTACTTAAAGGCATTTTTCTTTGAATGGTTGTCCAGTCCAAGGACTTTATCACACAAGGCTGGCAAACCAGAATTGCAGCATGATGAACACATCCACTTCCAATACAACATCATATGCAGCTACCAGTTTGCCTTTCTTCTGTGACTGTAGTGCTGGACATTTTAAATGATGGGCAAAACCCATTGATATCTCCTGATCCTATTACCTTCTGACTACTTACCTCAGTGCAATAGATTCCTTCCACTTCTGAATCAACATGCTGACATTAAATGAGTGTGTTTCTCCTTGCCTCCTTGCTCTCTCTCAATATTTCCAGACAGGTTGTTTTCCTCCAGCCCTCTACCCCATTTTATTTTTCATTTTCATTTCAGTAAAATAAAAAATAAAAAATAATAACAACTGCTAGACATTATGGGTAGGGCATAGACTCAAAGACTTATATGTGTGGAAGACTGATTGGGTAATTGTAGATTTCCAAAATAGCGCAGTTGCATTACTTATTTATTTACGATATTTCTATCCCGCCTTTCTCAGCCCAAAGCGACTCAAGGTGGCTTCCAAATTGGCAGCAATTTGATGCCATAACAGTTCACAGTATACAATTAAAAACAGTAAAACAACATTATAAAATCCACACAAAACAATTAAACATATATAAAAACCAATGTCTTCCTGTTAATCTCATTTTCCAGTAGCATCGTCTAATGCAGAGAGATTCCATTCTGAACCTTCTAAAATCAGTGTGTATCCATTCTCTACACAAATGCAATGACAGCTAGCATGTTGGTGTGATTTATATATTTTTAAACAATTTTTTAAAACTATAAAAAGGAAAATCCAGAACATTTATGTTGCTCCTGAGCAGCAGACTACACAGGCAAACATACAAAAGGCCACCTGGCTACAAAATTACAAATCCCAGGATTGCATAGGATTCCATCCAGGGTGCTTTGAATGTGTGTTTCTGCATGGCATGGGGTTGCACTGAATGTCCTTGTGGTCTCTTCCAACTGTACAATTCTTGTTAAAGTAGAATCAAAGTACTATTAGGTCCATGAATTTCCAATAATTGATTACTTTTTAAAAAATATAAGAATCATAGAGTTGGAAGAGACCACATGGGCCATCTAGTCCAACCCCTTGCCATACAGGAAAAGCACAAAGTATCCCTAGCAGATGGCCATCCAGCCCGTTTAAAAGCTTCCAGGGCAGGAGTCTCCACCACACTCCAAGGCAGAGAGTTCCACTGTTTAGAGCAGGCATGGGCAAACTTTGGCCTTCCATACCAGCTGTTAGGAATTGTGGGAGTTGAAGTCCAAAACACCTGGAGGGCCAAAGTTTGCCCATGCCTGGTTTAGAGAGTTTAAACAATGTCTGGAAAATGACCAGGATGCTCCCACTAAGAGGGGGGGGGGGTCTTTTAATAGTGAAGAATAGCTGCAGACTGGCAGTGAGTGTTTTTACAAGCCTGTCTTGGAAACCAAATTTATGAGTACTTACAATGTAGCTTCAACTGAAGTAGCTATTTTGCTTCAAGAATCCTGGAATGATTTCTTATAGGCAGTATTTCCTGTATTTCATCTTCCAGAACCCTAGCAGATAAACTCCTAGTGTGTCTTTATCCAGCTGTTAACTATCAGAGCCAGACTACTCTTTGAAGTAGACTGTTTCATTTGTTTTTCCATTTCACAAGAACAGTTAGGCTTACTATGTAATATCATTATAAAATAGTCGCTGGTGCTAATGACTTGGCCGTATCTCATTTAGTACTTACATCAAGGAAGTTGCTGTTGTAAATTGGCACAAAGGTGGCATGGGCAAAGTTTATTCTGATAAACCAGGTTAAGAGGTCTGTTCTGGATTTCAACTTCAATTTGTTGAATGAAAATCAGAAACCTTCTAAAGAGGCATTGCCTCATTTGCTTTTTTGGATCTGAGTTGCTATTGATCCCCTCATTCTTATTTACATTTACAGTAGAGAGCCCCACATAAAAGCAAGTGCTTTTGGGACAAAGTAGGAAATCCCTGCTTTGCTCTGAAGTAATTCGTCAGCTGGAAAGCCCGGGTCTTCTTGAAAGACCCGGGTCTTTCCAGCTATGGGTGGACTTCTGAGAGGGCAATCCACACAGCTATGGGTGGACTTCTGAGAGGGTAATCCACACAGCCCTCTCTTGTTTTCCAGGCTCTGTGAGCCTGGAATATCCAAGAGGGCTCTAACACCCTCCCCAAACCTTTCAGAAAAGCTTTTAAAAAGGAAAATAACTTACCCAGATGCCATTTCTCTTCTTTGGCACTACCTTGGCATGTAGAAATGGCATGGCAGGAGAAGGGGGGGAGAGGAAAATCACTCCTCCCTCCCCCCACTTTCTCCTGGTGTGTCATTTTTATGTGCCAGGAGAGCACCAGAGAAGGGGAAATGGCAATCAGGTAAGTTATTTTCTTTTTAAAGGCTTTTCTGTGGGTTTTTGTTTTGTGTTCTGGTACCCTCCCAGAAAGCAGGGCATGTGCCCCCCCCCCCCAAAAAGCACATGCTTTCTGAGAAGTCTACATTTTAAAAACCCAATTGATCCAAGGTTAAAGTGCTTTCTGGAACCACCCCACCCTGAAAAACAGGACATTTCAGGTTAAAAATTTTGGTTAGCTCTGAACCAGTTAGTGTTGAATAGCCTTTTCTTAGCTCATTCTATCTCACAAGGTTGCTGTGATGATACAATAGTATAAAGTTATTATACTGCACACCAGAGCTTTGTAATTGGATGGAAGATAATTGGATGGAAGATAATTGGATATTCATAGTTAGAATAATTTTCTGCATTTGTTCTTGCACACCAGTAGCATGGCAAGAAAAACACTGTTGATGTTAGTGATGATAAATGTTTGTGCATGCGCGGAGAAATGTACAATTGAGCCATAAACAGCATTCTCTCTTTCGCTTTCTCTCTCTCTTGTGCATGCACATAGGCCCCTTCCACACAGCTGTACAAAGTCCACATTGAAATGGATTATATAGCAGTGTGGGCTCAGATAATCCAGTTCAAATCAGATATTGTGGACTATCTGCCTTGATATTCTGGGTTATATGGCTGTGTGGAAGGGCCCACACACAGAATGAGGGGAGATACCGCATCAGATCTTCTTTCAGCAAAGAAACAGAAAAGTCCATCTTTTAGAAGCCCTTCTTTTGGCCAAAGAAATGCAAGCAAAGTCATATCGGCAAAGATGAGCACTATCAGAAACAGATGTGAACATTTTTTGCAGAGTTCCATTAATATGATAATCTTTAAACAAATGGGCTTGTATGTTTATTTCTTGTGTGTGCTTTATGATACTATTTTAAGCCAGTCTATAAAAGAGAGCCCTGGTTGGCACTAACCCCAGTGCCATTCTGGCTTTTTATTAAAACCTTCAGGGCTTAATTGATTTTATCCTGCTTGCATATGTATCATGTTTGACATTATTTTAAGTTGTTTTATATTGTTTTAAATTATCTGGTCTAAAAAGATTATTTATTTAGTGTATAATCTAATCTTTTAAAGCCATTGTTGTTTTAAATTTATTGAAGGTTATTAAGCTTATTATAATTTCTATATAGAATTTGCAAAGACTTACAAACACGTGAGGGGAAAATTCATATATAAAAATAATGTATACATATAGATACAAATACATGGAAATCTCTAGATATCTATATGTATAAAGGATTTGCAAAGATTTGCAAACATATGAGGGGAAAATTAATATATAAAAATAATGTATATAGATAGATAGAGATAATATATAGCTACATAAGGATTGCAAAGGCTTGCAGGAATGCCTATATATCTGTAGGAGAGATTAACAAATTATAAGATTAATGGATATTCCTGACTTGCAAGGGCTTCTGTCCCTCTTAGTGAGTGAGGGGGGGTTTGGAAAAGAAAACACACTGATAAAGGAGGGAAAGAGGAGAAATAAATAAATCATATATAGCAAGCAATGGCCTCCAGGCTCCCCCACCCAACCTTCACCCCATTATAAACCAAAGGATGCTTTTTCCACCCCACCCCCGCCCCCAAAAAAGGCTGAAAGGCCCAGCCTATCTTCAAGTATATATGGTAACTATGGAACCTCCTCTCCTTTGGTGTACTCTTGTGAGCCATGCTGAGATCAAGGAAAGGATGGTGCATCAGAGCATATGTCTGGATGATAAAGGGCAAACACCAACGTCATGCACTTCCAACTGCTGAACAAAATACTGTATCTTCAGCAGATAATAATGTCCCATTTCCATCTGAAATGTTGCTAGTTTGAATGAAACTAAAGGCTGGAAGCAGTGCACCTGATGGGATAGGGCACTGTTTCTCAAACTGTGCTTCTCCAAGTGTTTTGGACTTCAACTCCCAAAATTCCCAGCCATCTTACCAGCTGTTAGGAATTGTGGGAGTTGAAGTCCAAAACATTTGGAGGAGCACAGTTTGGGAATCACTGGGAAAGGGGATAGGAATCTATCAAACAAGCATAAAACATTGATCACTCTATTGCTACCAACTGGTCAGTTAAAATGTTCCTTGGTAGATTTAATGCATTCCACTTCTCACAGATATGATTTTGGTCCCATGCTGATAATGATTTCTCTGTAGTCACATATTGATAAGAACTTACCAAAATTCATAAATGGCATTGTAAAGTCGTCCATGCAAGTAGGGGGTTTCACTGGTTAGCTCTTTAAAGCTTTGAATTTAATTTCTGGATGTTCAGTCCTATTACTGGCACTCAATTGAGTAAGTGAAGACATCTGCTCTTGCACTTTGCTACTCTGCATGTCCAGTGTGGAATACATCTCACTACATTAAAACACTGGATGTGGCCCTTAATGAGACATGCCACATTATCACAGGATGTATATGGCCTACACCACTGGAGAAATTATACTATTTAGCTGGTATTGCACCACCTGATATCCATACAGCCAGAAATTCAAGGCAGAAAATCCCACAGTATCTGCTTTGAACTGGGTTATCTGAGTCCACAATGCCATATATTCCAGTTCAAAGCAGAAAATGTAGGATTTTATTCAGCTGTGTGGAAGGGGCCTAAGACATGTGGCCTATTTTACTTGGAAGGAGAGGCAGAGGAAAAGAAGGAAGAGAGTTTCTTGGCAGTAAATCAAGGGTTGGAAAATTCCTCCTTTTACATATTCATTTAAACAATATGTATTGAA
Source organism: Anolis sagrei (assembly GCF_037176765.1). Lineage (NCBI taxonomy): Eukaryota > Metazoa > Chordata > Lepidosauria > Squamata > Anolidae > Anolis > Anolis sagrei. The sequence continues at coordinate 41,442,855 of NC_090023.1, read as the reverse complement.
TCCTAACTTGGGAATGAGTCAAGGCATTAAAGTTAGCAGACATGCTTATGTTGTGTGTGTGTGTTCTGCCTAAAATATGAAGATTTCAGTGCACCTACGTGACCTAGTGTTATATATAAATAATATAAAGAGAAACTGGGAACTGAAAAATGTAAAATAAGTCATTCTGAGTTCAAGAGAATTTGCTACCAAGCCATGAAGCAATTTAATTCAAACAATAAATTCCCCTGTTTAGCAACAAATTTCCTTCATTTTAAGGTGATCCAGTATAGAACAAGGTCTTCAAATTTCTGAAATGTTAGGCAGAGATCAACTATAATTTCATAAGACGATTCAACCTCAATTTATCTTGTATACAGGTATATTTTGGTTGGACAAAGGACCCTTCCATGCATCTATATAACCCAGAATATCAAGGTAGATAATCCACAATATCTACTTTGAACTGGATTATCTGAGTCCACACTGCCATATAATCCAGTTCAATATGGATTTCATACAGCTGTGTGGAAGGAACCTAAGTTTGGCTACCATCATGGAAATTATACAAAAGTGAAGGTTAGTGGTTGGAAATATATATCCTTGATGTATTTTGGAAGAAGCTTTCAAGTGGTGTATAAAAGGATCATGATTGTTTTCATTTCCTTATGCAAGCCTTATCTGATGTGGTTGTTTTGTTTCATATGTGCATATTGTTACTTTTGAATAAAAACCTTGTTGAAACCTATTGAATTCTTCTTGGGCCCTTCCACATAGCCCTATATCCCAGAATATCAAAGCAGAAAATCCCACAATATCTGCTTTGAACTGGGATTTTTGAGTCCACACTGCCATATATCCCAGCTCAAAGGAGAAAATGTAGGATTTTATTCAGCCGTGTGGAAGGAGCCCTTCTTCTATGTGGGGTAGGGACCTGTCCCCTATTCTTTTAATATTATTCCTACCTCTGGTACTTAAACTCCTGTGGAAAAGGAAAGCCCAGGTACACATCTATTTCATTAACTGAATGATATCTGAATTTATTCCCCTCTCTCCTCAACATTATAACTTCTTTTGCTTAAAAAGATTGTGCATATTTTCCTGGTTCTTCTACTATCTGCTTCAGTAGAGCCATGACATTGAAAAAAGCAAAGAGTAACAATGGTTTAAAATCAAGCATAACTATTGCCTATCACCAAGTAAAGCATTTGAGAAAGCTGAGCTGGTAGTACAAGGGTGAAAGTACATGAGAGACGATCTGCAAAGGAATGGGGATGTATTAATGGTTGTCTCAGCAAGAGAAATAAGCAGTGGTGCCATCACTACAGATTGCTGGATTGTTGATCCACCAGCATGAGCAGATCACAATTTTATTAACATGCATTTTGTTGCTCCTTGCATACATTGCTATTATTAACTATTTCATCAGCTTGACAGTGCTGGGGTTTCTAGTGTCTTCGCCTCAAGCAAATGCAAATATGATTGTCCTACCATTCTAGTCCTGCTCTGTTGATCTCTTCCCACCAGCACTCGGTTGGCTCTCCCAGGGTGTGCGGAGTAGGCATGCAAGCATAGTTCCACAGTCGGTCGGCGCCTTCTTTTTTGCTGAAAGTGCTCCTCACTGCCACTATCACTTGCCCATGTGGGCATTGGAAGTTGAAGCCCTGCCGATACAGGTTGACCCAGTCATCATTGTCCCCATAGGAGTGATAATAGTCTCCATATTGGCCCCATGCCACTGTGAGCAGAGGCAGGAACACAGAGAGAAGACAGAGGTCCATGTTGCTTGTGTTTCTGGCTGTAAAACGCCCCACTGGGTTGTTGTGCTGGCTTATTTATATCACATCTAACATTTGGATTCCAGATGTGGAACATCTAGCTCCAAACGTTATGTGTCACTGTTCAGCCAAGCCTTTCTGTACAAAAGAATTGGCCGCAGACAAATTCAATTAGTTTTAAGGTGGAATTTTACAAACATGCTAATCCTTTACATTATCAAAACCATGATTTCCTAGGACTGTAAACTATTTCTAATCCCCAGTGTCTCCTATATAAAAATGTAGAATATATATCACAGATGTGTGCACGGTAGCTAAACTGGTGAGGAAATAAACTATTTCAGTTTTCAAACAATGTTGCTTCAGGCAGTTGCAATAAAAAAATTAAGTGAAACAGGAATGCCAGGAATTGCTCTGAAATAACCTCAGGGTGCAATTTTCCATCTTTAGCTTCCATTCAGGTTTTCTTCTCTTAAAATTACATTCCTCTGCCCATTTTTTTTCTTAGGCAAAATATATTCTGTAGATTAAAATACATAGACCTCAATCTAACTCTGTACATGGAGAGTTATCCAGGGTGAGAGTCCTCCTAGGTTGAAACCAACATCATCGGTGATCACTTGGGTCCAAATAGCCTTCCAAGTGTAGGCTCAGTGGTGGGTCAGTAGGTGATTGTGGAGACCTATTCTTGACCTGCATGTTCTTCCACAGCGAGGTCATTGGTTTCCAGATGGAAGGCGGTCCTGGTCTGGGCTGGCTTGACATACCTTCCTCTTGACTCATTTCTTGCTTTTGCTCTCCATTCGTGCCTCTTTGAATTCCACAGCACTGTTGGTAACAACTGACTTCCAGTTAGAGTGCTCAAGGGCCAGGGCTTCCCAGTTCTCAGTGTCTATGCCACGGTTTTTAAGGCTGGCTTTAAGGCCATCTTTAAATCTATTTTTTCATTCTTCATTTGGGAGTATAGTATAGCTTTGGGAGATGGTGACCGGGCATTGGGACAATGTGGCCAGTTCAACGGAATTGATGATGGAAGATCATCTCTTCAATGCTGGTGGTCTTTGCTTCTTCCAGCACACTGACATTTGTTTGCCTGTCTTCCCAAGAGATTTGCAGGATTTTTCGGAGGCAGTGCTGATAGAATTGCACATGACTCTGTAGATAGTCCATGTTTTGCAGGCATATAGCAAGGTTGGGAGGATAATAGCTTTATAAACAAGCACCTTGATATCCCTTCATTTGGAAAAGGGCTGCACTTGCAGAGCTCAGATGGTGTTGTATTTCAGTGTCAATGTTGATTTTTTGTAGAGAGGTGACTGCCAAGGTAGCAGAAATGGTCAACATTTTCTAACGTTACACCATTAAGCTGTATTTCTGGCATTGCAGAGGGATTGATAGGTGCCTGTTGAAAGACTTTGGTTTTCTTGATGTTCAGTGAGAGTCCAAGCTTTTTGTATGCTTCTGCAGAGGCATTTAGAGTAGTTTGTAGTCTTTTTCTGAATGAGCACAGACTACATTATCATCAACATACTGGAGTTCTATAACAGATGTTGGTTTTGGTTTTCAGTCTGCTGAGGTTAAATAGCTTGCCATCTGTCCAATTGGGAAGCTTCCCATCGACAAGGTACAGTATTATGGCAATGAAGATGGAGAAAAAGATTGGGGCAATAGCACATCCTTTTTTGACACCTAACTCCATCTTAAATGGGTCACTTTGGGAACAATTGCTGTCCAAGACTGTTGCCATCATGTTATCATGGAGGAGCCACAGGATGTTCACAAATTTGTTAGAGCATCTGATTTTGTTTGGAAGATGGTCCAGAGAGAACTGTGATTCACTGCATCAAATATCATTGTGAGATAAATGAATGCCATGTACAGAGGTTAGTTTTGTTCCCTGCATTTTTCTTGGAGCTGTCGTGCAGTAAAGATCATATTCACTGTTCCTCTGGAGGAGCGGAACCCGTTCTGGGAGGGTGTCTTCTGAAATAGGTAGAAGGCGGATTGCAAGGATTCTTGTGAGGATTTTCCCAGCAGAGGTTAGAAAAGAGCTACCTCAGTAGTTTCCACATTCTGTTCTTTCCCTCTTTTTGGAAACAGTGATGATGGTGGCATCTTTAAAGTCTGTTGGGATTTTATTGGTCACCCACACTTTTTCAATGAGCTGGTGGAGTTGGTGTGTCAGGTCAGGTTCACTCTCTTCAAATATTTCAGCAGGGATCCCATTAGGTCCACTGGCTTTGTTATTTTTTTGTTGGCTGATGGCATTGCTGACTTCTTCCAAACTAGGCAGTGCTGCAAGCTCATCCCTGGTTTGTTGTTGCGGGATTTGTGATAGAACCTCTTCGGCCACATTGGAGCTACGGTTCAGGAGGCTTTGGTAGTGTTCTTTCCAACGGAGTGCGATTGATTTTTGGTCCTTCAGGAGTTTGGTTCCAGCTGATGAGCGTAGAGGCTGTATGCCATGGTTTCTTGGTCCATAGATGACCTTTGTGGCTTTGAAAAATCCCTGAGCATCATGGGTATCTGCCAGGTGTTGGATTTCTTCAGCCTTCTTTGTCCACCAGATGTTCTTGAGTTCTCTGGTCCTTCTTTGGACCTCAGCTTTTGTTCTGGCGTAGATCTTTTTCTTAGCAGCACAGTTGATGTCTCTCTGCCATGTTTGGCTTTCCTTTTCTTGTCAATTAGCTGTTGGATCTCATCGTAATTTTCGTCAAACCAATCTTGATGTTTCTTGGTTTGATATCCAATAGTTTCTTCGCAGGCTGTGATGATGGAGGTCTACAGTTTGTTCCAATGTTCCTCAACATTTTCGTGGTGTTCGGGGTAGTCCATATATGACCTTTGTGGCATTAAAGAATCCCCGTGTATCATGGGCATCGGTAAGGTGTTTGATTTCTTGAGCCTTTTTTGTCCACCAGATGTTCTTGAGTTCTCTGATCCTCTTTTGGACCTCAGTTTTTGCACTAGTGTAGCTCTTTTCTACTGGGAAAAGCAATGTGTGTATGCATCTTTATTGTATGCTTTGTTAAGGAATGCCAATAGTCTATAAATTTTATTTTACTTTGTTGATTTTTGTCAAGTTAGCTATATATTTTCAATTTAAAAAACAATTTGGGGGGAAGAACTGCAAAGAGTGGTTCTGTGGTCTCATCTCTTAGTTGCAACTAATGAACTTTTTATGACAAAAGAAGGTAGATTGATTTCAAAGTGGAAATGGAGAGATAAGAGAGAGAAATAGTACTACAGTAGAACCTCCACTGTTGCAGAGGCTAGGACCCCTGTGAAAGTAGAAAAACCACATCTCTAAAAAATGAGAAAATAGCTCTCTAGGAATCTCTATACCCTTCGGCACAACTATATGGTCAACTTAGATATAGAGTTGTGCTGGGTGATCTAGATATTTTAGAGAAAACATTTTAATCAAATCTGCAAATACTCAAACCAACAAAAGTTAAATTTGCAGATGTAAAAGGCCTGCTCTCGTAATATTGCCCATTTGTTTAATTATATTTTCCCTAGTGTTTGGACTTAAAGACAGCCCACAATAATTAAATCAGAGATGGATTAAAGTACATTACAGAGTTCAAATATAATTAAACTACCAATAGGATGATCAGCAATTGGAATCCAGATTATCTGCTTTGAATTGGATTATATGGCAGTGCAGACTGATATAATCCAGTTCAAAGCAGATAGTGTGGTTTACCTGCTTTGATAAAATGGATTATATGGTAGTGAAGAAGGGGGAAAAGAAAGCCTGTTCAGTGGCTGCTCCCAGGTTCTGGAATCCCCTGCTGATGGAGACTAGACTGGCTCCCTCCTTTCCTCAGCACATTAATTTTTTTCTGTTTATACAACCCTTGGGGAATTGACTGTGTATAAGGATAAGGCTTTTCATAGCCCTTCTGTGTTGCTTTTTATTTTTTTATTTTAAATTGCAAAGTTTTTATATGTCAGTATCCGATGTGAAGACTATGGCATCGAACTGATCCTGGTGCATCCAGAAACACAACTTCTCTTTTTTTCATTGGTATTTTGGGAAAGCTTCTGCCTTGGACAAATCCAAAACATTGCCAGGCAGCTTGGTTTTGTTTCCTCTTCAGACATTTCCCATGAGATGTTTGGTGGTGCCCCAGTTAAAGAGGCCCAGGTTTCTTACATCACTGTCCTCTTAACTCCTTTTCCAGGTTAGTCATTGCTAATTATATCAAACAGATGCTCCTGGGACTCTCACATCACATTCCTCAATATAATAGCAAAAAAATGGGTAGGGCCATCTTGGGGAGAGACTGCCTTTCCAAGGGGCACAATTTTATGCAAACTTTGCTGCAGAAAGATAGCTTTATGTCATGCATCGTGCTATTTCAGAGATTGTCATGTTCTCTCTCACACCGGCTGGGTTGTTTGTCAATTTTAATAAAGGATGTCATTTTACTATGCAATTGCATAAAATGGGACTTGAGCATCCACAGATTTTGATGTCAATGGGGTCCTGAAACCAAACCCCAGTGGAAGCCAAGGACTTACTCTATAATGCCCCTGCTATAAAAAGGCAGATATAGGGCCCGTCCAGGCAGTAGTTCCCACAGCAAACAGGAGGGTGGCCAGACACCATTACCTGTAAACATGGAAGCAATCACTACAAAAGGCAAAAAACACAAGATTTTTAGGTGTGGGAATATTGTGGTTTTGAGCCAAATAGCCACATCTTCAAATATCTGTGTGTCTGTGCAATTGAAAATCACGGGATTTTTATCTGGTTTTGTTCCCAGGTTTGAGATGTTTGCTCCTGATTGGTCGGTTTCTAAAAAGAAGGTGACAGTTGAGTAGAATGTAAAAACTTTATTAGTGTACCAGAAACTTAATGAAATGTGTGGATGGCACATTTTCTCTGGCCAGGAGGAAGTAGTGGCCTCCTAGTCAACGTTGTACATTCTTTCACAAGAAGAGCAATTAGGAACAGCACCCTGTTATTTGATGCCACAAGTGCACAACCAAATCTGTCTGGACAGATGGACAGGCAGCCAGACTCTAAAAAGTGGCAATAATGGCAAAGTTATGTTCCTGGCTTAAAAGTGTGTGTTCCTGTTTGATTGTGTAGTGTTGACTTGGACAGTAGTGGTCCTGCCCTGTAAACATTGTTTGTGTGGCGGATACTTTCAAGAAACGTCTGGAGGGCACAGTTTCTCTGGCCAGGACAAAGAACAGAACTTTTGCAGCGTTTTGCTGAGGTGATTCTCCATATATCTGCATATCCACATCTTGCAGGTTAAAAAAAAATGCTGAAGTTTCCAGCAGAAGTACCACAGCGGCCATCTTGGGAGCCACTAAATCTTGCAACAAAACATCAAGTCTACACATCAGAGGCAAAAATCCTGGGACCAACAGGTCTGTATGTGGATCGCTTCTGAAATCCCAGGAATTTTTTGCCCCTGATTAAAACCCATGATTTAGTGTTGTCTGGAAGCATCCATAGATTAGCAGACTGTTGAGAACTGGGAGCAAAATAGTGTGACATCTGTAGACAGTCCATGTTCTGCAGGCGTATGGCAAGGTTGGGAGGACAATAGCTTTATAAACAAGCACCTTAGTCTCCCTATGGATGTAGGAAAATGTATTTACCCCTTAAAGTCTTATATGCTAGAAATTTGTGCAGTTAAAGAACATTTCAGGTGGGGTGCAGAATTCTTTTTGGCAGTCAGGCTCCTCGTTCCCCCTCATAGCTACACCCTTTCTACTCCTTTCCTATCCATGTGAGTAAATGAGAACCCTTCGTACATGCTGCTCACTCAAAACATACTTGCCTTTTCCAGCCTCCCGCTTACTAATCTCCCCCCTTGTCAGTTGAATGAGTCTTCTAATAGGATTTTTCTCTCTGGTTGCCACTGTCATGTCACACCTGTCTTTCAAGTGTCTGTGTGTCTGCCGCTCTCCACATCAGTTTCACACTCATACTGCTTGCCTCTCAAGGCTATATCTGTACTCTTATCTCTTCTGAAGTTTCTCAAAACTCTATCTCATCTTCATGCTCTCTTCATTGCACCCCCTGCTTCTTTGTCTTATCTTTTGGAGTCTCGGCCCTTTGGGGACATTTTTATTCCTGGGACTCAGCCAAGTTGTTCTATTGCTGAATGACAGCAATAATCTTCCACCAAAAGTTAAGGCTCCTTCTTGCTTATGAAAAAAATGAGGATGATAGAGTGATGCATTAAACAGCCATTTTCCTACCCTATGACAGATAATGAAAAAAATCAGTAGATCACCAGGAAGAGAAGCAGACTGCACCAAAGGTGGTGCGTCTATACTGTAGAATGAATGCACTACTTTAACTGCCATGGCGAGGCACCAGCACTAATTGACAAAGAAAGAAAAAGAGCTTGTAAAACTACAACTCCAATGATTCCATAGCATTGAGTCATGGCAGCTAAAGTAGGGTCAAACTACATTTATTTCATAGCGTAGATCCACCTTTATTCATTGGATTGCCATAACACAAAGTCAGCTGGACAGAAATTCACAACAATCCTCCGTAATATTCCAGATGCATGAGGTGGCTTCCGCACCCAGTCTAATGACAGAGCCAGCCCCACCACTATTTTCCCTTCTTTGGCTTCATGCCTTCATTTAAGCTATTTCCTATGTTTAAAGCAGCTTCCCTATCTGGATCTGTCAAACCATCTCCTCCTACTCTTTCCTTAATCCTCATGCATTAGGATAAACAAACTTGTATTGGATGAGTTGTGGGGTATTTTCTGACCCCAATGAAATTCTAGTCTATTGTGTGATATAGAAATGTCCCCTGTCTGTTGTGTATGTAGAATCAAGTATTTTCTACCCAAACAATAACAGGCAGGTAACAAAAAGTGGAATGAAACTATTGTATTTCTTCAATTGTAAGATGCCATTGATTGTAAGATGCACCCTAATTTCAACAACTCAATCTCCAACAAAAATACATAAGATACACCTGCAATTTTAAGATGCACACCCTTTAGAGATGTTTACATAAGAAAAATGTGTTTCTTAGGACTGAAGAAATACAGTACAGGCAGTCTCCAAATTACAAATATCCATCTTACAAATAACTCAGAGTTACAAATGGGGGTGAGACAACAGGAAGTAAGAGAAATATACCCATTGGAAGGGAAATTCACTCCTGAAAGAGTTATCATGGGGAAAAGGTGTCTCCACCGAAACTGTATCATGAATCCTTGTTTCCACAACAAGCATTTTTTTCTCAAAATCCAATTATCACGGGGTCAGAAAGTGAGGTGAAATATTCAGAACAGGGGAACAGACAGCAAAACAAACACCATAGGAATGTTAACCCTTCCCTATGCTAGCTAAAGCACGCATGTGTGTGTGTGTGTGTGTACTAGAATGTGCAATCAATAAAAATGTTTCAAAAATTTTCACAAAATTAGAAGGGGTTTGCGTTTTGTTTCTAAAGTGTTTCTAAAGTATAATTAGTGAAAATTCCATTATTACAAAGAGAATAGCGAAATTTTGTTACTTTTCATTATAATACATTAATCACTTAGTGTCTCAGCTTGGGCAGAAAATGAGTTAGAAATAATAATAATAATAATAATAATAATAATAATAATAATTCAGACAGACAGAGTTTTGGAGCACAATATTCCTAACCTCATGATCGCATTAAAAAAACAAAGTATGGATCGTTGATGTTGCAATCCCAGGTGACAGCAGGATTGAAGAGAAACAACTAGAAAAGCTGGCACAATATGAGGATTTAAAGATTGGACTGCAAAGACTCTGGCACAAGCCAGTCAGGGTGGTCCCAGTGGTGACTGGCACACTGGGTGCAGTGCCTAAAGACCTTGGCCTGCACTTAAAGACAATTGGCGCTGACAAAATTACCATCTGTCAGTTGCAGAAGGCCACCTTACTGGGATCTGCACTGGGATCTGCACTGGGATCTACACGATACATCACACAGTCCTAGACACTTGGGAAGTGTCCGACGTGTGATCCAATACAACAGCCAGCAGAGTGATTTTGTCTGCTGTGGATTCATCTTGTTGTGCTTGAAATAACAACAACAACAACAATAATAATAGCAACAACAACAACATATTAGTCTGCTGACAAAAAAACCAAAATGAGTGTTTTTAGCTCCATTCTTTAATTGCAAGCTAATAATACATACTTTCTTTTTTCCTCCCTCCCCTCCCTCCCTCCCTCCCTCCCTCCCTCCCTCCCTCTCCCTCCCTCTCTCTCTCTCTCTCTCAACCTTATCACACACACTGGAGAAAACGCTTGTTAGGTAGGCACCTCATAGTTAAAGAAGGCTAGACAAGGACTGAATATCCACTTCATGACACCTGATTCTCTCCTTGACATACCTAATAAAATAATAAAATAATCTGCCTCTCTCTCACACACACACACATGCACACAGTGTACATCTGGAAAATGTTATATGGATTAAATTCTCCAAATCCTGGAAGATTCAGGGGACTTTGGTACCTATTGTCCAAAGAAGTAGTCCAAAATTCAGCACCTTTGAAGAAGTCCTTTTGTGATGAATTATGTTGCCATCTTCTTTTGTTTCCTGAACACTTATTAAGTCCAATGTAATATTTTGTTCTCATACTAACAACCTGCCAAAAAGTTCTTAAACACAGATCATTTCCTGAAAGTGAATTATGTCCTGTACCCATCCAGTTAAATGGCACTCCTCTGGCAGTTTCATAAAGTACACAGCATTATTGTTGGTAATATGCATTAGTGGATTTCATTGCTGCAGCATCTGTCACTGCTGGAAAGGAGGGTGGAGATGTTATCCACCTGTACCTCAGTCACCACCTCCTCCTTTCAATGTGAATGATGCCTAGTAAAGCAGGACTACCAGATCAGGGGACGTTACTTACTGATGTATGCCTAAGTGGGTAATGCAGAATATTTTAAATGCACAAAACTCATATTGAAATTGAAGTCATACATTTTCAGATTTCCTCTAATACTTAAATGTTTATTTACATATTTAAGAAGCTCCATCCCATCGCTATGTGTTGTGAAGACTCATGATGTGGCTTATAGTAAGTTATCAGCACAACAGTTACAATAATTGAAAAGAGAACCAAAAATGATGGGAGTTAATAATATACAAATTGAGCATCCCCTATTTGGGAATCCAATATCCTAAACACTCCAAAATATGAAAATGGATGCCTGAGAAAGTGACACTTTTCGCTTTCTGATGGTTCAATGTATACAAATTTTGTTTCATGCACAAAATCATTACAAATATTATGTATAACATTACCTTAATGCTATGTTTGTAAGACATATACAAAGCTTAAAGGAATTTCATGTTTAAACTTGGGTCTCATTTCTGAGATGCACACACACACACACACACACACACACATATGGATATACAGATATTTCAAAATCCAAAGAATCTCCAAATCCAAAATATGTCTAGTAAGCATGTCTGATAAGAGATACCCAACTTGTATATCTAGCTATACGTCACTTTAAACTAATAATGGGTACTTGATAAATATGTCAGAAAGGAAGAATTACACTGATAAAAAGGAAGACATTCTTACTTATCCTATAAAAAGAAATGTGTGATTCCCACATGATAACTGTCATCTCTCCGACTCTCCCTCTCTCACTCAGCCCTCCAATAATGAATGAATTGTTTATTGTACTAGCCATAGGCCATGACATCAGTAAAATACTAACTTTATAAACACTTTCCAATCTAAACCTTAAAACGTAACAAGAATTAAAACTAAAACAAGTTCTTTAAAATTATGAAAGCAGAAACATGACAATAACAGTGTCTGCTTTGTGTCATTCCAAACCGTTTCCATTTCTGACCCCCAGTATGGATTTTGCTACTTTGGCTCTGATCTTTTGGGCTGCGATTGCGAATGTGGCAACCTTTAGTGTTATATTTTTAGAATGATCTGCTAGCAAGTCGCAGATAACCGCAGATTGTTGCCATGATGCCCTTTCTTCCAAGAGTGATCCTAGGAGATTTTTCCTAGGGTCATTGTACAAGGGGCAGTGTAGCAAATAGTGTGTTAGGTCTTCTATTTCCCCTGTGCCACAAATGCAGAGTCGTTGGGCATCCCTCCAATAATAGGAATTCCCTATACTGGCAACAGTAGCTTCAGGCTTTAATAGCTATACAATTGCTTAGTTTTCATTAAATTCCTTGGGGATTACTCAGTTTACAAAAGAGGGCCAAACCATGAAGTGAGAATTTCTTACTCAGTTCCACCAATAATCATGAAATCATACCAAAAGGATTTTGCATCTTGCAAGAACTGACAGTCACCACAGCAATGTTTTCCTCTTTCTGACTTTCTTTCTTTCTTTCTTTCTTTCTTTCTTTCTTTCTTTCTTTCTTTCTTTCTTTCTTTCATGAGCTATACCAGGCATGGGCAAACTTTTTTGGCCTGGGGTTGCCTTGTGGGCCCGGCCGCAAGGGTTGGGCCAGCAGGGTGTGCAGGTGGGGCCAGAAAGGGCGGGGGTCATGGTCTGTAAGGGGATGGGATCAAGACCAGAAGAAGGTGGAGCCATAGCCAGAAGGGCAGGGCATGGAGAGAGAAGGGGCGGGTCTGTCTCTGGGGAGAGAAACACGCTACTATTAAGCAGCAGCGTGTTTGTTTAGGAAGGCAGTGGCTTGCCTTCCCCGGGCCCAGAGGAGCCAGGGAGACAAACATGCCACTTGCAGTGGGGTTTTTGTCTCCATGGCTTTTCTGGGCCCTGGGAAAGCAGCGGCCCGCCTTCCCCGCACCCAGAGGAGAGAGACAAACACGCCACTTGCAGTGGTGTTTTTGTCTCCATGGCTCTTCAATGCCCCAGGAAGGCAGCAGCTTGCCTTCCTTGGGCCCAGTGGAGGGACACAAAAATGCCGCTGCGGAGTGGTCGGCAGAGGTGTGTCTCTGACTTGGCCCTCCGCTCAGCCTGGGGGTGTGACAGGCCGCAGTGACCACATACTGAGAGGGGGGGCAGAGCAGACAAAGAGCCCAAAGGACCACATCTGGCCCACAGGGCTGGGTTTGCCTGTGCTTGAGCTATGCTATCAATAGCTACAAAAGGTGTCACACCCCAAGGTCCTTTTCAACCAAAACTGTGTCTACCATACCTTTGAAAGTATCATTCTGCAATTAAAAAACCTAATTTCCTCTTAATGAAGAAAAGAACCATGAGCAGTAATGTGTGTTGTTTTTTGAACTAACACTTTTCCGTGGGCTTTTTTAAAAAAAATTTAAACTCTAATGATTTTTTGTGTATCTGACTGAAACAGAAGGCTAATATCTTTATTATGACTAACTAAAATGTCACAAAATCATGAGCAAGCTTTCAAATGCTTCAGGATGGATGTTAAGCTCAAGAAGTGGGGGTGGAGGAAGGAAAAGGCTGAGCATGATGTTAAAGCTGAAAAGTTGGCAGTATTCTAGCAGCTTTAAAATGAAAAACTGGAGGTGGCAAGAAGTGTTTATTCTGCTAGATCCAAAACAGATTTAAGATGGTACTGAGAACTCCTGGGACAGAAACAATAAGGATGGTAATCCTGATTTCTTGGAAAATGTAAAATCTCAAGAGTTACTTAGGCTTAAAGAATTATTTGTAACATACAGTTCCCATGCAACACAAAGACCATATGTAAGGAAAAATGTGGTAAGCTTCATTAAGGATGCTAGAGAATTATATTTGGTCCACATTTTTAAAGCAATCTGACCTAAATTGAATTTCTTGGACCAGTGTATAGTATTGTACTATATGCCCAGTTTTCCTAAGGCACTTTCTATTGGCTCTATTTGACTCTGTAGCTAGTGAACCATGTAAAATTAATTGACAATTTGTTAATATAGATGGGAGGTTAGCGACCTCATCACATTCGGTTTGAATGGTTCCTTTTGCTTCTTTTGGATGGAGCTTGCTGAGTGCCATCAGATGACCAGGGTTGGCCTCCTGAAGTGGAGGAAAGTGTATTTTGGGTAGTTCCAACAGAACTGCCTGCAGATTGTTGCCCTTTCCTCCATCTGATAGGGGAAAGGGCAGTGTGGCAACTGCTCTTTCCCATTATGTGTTGTCCCATCCCCATTATGTGTTGTGGGAAGGAGGGAGGGAGCGTGGGGCACCCTTTCCGTAGCAACTCCCATGTGAAAAGGTCCGAGGCTGCTTTTTCTAATGGCTAAGGAATTCTGGGAATTGTGGTCCAAATCTACAATTAATAGTTTTTAACTGGGATTTTTTTTTTCAAAAGTAGCAGAACTTTATTGCCAATATCTTAGTTGTGTTTTTGGAAAATTGTAGTTAGTTCATTTTACCAAAATACTTTGGTTCTTGCTGGGAACTTTTTAATGCTCTTTATATTTAATTCTATTTTTATGTTTGTGCATTTGTATATTTTAAATGGTTGTGCTAATGCTTTATCTTAAGCCACTTTGAGTCCCTTTTAGGGGAGATAAAGTGGGGTAATAACAACAACAACAACAACAACAACAAGAGCAGCAGCAGCAATAATACCTCAAGCTTCTATGCTACCCTAATACTGTATATGGATCATCAAAAGCTGTCTGTTCATCTTAGATGGCACACTACCTCTAGAGAAGTGGTTCCCAACCTTTTTTGACCAGGGACCACTTGACCAGGGACCACTCTCCAACATTAGTACAAAAAGGGTTATGAATCAGTTTTTGGTCAACTTCTGATTCAGTTTGGTTATTTGGGGCACTGATTCAGAAAATTCCATTGGATAGACCACATCAGCTCTACTTTCTGATATAGAACATATGCCATCCAGTAGTCACTATCTGCTCACCAACAAAAAAACCATATGTAATACTCTAGAGCTGATGTGGTAGTAGTAATCTTTCATGGGTAGTCAACCTCTCCTCCCCCGACATCCTCGTTGCCTCGGCAATATAGGAAGATTTTGCAAGACCAGTCACTCTCATTGCAAAGGTGCAGTAACGGTGAGTCCGTGAACCATATTTTAGTTCTTGCGGACCACTGGTGTGTCCACAGACCACAGGTTGGGAACCGCTGCTATAGAATCAATAGAAGCCAAAGTAATCTCTCCAGGAGATGGAGTGTGTCTTAAAACTGGATGGAGATGGTTTTTAATCATTTGAAGAGGGTAAATAGAGTTTGGGAATTACTCCAAGCTATTATGAGTCAATGAATAATACATAATGAAGCAGCTGCCTCAAGCAATAAATGCTATAGGACAAAAAGCAACAAACAGGGCTTAGATACACTTAATGATCTTAATACTAAGCAAGACTGCTACTCTTGGGGCATTCTTTCAGCAGTGGTCAACCAAAGGTTCCCCCACATAATTTCTTAGGTATGATTCTTGTTATGGTTGGTTTTTAAAAAAATCCAAATTAGATCATTACTGTCCTGTTTTATTCCTCATGAATTTCCAGCATGTTCTAACCCAGTAGTTCCCAACTTTTGGTCCTCCTGATACTTTGCACTTCAGCTCCCATAATTTCCGACAGCTGGCCAAGGTGTCTGGGGCTTCTGGGAGTTGAAGTCCTAAACACCTGGAGAACCAAAGGCAGGGAACCACTGTGTTAGAACTCAATGCAGAGTGAGCCCTCCCCCACAATCTCCTTTCCTAGAGTTATCAAGATAAGCAAAGTTAATTCCCCATGTCTGTTTCCATTGTCTTTGTTCCTTCTGTATTTTTGGGTGGTGAGATGACTCTCATGGATGACATGTAAGGTAGAGGAGAATATTGAAGGAAGGACATGTACCCCAAAACAGTTAACTGTACCACAAGCTGGACAAAGAAGATGGACCCCCTGTATATTTACCCACTGTATATTTACAGCAAGACTGGGAGTAAAAAAATTACTACATGGCATGCAATCAAGGAACAGAATAGCTAGGACTATTGATCATTGAGAGGACTAAGATTCCATGGCAGTTCTGTATTTAGAATGGCCAACTTGTCCTTTGTTTCAAGCCACAAAATATATTGGGTTCAACTCAGTGGAAGGCAGCTTTCTATATCTCTACATTCTAGGTTCACACCTTTCCATCATTATGTAAGCTTACTCAATTTGAAATCTATTGACTTTGTATTTAAGGTCATGGGAAAGGTGGCAATAATTTTCTCAGAATGGCTTTCCAATTAAGGTATTGTATGAGAATATTCAACCATTTGAAGAACCCTTGAACACAGTTGAATTGTAAGATAATTTCAGAAATTAGATAGTGGAGAATTTCTTTTTAAAAACAAACTCTCAGGAAAACAATTTCAGCAATGTATTTGAAAAAGAAGCAATCTCTTGGAAGCACATATGCCTGCGGAATTACCTGGCCCTCTGATAGCTCAACTGATAGAACATCATACAAATAGAGTGCAAGAAACTAAGCCAGAAAATGTCTGATAATGGACCCTTTCAAGTGCTTAGTTGAATATGTAAGAGGAGCAGGATAATGCCCACTTGCTAACCATGCACCCAATCTCCTCATTTGCATCTGAAAGTGTGCATAGAACCCTACCTGCATACAAATGCTGCCATGACCTTGCTCCTTTTCTCCACGTGTTCACTGATGATTGAGTGAGGAGAGTTAATGAAAGCACAAGCAAATCCATAGCCTGTGAATTCATTTATAATAGCTGAGGGGATCCTTCATGCAGTTAATTGCAATGTCATTGAATCAAAAGAACATTTCTGAGTGGTTTAATGAACTATGAGAAAGCATTTGCAGATCAATTTTTGCAGCAAGTATTGGTTAGCATCCAGTTAGTAGCACATGCAGGTGTACATCCACTTTACACCTGTGGATATCTTTCTTAAATCACCATAGATCTTGGTATTCCATTTTTGCAGTGGTCACATCAGCCCTTCCTAGATTTACTGTAGATAATCATTCTGTGCCAGATAGAGAACAGGAGAAATTGGAGGACCATCTGGTTATATCAATGTAGCCAGATAGGAAATGACTACATCAGTTATTGAGATCTCTAGAGGATTCCATCATATAATGTATTTTTTTGAGTCTGACTACAGGAACACTGCCAGAGGCTTCTCCAATTTGGTCCTCTGCTATCCACCAGGCATGAAATGGCTTCAGTAGTTTTATGGTAGGGATAGGAGGTGGTAAAAAGATCAGCGTAGCATGATATATGCTGCAATACTACATTATACTAATTAGTCCAATATTCCGACATTCATCAGATCAAGGAGGAAATGTATTGTGAACAATCCATTGCTCACACGAATATAGCATTATCTTCAATAGTGCTGAAGCAAAACATTCACAAAATATGACTAAATATGAGTGAAAATTGTTCAATTTATGCTTTACCATGAATCTATCATGTTCAAACTTTCTGAACCTATGAAGAACTAGAACCAATTTAACAAGGAAACCACCAGAAAGCATACTATCTCAGCCTTCCCACAGTGAAAATTTCAGACTTGGGAGTATTTTGGATAAAAGATGTCAACCTGAAACATGTGAAGATTTGTATTACATATTTCCAGATCACCCAAGATAGGCTGCTGTCAACAGCTATCTATCTGAGAAGCATTCCACTTTATCTAAATATGAGTATAACCTGACATAACATAAGAGTAAACTAAAGAACATTTATTCAATGTCACTTTGCAGTGGAAAATTGGACATTAATAGATATTAGTATCAAATAAAACAATAGGAATTCCTGAAATGTGTGGAAGATTTGACATAACTGCACTATATGGTACATAACTCTCAGAGAGTCTTTTTGTGGGACCCTTGATGTATGATGCTGACTTGTACAAATGTGTGTTGTGATCGTTTCAATAACAGAATCACATTTTTATATAAAAATAGTACATATGGGAATCAAATCATGACAGATTGTGTAGTTGAACAAATAAAATATCCATGAATGTTTCTGATTCATTTAGAATTGTGGGTTACTTTTCCATATGACAACATTTAAAAAGAAAGATATTATGATACTATTTCCCCCCAAACAGACTTAACGCCTCAAGAATGCCATTTATTTTTAAAATACAAAGAAGTAAATTTCCAATTAGATTTATTATGGGAATCAACAAAATTGGGCACAAACAGTGAATGCTGTTGGATTATATCAGTGGTTCCCAACCTGTGGTTTGTGGACCACCAGTGGTCCGCAAGAATGGCCTCACTATTACTACACCTTTGCCTCAAAATCATGCAGCAATGAGAGTGACCGGTCTTACAAAACCCTCTTACAGTGCCGAAGCAACAGGGATGTCAGGAGGTAAGAGGCTGACCACCCATGAAAGATCATTACTACCACATCAGCTCTAGAAAATTAAATATGGTTTTTTCTGAGTGAGCAGATGGCAACTACTGCATGGCATATGTTCTGTATCAGAAAATATTGCTAATGTGGTTGATCCAATGCAATTTTCTGAAACAGCACCCCAAATAACTAAACCTAATCTAAAGTTGTCCAAAAACTGATTCACAAGCCTTTTTGTACTAATGTTAGAGAGTGTTCCCTGGTCAAAGTGGTCTCTGGTCAAATGGCCCCCATTCAAAGTGGTCCCTGGTCAAAAAAGGTTGGGAACCACTGGATTATATGAAGACAGCAACTCATATACAGATACTCATTTCTGTAAAAGACAATGCGCCATTTAAAACAGTGTCATTTGGGGTCTTCAATATTTCCAATGGACATAGTCACTTAAAATAGAAACAAAAGGTGTTTAGACCAGCATCAGGAAATGTATTTTTGAAGGTATTGGTTTCCACTACTCATTTGGAAAGTGACTGGTTATTGCTGTTCATTACAACTTTGAGGTATATAACTTGTTTTGTGATGCTTAGTGGTTTTTGTTCCTTTGTTTTAGTTTATTTTAAAGTTTGGATTGATAAATTTGCACAAAATAGGAAAATTTCCTGTTGAAATACCTCTCAAATGCCACTTAAAAGTAACTTTTGAAAATAATTGAAAAATCCTACTCATCTCACCAATAAAGCAACTTTATTCCTCCTCATTTGAGTCTTTTGAAATACAGTATGATCTAGCAGTTTCACAACATGCATTTTAGCAAAGTATGCTCTCTCGGGGAATTTTCTAGGTCCTGCTAGAAGTTCTTTTTAGAATCCCTTCAAGTTATAGTTTTTCTCCCATATCTACTCTATACTTCATGATAATGAATGCCCTGACTCAACCTCTGTGCTTACTAAATATTATGAAGCTATAAGCAAACTTTGATATTTGTCATGGGAACAAATCTAGGCAGGGTGTGCATTGGGCAGAGTTGTTTCCAGAATTAGACTTTCTCTGGAAACTTTTCATTGCTATCTGTATGCCATAATGATCATAATATCACGGCAAAGTGCTATGGGGTACTGAACTAATTCCTCTTAATAACTCTCTGCAGATCCACAGAGGTAAAAGAGAGGTCAGGACTCAATTGATCTTCAAAGCTAAAGCGTCAGTAGCTGTCTGTAATTCTCAAGCCAGTCATGGGAATGAGATTGAGTCAAACTTCTACGTGGAACATTTCTCAGGGAAGCAGAGTGATTATTACTTTGCTTCTGAAAGCTTTTCCAAAGGGCTTGGTTGTCTTCATAGTAGTTGTTTATAGGGAAGCCAAATCTCAGTTTCCCATATACCGACAGTCCCCAAGTTAGGTTTGTTCTTAAGTTGAATTTGTTTTTAAGTCAGAACAGATGCATTTTTAAATGTAACTCCATTTTTAAGTGCAACTCCATCCAAAGCTATGTATGTGATTATGTATGTCTATGTGTACATGGAATTTGGATAGGACAGAGAAAGGTTAACAGCCCTGTTGTGTTTGTTTTGCTGTCTGTTCCCCCATTTACATTTCTTAAGTGTAACTCCAGCCAAATATATCTATCTATCTATCTATCTATCTATCAACTTTTTATAGCATAGGGAAGAGTTAACACCTCTGTGGTCTTTGTTTTGCTGTCCGTGCCCCTGTTCAGAAGATTTCATCCCACTTTCTGTCCCAGTGAGAATTGGATTTTGAAAATTTTGTCTTGTTGTGGAAACAAGGATTGGTGAGAAACATTCAGTGGAGACCCCTTCCCCCATGATAATCCTTCCAGGAGTGAGCTTCCCTTCCTAGAGGTAGATTTCTCTCGCTTCCTGGTGTCTCATCCCCATTCTTAATTGAGTTACAAGTCAGATATTTGTAACTCAAGGACTGCCTGTACATGGATAATTGTTGGCTTAGTTCTGGACAAGACGAAAGGGCCATGTGCAAATTTCCAAACAATCTGGTAGACCAGCAGCTGGTTACAAGTTGCAATATATATATATTTTTTGTATAATAATTTTTATTGAGTTTTTTCCTTCAACAACGAAAGAGGGGGAACAAATAGGAAAGTAGGAAGTAAAGGATAGTAGGGTAGTGAGGGTACAAGTTGCAATATTTAATTCACTTGTTGCTGCAATGTGCAAAAATGCTGAATGTTTCTGTTTTGCCAATATCTCCCTTTCTTTGACACTTATTGAACACAAGAAGAGAAGGGGCCAGCTCCGCACGCCGCTTCAGTCACCCTGTGGTTCTGGCTCATCTTCCTCTTCCTTTGTGCTGCAAATGTCTGTTTCATCCTGTCAAAGGAAGGGTGAGAAATAGAAACATGTGGCACTCTGAAAGATGGGGAAGAATGGGCTCCACTTGGTAGGTGCATGTGATTGTGGGCATATGTGGGACCTCCTCTTCTTCCTGTTTGATGCAAGTTTCTGTTCTGCTCATATTTGTCTTCCTTTGCCTGAGATTTTTAAAATGGGTTAAAGCCCAAAGAAATCCATTGCAAAGGAACCACCACAGACATTGTGTATCACTATTGTGCCCGTGAGGTGAGTACAATTGTTTTGGTCTGTGTAGACAAACCCTAAGATAGAGCGATGAGAGTGTTGGGGGCTCACTAAGGGATGTGAGAGAATGCTTGTCTACATATGAGCTTGTAAGCTCACTTCTAGAAATCCTTTTATGTGCACAGCCACTATTACACTCCAATTGGCTCTTGAAGCCAGCAGAGGTTCTTAAGTGAGCTGTTCAGATATTAACAACAGAATTCAGGTTCTGGAAAATTGCAAGGCTTTAAGCCTCCGAACCACATAAATGGTGGTAATATTTTAATCTGACTTGAACATGGTATCACGATTCCCAGACCACATTAGTCTCCTTTCACATACCCTCTTGGATAGAACATCTATAGAGAATAGAAGCATTAGCTTGCCAATTCCTGAACAGAGATGCTTGCCTCTTCCATAAAATATAAGCATTTTGATGATAGTTTATATCAGAGGGGAGCAAATGTGTCTCCTCCAGATGATGATGTCTGCAATTTTTATCAAGTTATGCCAACTAGGTTGATGGGAGATGCAGTCTAACAACATTAGAAAGGTCACAATAACACTGGGTTATATATTTAAATGTTTTTTTCAGCAACTGCTTCTCCAATTTCAAAAGACAAAAGAAGCTTAAAGAGTTGGAAACAATGTAATAAATATTATGCTGCTGATCTGAGGATAGTTCTCTGCTCACACAAATCCATAAATCAGGTACGCATGGGCTTCCTATCTAATTCAGCAGACTTGAACTTCAAAGCACTTATGTGTTGATATATTCTGATGCAAAGCTATACACAATCAACTAGTTCTTTGGAGATAATTTGAAATAAATCAGCAAGAGTTTCAGACACCCAGCAACAATAAAAATCCCTTTTTTTTTCTAAATGAGGCTGCCCAGGAAAATGGAGAGTAGAGTTTTTGCAGGACTATAGACTCCATTCAGTTACAATAATTGCTGCCGTGTGCCTTCAAGCTATTTGCGACTTATGTTGATTTTATGATGATTCTATCATGGGGTCGTTTACAACTTATGTTGATTCTAAGATGAATCTATCATGGGGGTTTGGGGAAGTTATGGTGATGCCATGTGAATCTGTCATTAGACTCTCTCGGCAAGATTAATTCAGAGGAAGTTTGTCATTGCCTTTCTCTTCAACTGAAGATTACGACTTGCCTAAGGTCACTATTTCCATGCATGATTGGGGATGTGAACCCTGATGTCCCAGAGACTTAGAGCAATTCTCAAACCATTTAACCACGTGCTGAAAGCAAATTCCTAGGCTAGTATAAGCTAAGTATATGCTGAGAGGCATCCTGTCCATTAATTCATCAATAAAAATGCTCAGAGTCCAAAGCTTGGCCATCTTGCATCTGATGTACTATATTTGTTTGGATTGCTGCAAAATTTCAAGTTTATCGGCAGAATTTCTTCAAGATAACCTGCAGTATTTCTTGTGATTACATATGATATATGGGTACTTTTTTCGTGTCAGGAAACTGCAAGTCGCTTCTGGTGTGAGAGAATTGGCCATCTGCAAGAACGTTGCCCAGGGGACCCTCTGATGTTTTGATGTTTTACCATCCTTGTGGGAGGCTTCTCTCATGTCCCCACATGGGGAACCGGAGCTGACAGAGGGAGCTCATCCGCACTCTCCCTGGATTCGAACCTCCAACCTGTCGGTCTTCAGTCCTGCCGGCACAAGGGTTTAACTCTTGCGCCACTGGGGACTCCTATATATGGGGATAAAAGCCTGTCATTGTACTTTCCATTCTCTTTCCCTTATTGGCCTTTTCTAATTTCCTAGAGCTTAGCGGTGAAATGTTCTCTTCAGTGACAGTATTTGCAGAAGTGAAGCAGGGCATTATTTATTTTGGGACTGGTGTCATCCTTGAGCAGTAGCTAGGGCTCTAGCATTTCAGCAGGGTGCACAATAGCAATGTTTAAATATTTGAAAGGATGTCACATTGAAGATGGAGTAGAGCGATGTATTCAAGCGCAGGAAAAGATATTCTACCTAAACATCAGGAAGAACTTGCTGACTATTCAACAATGGAATATGCTACCCTATCAGACTACCCTGAGTCTGATTTTAAACAGTGGCTTGATGACCATCTGTCAGGATTGCTTTGATTGTGTGTTTCTACATGGCACAATGGGATTGGACTGGATAGCCCTTGTGGCCTCTTTCAGCTCAGATGAACTATTGCGCAAGATTGGACCACTGAATCTTCCAGCTGTGGAAGTTATATTAATCATATATATATATATATATATATATATATATATATATATATATATATATATTTGTTAGGGGCATCCAATGAGGAAACAAAACTCAAAAAACCCCCAACGAAACTTAACCAAAATTCCCATGCCCATAACACAACCCACAAGGTACAAACATATCTACTCAAAATGAAAAACAACACAACAACACACTCACAAAACGGCAAAAGAACAAAACTCTAAAAAACCCCAACGAAACTTAACCAAAATTCCCATGCCCATAACACAACCCACAAGGTACAAACATATCTACTCAAAATGAAAAACAACACAACAACACACTCACAAAACGGCAAAACAACTGAGCATGCGCATTGGCGCCCAGCCGCAAGTTCCATCGCGCGCGCACATGGCCTTCCGGCCAACGTTCCCTCTGCGGAAACCATGCCCACTCCAAGCCCCGCCGCGCTGCTTCCCGCACACACACACCCCCTGCCACACACACACGCGCAACCCCACGCTCCATCACTCCCCCCGCCACCGCACACACACACGCAACCCCACGCTCCATCACTCCCCCCACTGCCGCACACACACGCAACCCCACTCCCCCCGCCGCCGCACACACACACGCAACCCCACTCCCCCCACCGCCGCACACACACACGCAACCCCAGGCTCCATCACTCCCCCCGCCACCGCACACACACATGCAACCCCACGCTCCATCACTTCCCTGCCCCAATCTTACCTCCTTTTACTTCAGGCCACCTCCAAACCCCACCCCGCCCCTTCCCGCCCTGTCAAAATCTAGGAAAGACAGGAAGGAAGGAAAGAAGGAAGAAAGAGAAAGGGAGGTAAAGAAAAAGGGGGAAGGAAGGAAAGTTAGAGGAAGAAGAAAATGAAAGAAAAGGAAAGATGGAAGGAAAGAAAAGAGAGACAGCAGAAGAGAAAGAAAAGGGGGAAGGAAGGAAAGAGATAGAGAAAGAAGAGGAGAAGGAAAGATGGGAAGGAAGGAAGGAAGGAAGGAAGGAGGGAGGGAGGGAAGATTGGCCACAGCAACACGTAGCGGGTAAAGGTTGTTATTTCTATTATTATTATTATTATTATGCTATTGTTCCTATGAGACCCTTTTAGGGGGAATGGGAGAGGTGTCAGGTCCCGGAGGCAATGCATTGCATTATTGTTATTGTTATGATGGTGGTGAAATAAAAGGAAATAAACAGTGAAAGAAGGAAGCAAACAGGGAGGGAAGAAAGGCAAATGAAGAAAGGGGGAGGGAATGAAGGAAAGAGAGAAGGATGAAACCAAGTAGTGAAAGAAGGAAAGAAAGAAAGAGGTAGAGAAGGAAGAAAGTAGAGAAAGGGGGAGGAAAAGGGGGAAGGAATAGGTAGGGACCTCTCTTTCGTAATAGTCCAGATATCTACCTCAACTTTGATAAGTTTTACTATAGGCCACAGCAACGCGTGGCAGGGCACAGCTAGTGTATATATATATATATATATATATATATATATATATATATATATATATATATATATATGAAAATAATGTTTTAATTCATTCTTTGGAAAAGGAGGTCGATTTTTTGACAACAATCCCCTGCACTGTTCAATAATCATGGAATGGCTGTTCTGGGAGGCTATCACAGTAAAAATTTGAGATCTGAAAGTTTGCTTTTGTCATTTCAGAGGGTGAAAGAGAACACTGCTATGAGCACAGAAATATATACACAAGTGTTAAATTAACCTAGACTTGTGTATGTGACAAATAAGTTATCAAACGCATATTATATTTATTTATTTTATTTCTCTCACTTCTACCCCGCCCTTCTCAACCTCCGAGGGGGGACTCAGAGCAGCTTACAAAAAGGCACAGTTCGATGCCAGCATAACAACAAGGTAAAAATAAAACATATATAAACAGTAATTAAAACAATCCATTATGTTTTAATTGTATTATATTATATTATAATATATCATTGAGCCCCTAGTGGTGCAGTGGGTTAAACTCTTGTTCTGACAGGACTGAAGACCGACAGGTCACAGGTTTGAATCCAGGGGGAGCGCGGATGAGCTCCCTCTGTCAGCTCCAGCTCCCCATGCGGGGACATGAGAGAAGCTTCCCACAAGGATGGTAAAACATCAAAATATCCGTGCATCCCCTGGGCAAAGTCCTTGCAGATGGTCAATTCTCTCACACCAGAAAAGACTTGCAGTTCCTCAAAAGTAGCTGCTGACACGACAAAAAAATTACGGTACATTGTTATATATTCTTCTCTCTCTCTGCATGCACCCTGGTTGCTTTGGAGCAGCTATTGTTGACTGCTTCCCTCCTCCTTCAAACAAAGTTTGGAAAGCTTTGTTTGGTTGACCTAAAGCTTATGTTTGTTCTACCAAAGAACTGTGAAAAGTGAAAAGTATTTCGTATCGCCTCACACTCAGTTTCTAAGCAGAGAAGTGTTCTGAGATTCTACTAAATGTGGCTGGTGCTGAACACATCATGCTTTATGACATCACTGGGACCTGTGACTTATGACATCAACAGGGGACATTACTCCCTCTCGGGTTTTGGCTCTGAAATCTTAGGGCCTGAGATGCACCTGTTTTGGCAGCACAGGCAAGATAATAAGGATCAGAATAGAGAGGAACATGATGTCTCACCCCTGCTTCAAAGGGAAGAGGGTGTGATATAGAAATCTGGTGCGAAAAGTGATTTGTGGATTGGGTGGCTGTTACAGAATGTAATT
This sequence comes from Anolis sagrei, assembly GCF_037176765.1. NCBI lineage: Eukaryota > Metazoa > Chordata > Lepidosauria > Squamata > Anolidae > Anolis > Anolis sagrei. The sequence goes on along the minus strand of NC_090023.1, from coordinate 41,417,290 downwards.
TTCAGCCCTTGAATTGGCTTGGAAATAAAGTTGTGTTATATTTTTCTTCAGAAAGAACACAATACATTTCCACACAAATCCAAAACAAGTACGGACAGGCTTGCCCATCCCTTTTAACATGTATACATTTCTATCCCTAAAAAAATGTTCCAACTTTCCCATGAATGCTTAGAGGTTGGGTCAGTGGACAAGAAATGGAATTCTACTTTTTCATCCATAAATTAAATAAATAGGGCGCAATGGGTTAAGCCCTTGTTCAGCCCTTGTGCCGGCTAAACTGCTGACCTGATGGTTGGTGGTTTGAATCCAGGAGATGAGGTGAGCTCCCATCTGTCAGCTCCAGCTTCCCATGTGGGGACATGGAAGAAGCCTCCCACAAGATGCTAAAACATCCAGGTATCTCCTGGGCAACGTCTCTGCAGGTGGCCAAGTCTGTCACAGCAGAAGCGACTTACAGTTTCTCAAGTTGCTTCTGACATGATTTTAAAAATCCATAAATTTTAGTTAATCTTCACAGATATTCTTGCCTTGATAGCCTTTGTTTTGAAAACAGAAACAGCAGTTATATTTTATGAGCTTTCCCTTAACCCAAAAAAAGGAGCAGAGATTAATTTGGATATGACATTGTATATTACAAGAGATTGTATATTGCAAGAAGATAGTTTCTGTATTACATTATATGTAAAAGATAATTGAAGTAGATTAGCCTTCTAAACCTCTCTCATACATTAACAATAAGCAGTTGGGGTACATATTAGTTGTTTGTTGCAAATCTAGCAGTTGTGCTTTTTAAAATATGCCTTGGTTTCTGCACTCTTCAGATCATTCACATTATACACATTTTACTTGGAAGAAAATGGAACTACCAAAGAGAGCATGGTTTAAAACTGATTTCTGCTCATGAAAATTAGTTTGGCCCAGAGTGCTACACTGCTATAATTCCCATTCATCTTTTCTTTTTTTAACCACTGGATTATTATTTTATTACAAGGCTATATTACAGTAAAATATATTTGTACGTAACACAATAAACAAGTATTATGCCTTTAAATTAAAAATAAATGCTGGTTAAACTACAATACAGTGTTGTTGTTCATTCAGTCATTTCTGACTCTTTGTGACCAGTCCATGCCAGAGCTCCCTGTTGGCTGTCACCACCCCCACCTGCTTCAAGGTCAATCCTTGAAGGTCAATACAGTACATCAGTAAAAACAAAGAAATTAACCTGAACTTTTTCTCACAAGCAAATTCTTTTAAATCATTTTAGCTTTTAAAACAACCAAATATAATGGCAGCAAAATGCAGTGAGAAGTCAGGGTTCTCCATCCCTATAATAAGTAATTCTAGCACAGAGGTTCCTAATGCTGTGACCCCTTAATACAGCTCCTCATGTTGTGATGCCCCCCAACCATAAAATTATTTTCATTGCTATTTACTAACTGTAATTGTGCATAATGTAAATTTCTGATATGCAGGATGTATTTTCATTCACTGGACCAAATTTGACACAAATACCCAATATACCCAAATTTGAATACTAGTGGGGTTGGGGGGGGGGGGATTCATTTTGTCATTTGAGAGTTGTAGTTTCTGGGATTTATAGTTAACCTATAATCAAAGAGCATCCTGAACTCCACTAATGGTGGAATTGAACCAATCTTGGCAAACAGAACTCCCATGACCAACAGAAAGTCCTGGATGGGTTTGGTGGACATTGAAAAGAAGTTAGCAAATTGTATTTAGCTCAAATAGTACTTTTCTTCAGGCAAGATGTTAAGCCAGTGCTTCTCAACCTTCCTAATGCCATGACCCCTTAATACAGCTCTTCATGTTGTAGTGACTCCAACCATAAAATCTCCTGCAAATACTCTGAGAAGCACTTTAATTACCTGTTGGATTTAAAAACCCTCCTACTAGATACATCCTCTGTTCATGTCCAGCTTTTATTTTAAAGTTTTAACTATTACATCTGGCCTAGCCATAGGTTTTTAAATTCCTTTGTGTTATTGTCTATTTGTGAGTTATATTAATCGTATTGTTTATTTTGTTTATTGCTTGCTGTTTTTATTATTGCTTGTTGTTTTTGATGTGTTGTTGGGCTTGTAAGCCACTCAGAGTCCCTTGGGAAGATGGTGGAGGGGTATAAATAAAGCTTTATTATTGTTGTTGTTGTTGTTGCTACTTCATATCTGTAATTTTGTTACTGTAATATCTGATATGCAGGATGTATTTTCATTCACTGGACAAAATTTGGCATAAATACCCAGTACGCCCATATTTGAATACTGATAGGGTTAGGTGGGATTGATTTTGTCATTTGGGAGTTGCTGTGATTTATAGTTCACATACAATCAAAGAGCATTCTGAACTCTACCAATGATGGAATTGAACCAAATTTGGAATACAGAACTCCCTTGATCAACAGAAAATATGGAGAGGGTTTGGTGGGCATTGACCTTGAGTTCTGGAGTTGTAGTTCACTTATATCCAGAGAGCACTGTGGACTCAAACAATGATGTATCTGGACCAAACTTGGCACAAATATTCAATATGCCCAAATGTGAAGACTGCTGGAGTTTGGGGAAAATAGATCTTGACATTTGGGAGTATTAGTTCCTGGAATTTATAGTTCACCTACAATCACAGCAGGAGGAGGGCTTTTGGTGGAAGGATACCAAAAAGGAAGGGAAGGACAGGCAGAGAAATCTTCAGCCTTCTCTAACAAAGGGGTCCTAAGACCATCAGAAGTATGTGTTTTCCGGTGGTCTTTGGCACCCCCCCCCCCCACAGAAACCCCTTCACAACCCCCCCCCCCCCCAGGGCTCCCAACCCTGAGGTTGATTAACGCTCTTCTAGCAGGTGTTGACTGTGTGAACGTATTGAATTCCTGTATTCTTGTCAACGAGCTTCAAGAATTGATGATTTTGTTTGCTTTGGACTACCTGAAAGACTGCAAAGAATTTTTTAAGAGTGTCAATTTGGTTAATTAATTGTTGGGGACTAAGCTGAGAAGCTGCCTTCAGAAAGCTCCAGGCAGGTCGTTGAGGTGGGACAAAACTCCCATTCATTTTAACAAGATACAAACAGGAAGACCTCCAGGGGATGATACCTTTGTTTTATGTATTGTTTTTCATTCCAACCTTCTCCAAGGCGCTTAAGGCAATACACACACTGATTTTTCCATTGTATCTTACAACAACCTTGTGAGATAATTTAGGTTGAGAATAACTGCCTTCAAGCCATGCAGAGTCTCAGACTATGGCTAAACAAGCAGTTTAATCAAGATCTCCATAGTCTGAGATTGCCACACATTAATTTTGCCTTTGGACTGTTTTGAAATATCTGTGGGGGTCTTCTGGCAGATTTCCAATATGGTCCTCCACCTTTTCACTAAAGTTGCTGAAGCTATTTTGGGAAAGGAACTTTGGAGGGAGCCTTCAGTGTGAAATTCCTGGATCAGAATTTCAAGATTTTTCATCTATGGGGCATCAGCAATTTTGTCCCATAATTAAGACTATAGAATTAATGCAGTTTGACTCTTCTTTAATGGCCATGCCTCAATGCTAGGGAATCATGGAAGTTGCTGTTTGGTGAGGTGTCACCACACTTCGGCAAACAAAGGAAAAGATTGGAATTGAGTCCAAACTAAAGGCCTTGTAAAACTACAACTCCCATGACTCCAATGCAGCAGAACATGGCAATTAAACGGGTATCAAACTGTATTAATTCTACAGTGTAGATGCACCCTGTGTTATTAGCAGCCAAGTAGTCACTATTAAGGGTGTGCAATGCTGTTTTCGGTGGCCAGATTTCGGTGTCGTCCCCCCCCCCCATCCATTTTTGGGATCCTCCCAAATCCGGCAGCCAAAAGATCAATTTTTGCTCTGGGAAGATCTGACCCATTGGCAGCAATGGGGGAACTTCCAAGGCTCCCCCTTCTATCATTTTTAGTGCATCAGTCTTTAGGAACCTACTTTTTCTGGGATCGTTTCCTCTAATATTCTTAAATTTGACCTGGGTTAAGGCATCAGACTTTAAAAAACTACATTTTCTGAGGTTGTCTCCCCTCATATCCTTCAATTAAACCTGGGTTAAGGCATCAGACTTAAGAAATCACTTTTTCTGGGGTCGATAATAATAATAATAATAATAACAACAACAACAACAACAACAACAACAACTTAATATCCCACCACCATCTCCAAAAAGGGACTCAGGGCAGCTTAAAGAACAGCACATAATAGTGTCATAGGAACACATAAAATACATCAACATTTGCGACATTAGTCGTTCCGCCTAATATCCTTCAACTAGACCTGGGTTAAGGCATCAGACTTAAGAAACCATTTTTTTCTGGGATCCTTTTCCCTAATATTCTTCAACTAGACCTGAGGAGGAATTTAATTTTCCCCGAGGGACTTAAGGGAGTCAGGCAATCCCCTCCCTTTAGTAAAGCACTCCAATATTTAAACAAACATCCCTCAAATGCATACCTACCCTCAATTTCCTGATGAAATAGTAAAAAAAAAAAGGAAGGAATTAAAGATATTAAACTAAGAAAAATAAGTGTCCAGACTGTAGAGAGATTGAATGGCCATTTGTTAGGGATACTTTGATTGTGCTTTTCCTGCATGGCAGGGGGTTGGACTAGATGGCTCATTTGATCCATGATTCTATAAAATAAAATTGCCAAAGGAAAAGATTGGAATTGAGTCCAAAAGCAAGTGAAATGATCCTAAGAGGAGTGAAAGCACTGAGGATAGTACACGGAGCTAGCTAGCACGTGAGTGGCTTTCTTCTTTTGACTGGCTCAGGCAGGCAGAAGGACTCACAGCCTTGCAGGGAAGCCTGTGTGTTGTCTCTCCACACTACACGTGTAGCCAAAAGAAATGAAAAGTAGTAATTTTTGGCAGCCGTGTATTTTGTTGCGGGCGAAAAAATCATGGCTTGCCGCCCATACCATTATGGGCAATCTGGTAACCAAAAATGCCCAATCATTTGGAGCCCATTTTGAAAAACAGATCTGTGCACAACCCTAGTCACCATCATGCCTTCCAACATTTCAGAGATGAAAACTAGGACACATGTGATTATGCCACTTCAGAGTAGAACTAAAAAAGCAACAAGAGGCAGAAGTTATTGAGGAAAAACAAAGCTACTATTTTAAATTGAGGGCATGCTGGAATACATATAATGAGTTTACAAAGGACAAGACTCTACCTCACATTGAGTACAAAACGACTTTTGTAATTTGAACTCAGTTTTCAGAAACTGAAGTAAACCAAGGGTCCCATCTACATGGTCACTTAATGCAATTTGAAACGGCATTATGTGGCAATGTAGATGGGGCAAAGAACAAAAAGGGAATTTCTGGAGTGGGGAGAAATGGAGATATTTTAAAGGCAGTTAAGAAAGTAGGACAGCAGAGGATTAAGCAGGACAATGCTTGCCAAATTGGGACAGTTGGAAGGTAGGCACTGTGCTCCTTTTGTATATGTATCAGATATAATTTGTTTTCAAGTAAATATGCATAGTATTGCTGCATTATGCCTTAGCTAAGCCGTACCTTTTCGGTTATATTGCTACAGAACATCAATATTTACATTCCTTTCCCTCTTTACATCAGAGCTTTGCAACATACAGCTTTTTTCTATATTTATTGTCCCCAGTTGCTGTTGGAACATGGCCATCCAAATTGAGACAAAAATCATATTAACCCAAACGACACAAACACTCACTCACAAATCCCCTGCATCCTTTGGCCTTCCTAGTGGGAGGGAAGAAGAAAGTCTGCTTTGGAGACTAACACAGTTGTATAGAATGGGTGGTGACCTTGCAGCATCCTTCATCGCAAAGTGGTGCTGCAGTTGGCATCAAATTTCATTGGCAATTGGGACACCATTGGGAAGCTTGGTGAGGCCAGGGTGGTCACCAACCCCAGGAAAGTGTCCCTTCTTCTGCTCCAACCTATGTATAAGAGAGTGTTTTGCCTAAGAGCTGGGGATAATACTTCATTTAGCTGAAAATACAGATTATAAAAAATATGAAAGTGCTGATGACAGTATATGCTTTTAACAAATGTTTAATCTTATGTGTATGCATACATGTCTTCAGGTCACCTGTTGAGTTATAGCAACTTTATCAATTTCATAGAGACTACGTTTTTCAGGCTTGGTGTGAATGTTTCAATTTTTCTCTCCAAATTGTCCAGCTCTGCCTGCATCCAGTTTATGATGCCAGCAGTACATCTTATAACAGGTATGGCCCAGGTGTTTATGGCCTTGATGATATTGTCTCAATTGAGCTTGCTTTTGAGAATTTTTCTGACCCCTTGAATGTATTCTTTGCTGACCACAGTTTTCACATGTTCATGTTTGATGTTGTCCAGTTGTAGTACGCCCAGATATTAAAGTGGCTGGTGACACTTTATCACTTGGCCATTGGGCATATTTATGTTGTTGTTGTTGTTGTTGTTGTATTGATTATATTATATTATTTATTAAATGTTTATTATATTTATACTTATAATATTTGTTATATTATGTTTATTATATTTACTGTTATATTATTATTATTATTATTATTATGCTTTCCTCTTTTAAATGAGACTCAAAGGGTATTTAGATTCTTTAATGTTTCAAATGCTACAAAACCCTGTGTTGTATTTGTTGTAACAGATTAACATAGAAACCCCTGATGAACTGTACTGGGAAACAGACCAGAAACGAATACAGACTGAAAAGCATACTTGTATTATCCCGGTAAATCATTTTCAGATTATTTAAGCTCTTTAAGAAGGTGGAGGAGCTGTAATGTCTGCATTTGTCCACCTTGCCTTTATTCTGTGCAAGATGTTACAAGCAGCTGTGCTTTGAGATTCACATTCCTAATGCATCTTTATGGCATAATCATTATTGTTCTTACGCTGCCTCTATTGTTCAGTGTTTTGTTTCAGCAGTCAAGTGAAATGGGAATCAAATTAACACCTGAACTGCAGGGGACAGAATACTATGATGAGATATCCTCATCTCTTTCATCTCCAAAACTGAGTTTTATTTACACATAAACATATAAGCCTAACATAAACCCATAAAGTGTTGTTACTATTACTGTGTAGGGCAAACTGCTTATGAATTAAGTAGCATATCCTCTGTATGCCATTTTACCACACCCAGCTTATACAAGGAAGGAGGAAAGGGCTTTGCAAGTAGATCTGATGAAGAGAAATTGGATGGGACTCTGTCCTACTACCATTTCTCACTGACGTTGTCGTCATCATCATCATCATCATCATCATCATCATCATCCACATGGGGAGGATGAGGGGGAGAGACCTTCTTGTATGCAATATCTGAAGGTCACCATTGGAGACAAGTTCGTCAGTCAGAAGAGAGGAGCCAGTGCAGTTATTTTCCATATTTGCGGCAGAAATTTGCATAAAGCTTATGGCTTCACAAGGAACACTCAATTTCCAAAGTTTCAAAGCTTGGATAATTGACACCCAGGTGACACATAGACAGGCCTTTCTTACAAGTGTGCCAGAAAGGAAAATCTAACCATCAATAATTTAACTTAATTGTTTTCTTGAGTCATAGCCATCATCTTGTACTTTCCATGTGCTATTTTTTGTACCAGGACAGGAGATCTAGAGCTGCCTTTACATTACATTTAAAAGTAAGATAAAATTAGATCTCAGAAAAAAAATGAACTCCCCCAAAATAATTCACCCAGCAGGACCACAGTTGTGATCCAAAAAAAGTAAATGCCAAAGCTCTGAATAAAAACCTATCTAGTCACTGTATCAGGATATTATACAGGGTTAGTCAAAATGCATAGGCCAATAAGCCATTCAATTGAATGGCTTATTGGCCTATGCATTTTGACTAACCCTGTATTGTATATATGGATATAGTTCTTGAGTTTTGTCTTCTAAGAATATGTCTTTATGGCATACATCCATACATTGACATAATAAGCCTGCATCTTCATTCTATTATTTGAAGCTAGAATATTCCTATATACAGAAAAGTCCCTACATAGAATCATAGAATTGGAAGAGACCTTGGGGACCATCCAGTCCAACCCCCTGCCAAGAAGCAGGAATATTGCATTCAAAGCACCCCTGACAGATGGCCATCCAACCTCTGCTTAAAAGCCTCCAAAGAAGGAGCCTCCACCACAGGTAGAAAACCAAATGGCAGAGGGAGAGATTCCAACTTAGTTTTCTACATTCTTAGTTTATTTTCTATGTGTAATGAGAAACGTTGGTGGGAATGAGAGAGGGGGCCTTCTCCATGATTGCTCCCCATCTCTGGAACTCTCTCCACAAATAAGTAAAACTGGCTCCCACCCTTCTCTCCTTTGTCTTTTTGTATGTGTAAACTGCCCTGAGTTCCTTTGGGAAGAGAGGGCAGTCTAGAAATAAATAAATAAATAAACACAACAAGATGAGTCCACAGCAAACAAGATCACTCTGCTGACTGTTGTATTGGATCACACGTCAGACACTTCCCAAGTACGTAGGACTGTGTGATGTATCAGCGAATAATGCGTGCAGATACCAGTAAGGTGGCCTTTTGCAGCTGGCAGATGGTAATTTTGTCAGCACCGATTGTGTTTAAGTGCAGGCCAAGGTCTTTAGGCACTGCACCCACTGTGCCGATCACCACTGGGACCACCTTGACTGGCTTGTGCCAGAGTGTTTGCAGTTTGATCTTTAAATCCTCATATCGTGACAGCTTTTCCAGTTGTTTCTCTTCAATCCTGCTGTCACCTGGGATTGCCACATCGACGTTCCATACTTTGTTTTTTAACATGATCGTGAGGTCAGGAGTATTATGCTCCAAAACTCTGTTTGTCTGAATTCAGAAGTTCCAGAATAGTTTGACATGTTCATTTTCATCATCATCATCATCATCATCATCATCATCATCATCATCATCATCATCTGTATTTCATTAAGAAGTATTCTGAACTGCAAAGTCCTCACCTGCAATTAGAATTATTGCAGAAACAAATACAGGGTGCTGCCTTATTTTTATTGTTTTTTGTGAGAAATAAACTATTCTTGAACTCTGGTAAATTTGCACCTACATTCTTTTCTTTCTTGTTCCTCCTTAAGGTTTTAGAACACATTTCTGTCCCAATCATTCTGCTGGAGGGCTGCCTGGGTTTACTTTGGCTTGCCTTTAACCCTGGATTCTAGCCACATTCAACATGTTCACTGCTTCAGTTGCTGCATTGGAGACATGGAAAAAGTGGCTCAAGTGAAACAGTGTCATAGCTAGGTTCTTGTGGGTTTTTTCGGGCTATATGGCCATGTTCTAGAGGCATTTTCTCCTGACGTTTCGCCTGCATCTATGGCAAGCATCCTCAGAGGTAGTGAGATGGCCATATAGCCCGAAAAAAACTCACAAGAACCTAGTGATTCCAGCCATGAAAGCCTTCGGCAATACAGTGTCATAGCTTACAGTAATGCTTCATTTAGCTTTTGGTTGCATTCAGGGTCTATTCAATGAGTCTAAATGTGGTTGGCTAAATGTGAGTACCAAATCCCTGGGCTTCAAAATCTCTTTACTAGGGTTACCAAATTAAAGAAAACCAGCTCATGTTCTCAGTTCCTCAGTTGTCCTCCACATTAGGACTTTGCTTCATCCCCTATTTGATAATTCTTAGCCATTTATGCCTTTAGTTTGGACTTTTAAAATTTTTTGTAAATATCAAATATTTCAGTGGAAGGAAAACATAAGCATTAGCTGTGTTCCTCATAATTTCGACACAATTCAAAGGACATCTCCCGTGAGTCCATTATGTCCAGAATCTAAATGTACTTAGCTTGCACCTTTGATGCTTTACGGCTAATGTGATGAGGTAGAAATACCCTAATTGAAGATATCTAAAAGCCTTTGAAGGAGGCCTTGTTTCACTGACTATAACAGAGCTTCAAACCTATTTTTTCAACAACAAGATTTTTTTTTCTGTGTCAGGAGCAACTTGAGAAAACAGAAATCACTTCTCGTGTAAGAAAATTGGCCATCTGCAAGGATGTTGCCCAGGGGATGCCCGGATGTTTTACCATCCTGTGAGAGGCTTCTCTCATGTCCCCACATGAGAAGCTGGAGCTGACAGACAGGAGCTCACCTTGCTCCCCGGATTTGAACCGCCAACCTTTTGATCTGCAGTCCCGCCGGCACAAGGGTTTAACCCATTGTGCCACTGGGGGCTAGATATCTGTCATCACTTTTGGTATAAGTGCTATGAGAGCTCTTCACACATTTCTGGGATCTGATGTAGAAAAGTGGATAAGAGTCTGAGTTGTAAATCAGAAATCTCACTTCTGACATTATAACAGATATCACACTGAGTAGCCTTTCACTCTGTCTCTTCTCTCCTTCCACTAGAGAAGGCAATAACAATCAGTGACAGCCCTACTGTGTGAAAGAGTGAGGCAACCACCTTAAGTTTAGAATTTCAGCAAAAGGCTGCCAGTTGTTATTTGCTTTGTAATTATTGTACATCTGCTTCCAAGCCAGGAAAAATGGCTTATAGACTTTTCTGACCCATGTTTTAACTATGAATAACTTTGGATAACTATGCATCTCGACACTAGTGAATGGGAGCAACACTCCCTCCACTACCTCAGACTCTGCGACTACTGTCTCTTTGCCCACCTTCCTTTAGAGGACTATTCCATGGTTTGTACCTAGATAATGAAATCAGAAGAAGACTAGGACTTGGAAAGGCAGCTATTCAGCTATGGAGAAACTAGACAAAATCATCAAGTGTCAAGACATATAATTGTATACTAAAGTTAGAATAGACAATGCTATTGTAATTCCAAATTACATGTATGGTTGTGAAAGTTTGAGAGGGACGAAAGCTGCTAGGAACAAAGTCATCTCATCAGAAATGTAGTGTTGAATGAGTGTTCTTTAGATACCATGAACTGCTAAAAAGACAAATCAGTAGGTTCATATTAAGTCTGAACTCTCTCTAGAAGTCAAGATGACTAAACAGAGACTGTTACACTTCAGACATACCACAAGCAGACATAACTCGCTAGAAAAGACAATGATGCTCATGAAGGTAGAAGGCATTAGGAAAAAAGGAAGACCATATTCCAAACATAATGGTTTAATCAAGGAAGCCACAGGAATTAGTCTCCACTATCTGAGCAGGGCTGTTGGTAGGTAGGGTGAGCCTGGACATCTCTTATTCATGGGGTTGCTTTAAGTCAAAGTCAACCTTGTGGCATAATGTAGTTCACGTTTGATCAGCCCACACACTGCCTTGCTAGAGAAAGAAAATATGTCGTGCAGATGAACATAAAACACATTTAAAACATTTAGCTCACATTATAAAAACCATGTAAAAATCATTAAAAACATATCACATTGTACAATAGCTAAGAACAACATATGTACAATGTGATATGTTTTAAATTATTTTTACATGGTTTTTATAATGTGTGCTAAATGTTTTAATTGTGTTTTATGACTATTGTGGCATCAAATTGCTGCCAATTTGTGAATTGCCTTGAGTCGCCTTCATGCTGAGTAAGGCGGTATAGAATTGCAAATAAATAAATACTCAGTTCTTGTGGGTTTTTTCGGGCTATATAGCCATGTTCTAGAGGCATTTCTCCTGACGTTTCGCCTGCATCTATGGCAAGAGCATCCTCAGAGGTGAGGACCTCACCTCGGAGGACCTCACCTCTGAGGATGCTTGCCATAGATGCAGGCGAAACGTCAGGAGAAATGCCTCTAGAACATGGCCATATAGCCCGAAAAAACCCACAAGAACTGAGTGATTCCAGCCATGAAAGCCTTCGACAATAAATAAATAAATTGTATTAACTCACATAATGCCTTTTTATGAGAGATTTAAACTGGTCTTTTCTTTGTCCATGTAGATAAACTCCTTCAGCAGCTCATGAAGCGAGAGCACTCCAAACTCTCTCTCTCTCTTTCTCTTTCTCTCTGCTGCTCCAGGCACGTGCATAAGCTGAAGCCTGAATAAAAATGTAACAGTATCCAAAAGACCCAGGCTCAGCCTGCTCCCGGGCATAGCCTGACCAATCAGCTTCATGCATCTTATTTTACAGTTGACACACACTCACTGATTCCTTACATACTCCAACAGACTTGACAACAGTTATGATCAAACAACAATTGATACTATATACTTTGAAGATCTGAAAGTGCTATGTGGATGTTAAGATGCTGCTGGTGGTGGATATTTTCATGCATTAGCTCAGGGGTCCTCAAACTAAGGCCCGGGGGCTGGATGCGGCCCTCCAAGGTCATTTACTCTGGGTCAACCTAAGTATGAAACTACTTGAAAGCACACAATAACAACAACAATTCTACCTCACCAGCCAAAAGCAGGCCCAAACTTTCCATTGAAATACTAATAAGTTTATATTTGTTTAAATTGTTCTTCATTTTAATTATTGTATTGTTTTTAAATGTTTTTTTTTGCACTACAAATAAGATATTTGCAGTGTGCATAGGAATTCATTCATGTTTTTTCAAATTATAATCCGGCCCGCCAACAGTTTGAGAGACTGTGACCTGGCCCTTTGTTTAAAAAGTTTGTGGACCCCTGCATTAGCTATTCATTTGAATATAAAAAGACCTCTGCAGAATGGTAAGCATCTTCAGTACTGTATACTGAGAGCTCCACATAAAGGAAATAATCTAGGCTATACTGTGTTTACTGAAGTTTCTTCTTTTAACATTTAAATTTATCTGTCTGTCTTAATAGCTTATTCAGTTATATTGGCTTAACCAATGTAATATTTTGTTCACTTCGGCTGCTAGAAAATTCAGTTAATGGGCGGGGATCTGTCATACTTCCCAGCATACCAGGGACAGTTTCCAAAAACGAAATGTTCTTCACAGTACATAATCAAAGATGTTTAATTCATATGGGAAAGCTGCCCCTTGTGTTTGAAGGGAGGCTGACACAAAATTTCTCCAAAAAACTCAGGATAATGCAAATGTGATGTGAAAATATTAACAGTATTTAGCTAGAACGTGCCAAATAGGGCACCAATGTCAGCACACAGATCACATCATTAGCCATCAAATAATGGGATTGCCTGTGTTATGCTATTTTAAGAATAGCAAGGGCACAGCCTTATATTTTTAAAGTAACAATGGCTTGTAAGGTCATAATTATTTTTATTATAACAACTAACATTAATTCATTATCTTTAAAACATCTCTAGGGGGTGAAATTCAGGCAAGATGAATATTTGTTTTGGTTATTTCTGTATCTGTTTTCAAAATTGTTTTATATATAACTAAAACATTAATGCAGAAATGGTGCTTTATTTATCACTGCTATGCCAAAAATGAGTAACGAGAAAGCATAAGAAGATGCTTTAAAATAATAACATGCTTCTTATTTGGGCCAAGACTAATATTTCCATTGGTTCCAATTGAGCCGTTTCCCCTTGGGAGCGAATAGGAGTAATGGGGGTGGGATAATTCACATTAGAATTGTAGTTTAAATACATAATTGCTCTCCCCTTCACACATATGCACACATATTTACAGGCATCCCTGCCTATCACATTTGAAAGTTAAGCCTTCACATATTTTATTTCACCGACAAGAATAAATCAGGGCCAGCTAACACCTCCCAACAAAGGATCCCCCAGACAGCAACCAGCCAGACTCTGCAGCTACAAGGTAATTAAAGGCTAATCAAGGTGGCCAATTGCAACATTCACACTTGCCTCAAACAGACAAGAGTTCTTTCTCCCACCCTGGACATTCCACAGATATACAAATCCCACTTGCCTAGTTTCCAACAGACCTCACAATCTCTGAGGATGCCTACTGTAGATGCAGGCAAAACGTCAGGAGAGAATGCTTCTGGAACATGGCCATACAGCTCAGAAAACTCACAGCAACCCATACTATCAAAACTACAGTGTGACATTATACCTACTACTAACTACTGTACAAACATACATCAAAACACAATTCAGCCCGGAAAACTCACAGCAACCCATTTTTTGTTTCCTTTTTAATCACAGGAGGGCTAATCATGTGATGTCACATTGAATTTGGCCCTTATAAATACGGAATTAATTTTCTACCAGATATAGGACTTTATCACACCAATCCACTATTCCACTATAATTACACGATTGCAGATAATGAATACATAGGTTGAGCACCATTAATTAACCTAGGGCGCACATAGAAATGGCATGCCAGGAGAAGGAGGGAGGCGGAAAATTGCTCCTTAACCCCCTCCCTCACCTGGCTCATCATTTCAACATGCCAGAAGAACTCTAGCAGCAGTTGAATGGTGGCCAGGTAAGTTATTTTTCTTTCCCCCCTGTTTGAAAAGGTTTTGGGGGAAGGGGTTAGAGCCCTCTCACCTTTTTCAGGTGGAGCAGCCTAGAAAATGTGAGAGGGCTGTGCGGACAGACCCCTCAAAAGTCCCAGAACTTCTGAGGGGGCAGTCCAGATAGCAGCCATAGTGGATTCAACCCAGATCTTTCAGGAAGATCTTTCCAGTATCAAATTAAATCAGCATAAAGCAGGGTTTTCCTGCTTTGTGCCGAAACCATTCATTTTTCCTGAGGCATCCCAGGGAAAAACACGAGAGGGTGTGCCCTTTGGGTGCTGTCTGGATGCGCCCTAGGTTAATTGATGGGAACATAGTAAAACTGGGAGCTATTGATGGGTTTTCCCAGTAGCAGGATGAACACAACATTGTGTGATGTGGAGCGTCACTAAAGATTACTGTCCAGCTGCAATCCAGTTTGCCTGCCTCATGATATAAAGTCCTTAGAGTTTTAAAAACTCTTAAGTTAGATGAGATCTTTCCACCTATCTTATGTTTTTAAAAATAAGAGTATAGTTTGCCCCAGTGTGTCCTCAAATCTGAATAAAGTATTTTCTCACATCAAATATAATTTAGTTTCTAAAATAGTAATCTTACCTTTAGCAGCTCCAGATCCATTGGTAAATATTTTCCATGCCACGTTCCTTCGGAAGAATTCTGGTAATCATTGTACTATGCATTTTTGGGTGCCTGAAATGCCTGTAACCCCACCTTCAATAAGCAATGTACTTCAAGGGTTTGGTGTCGGCTTTCATTGTGAAACAGCAAATTGACCTTCTAAATGTTGTGTCATCTTTAATAAATCAAAACAAAGTAGAAGTAAGAGACAAGTGGAATGTGAAGTGTATCTGTTTTGATTACTCTCCTCTGCTTGATATGATCAAGAGGAGACCGTCAAGCTGTGACCATAAAAATCAGTGTTAAATCACTGTTGCTTTTCTTCTTTTTGTCACACTTGAACTCAAACTCTATATGCATACTTTTCTCAAGGGCACATTTTAATGTATTTTTCCATTTGGGACATTATTTCACAGATTCATTAGGTTGCCAGAAAATAACGGGTGCATAGACCTATTTTTGGCTTAGTGCCACCAAATGCAGTTCAAGGTCATTGTGTTCAAATATTATGTTTACATGAGAGGTCTTGCAGGACAATCTGCACCTGCAAGCTCAACCCAGGAGCCGCAACCTGGCTAACAGGAAATGTGAGAAGTTTCCCATGTTAAAGAGAAAGGTGGAGCTGTGGCAACAGCAAGCTATGATGCCTGAAACATTGTGTTCTTCCCACAGGTCCCAATATTTGCCTTAAAGGGCTTGCAGAGTATTTGCAGAAAACAGCAAAGACCTGGAATGACGGCTAACGAACGTTAAGGGTGAAAGTGCAAAACCAGGGTTATGGTTCAGTAATAAAAAAACAAAAATAACAGTTGATTAATATATTCAAAGTATATAATAAAGACATTGAAATAGTTAAAGATTTCCTATATATTATTTATTAGCCAAAATGGAGACTGCAATCAAGAAAAGTAAACCAAGGGCCATGTCTACACAGGTGAAGTAAAGCAGAGATACCTTGCAACTGCTGTGGATAGTCCATATGGCTGGATTGCTTCCAGACATTAAACTATTGACAGGGGCGGCTCAACCCATTACACAAAGTAAGCATTTGCAGTATAGTTTATTTTGCCCAGGGGCGCTCTTGAGGCGCTCTTGGGGGAAAATAGACTTTGACATATGCAAGTTGTAGTTACTGGGGTGTATAGTTCCCCTAAAATCAAAGAGCATTCTGAACTCCACCAATGATGGAATTGAACCAAATATGGCACACTGAACTCCCACGACGAACAGAAAATATATATCAGTGATTGGTTGGGGGGGGTGCCAAAAGTTAGGGGGGGGCCACCAAAATACTGTTTGCTTACCGTTGAAAATTACCTAGGGCCGCCTCTGACTATTGAAAGATGAAATGGGAGTGATCCATTTATTTTGGTGATGTGGATAGCTGGATCAGGCTAGATCCATCCACAGACTGTTGTGTTACTGTCAAGAAATATTTCCCTTGCAGAGATACTAGCAGGTAAGCTTTTGTGGTAAATCTTGACCCATTTCATGACTTGTCTTTTGGTTGGGACCCGATCCATTTTTTGGGAGCCACCCAAAATTAGGAGGGCAAATATCTGTTTTTGCTCTGGGGTGTCAAAAGAGCTGTTTACTATTAGCCCATTATGAGGGGAGGCTTCCCAGGTTCCCCTTCCCATTATTTTAGGTATTTAGACTGCTTTACTCTAGAGGAGAGGTGCTCAGCTGCAGGCAGACATGCTTTAAGGAGGCTTCTTCTTATCTGTTTCTACTCTAGTAGAGAGGCATTTCCAAGGCAAGAAAGCAAGTTCTCATTCCTACTTTAGAGGAGGTGCTCAACTGCAGGCAGATGCACACACTTTCTGGGCCTGCACACCACACACACACTCTCTTTCCAAGGCAAGGAAGCAACAGGCAGGTTCTTATTCTTACTCTAGCGGAAGTGATTGACTGCAGGCAGGCGCACGTGATTCCTGGGCCATCATGCACTCTATTTCTAAGGCAAGGAAGCTACAGGCAAGTTCTCATTCTTACTCTAGAGGAGGCGCCTGGCTGCCACTTTCTGGACATATACACCACACACTCTCTTTCAAAGGCAAGTTCTCATTTTTATTCTAGAGGAGGGGCTTGTCTGCAGGCAGGCACGTCTTTCTAGGTCTACACACCACACACACACTCTCTCTCTTTCCAAGGCAAGGAGTGCCAGGTGCTCCCGAAAAGCAGAGAAGGAGCCAGGATCAGCTCCCATTTGCTTTCGTATCAAGCTGATTTTTGTACCAGGAGAGGGCTTCCTGTTATGTGCTCACGAAGGTAATGGAAGGAACGAAAGAACGGATGAAATGAAAGAAAACGATTTCACACACAACTCTACTAGCAGGTGCTTGTTGTCAGCAAGACAGTGGTGGCAGCAGTGATCCCAATATGCTCTCAGCTCCACTGGCCACCTGGACAGGGACACTCCTGTGCTTTATTAAGGTAGCTCTGGAATAGTTTACTCCAGGTGACTTGGGTAAGCATAGATTCAATCAAGGAAAGTAACCATGAAAGGATTAAATAAAATCCTCAAGTTGAAAAAAATATAATTCATCCCCAAAGTCAGAATTACCCGATGTCTGTATATGGTTGAGAAAACTGTGCAGTGAACAAAGCTGACAGAAAGAAAATCAATTCATTTGAGATGTATTGTTGAAGGAAAGTTCTAAAATGCCATGAAATGCTAAAGAGACAAATAGTCTTAGATCAAATCAAACCTAATGTTTCTTTAGAAGCAAAGATGACCAAACTGAGCCTGCCATATTTTGGACATATGATGAGATATCTTTTTCATGTCAGGAGTGACTTGCGAAACTGCAAGTCGCTTCTGGTGTGAGAGAATTGGCCATCTGCAAGGACGTTGCCCAGGGGACCCTCTGATGTTTTGATGTTTTACCATCCTTGTGGGAGGCTTCTCTCATGTTCCCGCATGGAGCTGGAGCTGATAGTGGGAGCTCATCCGCACTCTCCCCAGATTGGATTCGAACCTGTAACCTTCAGGTCAGCAACCCAACCTTCAAGTCATCAGTCCTGCCAGCACAAGGGTTTAATCCACTGCGCCATCGGGGGCTCCTTTTATATGATGAAATGACATGCCATTAGAAAAGATGATAATGTTTGGCAAAGTAGAAGGCAATGGGAAAAGAGGAGGATGGTGTTATAAATCTATTGATTCAGTCAGGAAAGCCAGACTAATGATTTTGCAAGACTTGAGTAGAGGGATTTAAGACTGGGAATCTTAGAATCTCCATAAATCAAAATTGTCTTGACAGAAAATAACAAAGATAGTTAACAGAGATCTAGTTACATAGTATAAGCAGAAAATACTAGTTTCTCATGTGATCCTCTGCATATTTACTCACAAGCAAGACCCACTCCATTGAGTGATGCAGAAGTACTCTGTCTAGTGAATGGATTTTGGATTTTAGTATTACATGTTCCTAAATGCTGGTGGTTTCCATGCCTGATGGATGGCTTTGGAGTCCATGCCTTTGATGGCTTATTGAACATTTCAGCTAAAACGTGGCGTGGTTGTCTCATTGACAAGGAAGCCACTCCTGGGGAATGGGTATGGCCTTTGTGACCCTCCTGCCCCCTTATATCCTGCCTCAGTGAACAGGCTTTGTTGACCACATGACCCATTCCTCTTTCTTTTGTGCATGTTCCATCTAATGAGCAGTGGGGCTGACAGAAAGAATAACAGAATATCAGAGTCAAATTGTCAAAATGCAGAGTCCTTCCTCTTCCACATGCTAAAGTCAAGTGACTCATCGCAGGTCAATTTCCAGTGAATGCAGCACTTTCTCCTCCAGACTCAGCATTTTTAATACTCAACAGCAGCTGATACCGTCTCCGCTTACTTTTCCTTCCCCCTCCTTTAGAAGAAAGGACTAAGGTATTATTGGAGTGACCTGGCTGCAATCCAACTGTGCACATATTGCTCAAGCATTTTACCCAGGGTGGGGAGGGGGGAGGGGAAGGGACAAATAAATAGATGATCATCACTGGTTATTCTCATATTTAGTTAAGTCACAGCTAACAGAATCCCAACAGGAGCAGTAATGTTAGGTATCAAGTGAAAAGAAGTCAGCAAATTGTATTTAGCTCAAATAGTACTTTTCTTCAGGCAAGATGTTAAGCCAGTGCTTCTCAACCTTCGTAATGCCGTGACCGCTTACTACAGCTCCTCATGTTGTGGTGACCCCCAACCATAAAATTATTTTTATTGCTACTTCATATCTGTAATTTTGCTACTGTTTTGAATTGTAATGTAAATATCTGATGTGCAGGATGTATTTTTATTCACTGGACAAAATTTGGCACAAGTACCTGGTACACCCAAATTTGAATACTTGTGGGGTTAGGTGGGATTGATTTTGTCATTTGGGAGTTGTAGTTGCTGGGATTTATAGTTCACATACAATCAAAGAGCATTCTGAACAACAACAATAGAACTGAACCAATCTTGGCACACAGAATTCCTATGACCAACAGAAAATACTGGAAGGGTCTGGTGGGTATTGGCCTTGAATTTTGGAGTAGTAGTTCACCTACAACCAGAGAGCAGTGTGGATTCAAGCAATGATAGATCTGGACCAAACTTGGCACAAATGCTCCATATGCCCAAATGTGAACACTGGTGGAGTTTGGAGAAAATAGACCTTGACATTTGGGAGTTGTAGTTGCTGGGATTTACAGGTTTTTTTTACAATCAAGGAGCATTCTGAACTCCACTAACAATGGAATTGGGCCAAACTTCCCACACAGAACCCCCATGACCAACAGAAAATACTGTTTTTTCTGATGTTCTTTGGCAACTTCTCTTACACCCCCTTGTGACCCCCCCCCCCCGGGGTCCCAACCCCCAGGTTGGGAAACACTGTGTTAAGCCAAAGAAATACCACAATCACTTTGAAAACAAATGTTTGGAAGAGTGGGCTGAGTGACTTGTTCATCAATTCTGAAGATAAGTTGTGAGAAACATAAAACTTTCTGATTGTTTGAGGTTTTTTCAGCAAAGTTTGAAAAAGATGTGTTTTTGACTACAATTCCCCAAATCCCCCCGTCAAGTTAATTTATTACAGTTCTGTTTCTCATTTGGTCCTGGATATTACCTATTGATATCTATGTGAAATTTCTTTTCAAACACAGTAACACAGTTACTCGCCTCTTACTCTCCTTGCTATTTCCTATTTGCAATCTGTTAAGACTCTCTGGGCTGAGGAATGTGATATAAAACCCTCTGTTGATTATTTTATGAGGTTCATTTTCTGTCACAACTAAAATATTGGGACATAGGATATTTATTAACTGTGCTTACTTCAGCTGGCAAAGTGTCAAGGCCATCTGATGAAGCACAGGGAAGTAAGATGGAAAATATTATTTACAGGCAAAAAGGGCATGAAAGCAGAAATGTAATATGAGAAAGACTTGCTGGCTCCCTGTCTAGCTACCACTATGATTTTGAATCCTCCCTTAGAAACAGATAAGATATTGTAACATCACAATTACAAATTACCCAAGAATAATGTTTTAACTTACCACAAGAACTTCATGGCTACTTGAGGAAACAGGTAATTGTAATTTATGAGGCTTAGTTCAAGTAAATATTAGGAAGTCCACATAAATATTAGTCCACTGAAACATAAAGGGATCACTTTTTACTGTAAGAATTGCTTGACAGTGGATAAGACTGCCGGAATAGGTGGACTGTACTTCTTTTCTGGCTTTTAAAAAACGCATCTCTCCCTATGTCCAAATGTATCTCTTCCTCTGAACCATCTCGGAGCTTAAGGTCATCTCGGGAGGCCCTGCTCTCGATCCACTCTTCTTCACAGATGTGATTGGTGGGGACAAGAGACGAGACCTTCTCAGTAGTGATCCCTCAACTATGGAACTCCCTTCCCAGGGATATTAGATTTGCCTCCTCCCTCCTGACCTTCCGTAAGAAAGTGAAAACATGGCTTTTTGATCAAGCCTTTGGAGATCTTGTGCAATAGATAAATACGGGATTACATGCAATTGAATATTGGAATGGCTCAGACTATGACTTTGGATAACAAGGCAAACAGTGAAAGTATTGTTTTATAGGTATTGTTCTATATGTTTTAAATGTCTTAATTTATGTCTTTTATAATTCTATTTTAAATGTTTGTTTTAGTTGCACTTGTTTTGAAGGCATCAAATGGTTGCCTGGATGTAAAGCTGCCTTGAGTCCCCTCTGGATTGGAGAAAGGCAGGCAGGGGCGGCTCAACCCATTATGCAAAGTAAGCATTTGCAGTATAGTTGATTGTGCCCAGGGGCGCTCTTGAGGCGCTCTTGGGGGGAAATAGACCTTGACATATGCAAGTTGTAGTTACTGGGATGTATAGTTCACCTACAATCAAAGAGCATTCTGAACTCCACCAATGATGGAATTGAACACACAGAACTCCCACGACGAATGGAAAATATATCAGTGATTGGTTGCGGGGGGCGCCAAAATACTGTTTGCTTACTATTGAAAATTACCTAGGGCTGACTCTGAAGGTAGGGTAGAAATGTCGTAAGTAAATAAATAATAAATAATCATATTGACTTTATTTTTATCTCACATTTCTCCCGATACAAGGACTTTAAACCAAGGTTGGATGGCATCTTGCAGGAATGCTGTAGTTGTGCATTCCTGCATGGCAGGAAATCGGACCAGAAGGCCCTTATGGCCCATTCCAACTTTAAGATTCTTTGATTCAGTGGTATTAACTATAATTGTTTTGGAGACAGATTTCATCCATAGTTCCTTTCACAATAAAACTAGTTTTGGCTAAACAACAAAGTATTCTGCTTAGAATGCCAGTCCTTTGGCCTTCTTATTTTTCATCTTAATAAGAGTGCAGCATAAAGATCTGGGTCAGATAAATCCCCAGCTGCATCTTTGTCAATACAGAAGGAAGAGAAATTCACTGTTGTACATATATATGAAAAAATATATATGGAAAAAAAGAAAGAAAGCTACCTGGAAGAAAGAAAGCTACCTGGAAGTGCTCTTAAAATATACATGAACAACATCAAAGAATGCTGTATACTGTATTGCAAAAATGGATACTGCTGTTTACAAAAATGCATTCACCAAAATGTATCAAAGAGGT
The DNA here is from genome assembly GCF_037176765.1 of Anolis sagrei. Lineage (NCBI taxonomy): Eukaryota > Metazoa > Chordata > Lepidosauria > Squamata > Anolidae > Anolis > Anolis sagrei. The sequence continues at coordinate 41,395,183 of NC_090023.1, read as the reverse complement.
TTTCTTGTTCCAATAATGCATAAGTTAATGGATTCTATATTCTTCTTGAGGTCTATTTCTGCAGGACAAATTCAATTACTGTTCTGTCAACTGAAACTTAATCCAGTGTCCAGTTCAACATTAGTCTTACTCATCAAATTTGATAACAAATTTCAGGCAACCTAAGGAACTTGGTGGGTGAGGTCACATGCATAGAACCATAAGTAACACAACCAAGAATCACACAACCAGGAACTCTCTAGTCCAGTGTTTCTCAACCTTCCTAATGGCATGGCCCCTTAATATACTTCCTCATGTTGTGATGACCCCCAATCATAAAATTATTTTTGTTGCTACTTCATAACTGTAATTTTGCTACTGTTATGGATCATAATGTAAATATCTGATTTTCTGGTGGGGTTGAGGGGGATTGATTTTGTCATTTGGGAGTTGTAGTTGCAGGGATTTATAGTTCACCTACAATCAAAAAGTATTCTGAACTCTAACAATAATGGAATTGAATCAAACTTGCCACAGAGAACTTGCATCACCAACAGAAAATACTGGAAGGGTTTGGTGGGCATTGACTTTGAGTTTTGGAATTGTAGTTCACCTACATTCAGGGAACACTATGGACTCAAACAATGATGGATCCAGACCAAACCTGGCACAGATTGAGTATATGCCCAAATGTGAACACTGCTGGAGTTTGGGGAAAATAGACCTTGACATTTGGGAGTTGTAGTTGCTGGAATTTATAGTTCACCTACAATCAAAGAGAATTCTGAACCCCACCAATGATAGAATTGGGCCAAACTTGCCACACAGAACCTCCATGACCAACAGAAAATACTGTGTTTTCTGATTATTTTTGGTGACCTCTCTGACATCCCCGACCCCAAGGTTGAGAAACACTGCTGTAGTCTATTTTTGCTTTTCTTGCACAGTGCAGCAACATGCTTTCCCAGTTCTACATTTCTTCTTGCTGCACAGGATCATGGAAAGCTGTTTAAAACAAAGCTCATATTTGATTGAATAAAGAACTGCCACCCCAGTGTGACTCAAAAGTAGTGTCAGATGAACTCTTGGATCTATCCCTATCTAATAGCAAGGCATGAGCCAGATACATTAGATATAATGCTTAGCCTATTTAGGATTATGGTTTTCATTAAATATTAAACCATAATGATGGTCAGTGTGAACCCCTGAAGAAAACAGGAATTCCAGCTCTCTACAAAGTGCCATGCATGCAGAAGGCTTGAGTCCCAAGTTGATGTGCCCCTTCAATTATCACATCTATGCAACTGGAGACTCTTAAAATAAATTGTACTACTGAAGCTGCAGTTAATACTTATGACATTCTTGTGGATTAGAAAGAGGTTTTTCAAGGACAAAGTTTCTGTCCCTGGCAAACGGAGGTGAATTTAAACATCTATATGGTAGTCAGCAATGTAACCAAACATACTGCTGTGCCTAATTCAAACCACTTTTTCTGCTGCCGGTGATTAAAAATATTCTGAAAATTAGATCTGGTTCTCACTTTGTACACATGAGCATAGTTCAACTAGTTCAACAAACCATAATGAAATTACTTTAAGCAAGACCAGGCCAAGTTTGGTCCTCAGGCTACATTCAGTTCCCTATGGCTGCTTTTGAGAATCTTGTCACTCCCAAATTCTGGTTAAAAAGGTGTGGGAGGATTATCTCTTAGGAAAGCTTCCAGAGAACCAATTCACCTTTTAACTAGGTTGGAAGGGTGCCCTGCACTGTTTAAGAACACAAGCACACATTTCCCTGTTTTTCAAAACCAGATATGGATTTCTAGACACCTTCAGGTTTTGTGGGTAGAAAATTGGCCCTTGGAACTATTGCAATTGTCCACCCATGTCCTAGAACACATGTATTGAACTCAAGGTGCCCTGGTCAGATTTGGTCCGCCATATCAGTTTATGTGGCCCTCCTGACAACAACTCCTCCTACAACCTCAGAGTGCTGTTGGGTTGCAATTTCCATTATCCTCAGTCTGCATAGTGGATAATCAAAAGTGATGGAACTTGTCCTTCAATAACATCTGGAGACTCAAACTAGGTGAAAGAGCACGACCCCTATGTAAAAAATATATAGGTAACCCTCTGTATCCACAGATTCTCCATCCATGAATTCAACAGCCTTTTGAAGACAACCATAAAGTTAATGTGGTCCTCATTGAAAATGAGGTTGACACCAAGGTGACAAGATAGGTGATTGACTGACTAGATAGGTGATTGATTGATTGATAGAGACCCTTTTTAGATTAGAGCAAAATTAGATTGCAGCAAAGCTGGGTAGTCTACAAAGAACAATGCAATTCCATGCAATCTCTTTTCTTCCTCCAAAGTATGTTCTATGCAGGATATTTAAAGTTTAAGTACATTCTTGTATCCATCCAATCACTGATCCAAAATAGTAGAAGAAGAAGCTTGTAAGCTGATGAAAAACCATTTGGAGGTTTCTCATTCTGAGTGTGAAGTATTAGCCCCCAAATGTTGGCTTGTTTCATTTAAAATAGATGCTTATAAATCTTCTCACTTAGGTCTTTTCTAGATCCTCAGGTGATGTTACAGCCCTCTCTTGCCCGCTGGACTAGATACCAATGACTGACATTTCTGATCAGTGTACAATCTGTCGGTGTAATGCTTGCTGTTGTTATTTTAAGCAGCATTATAGATTACATTACTTTCAGGCATCTGGAACTTTTTCAATTTTGACCTCAGCTTCAGTTCTTCATTATACACAAGAAAAAGTCTTGGCCAAAACAATGTTTAATTCCTTGTAACTTTTAGCAGCAATTTCCATCCCTATCCTTTTCTAATTAACTGGGCCTGTCCTTTTAGTCAAGATTCTTTACAAAGATTGATATCCGTTGGAATGCTAATGTTTCCTGTCTACTGTCTCATTCACTGGACTATGCTTCTAGCTAGAATAGTTTTGGTTGTAGTGTTCACAACAAAAGCTGATTTATAAGACTGTTTTAGTTGCTCTTTGAAATAGATTGCAGAACAGATACAAGGCTTTTAGGGTGTTCTTGTGTGATTTTACAGCATGCTGTATGGTTATTTATGGTGGGAGCATTGTCATTCAGCCATAGGACTGAATTCCATTTAAGCTCAATTTCTATAGGACTTTCTACACATGAACTTGCAATGGCTCCAGTCCTTCCTAGATAATTTTACCCAGAAGGTATTGTTGGGGGACTCCTGCTCAGCCCCACAGCCATTGTCCTGTGGGGTCCTGCAGGGTTCAGTATTATCCCCCATGTTTAACATCTACATGAAGCCATTGGGTGAGATCATCCGGAGTTTTGGAGTTTGGTGCCATCTGTACACAGATTATGTCCAACTCTACTACTCTTTTCCTCCAGATGCTAAGGAGGCTGTCCAGGCCGTGAACCAGTGCCCGGCTGTGGTGATGGTCTGGATGAGGGCAAACAGATTGAAGTTGAATCCAGACAAGACAGAGGTACTCCTGGTCAGTCCCAAGGCTGAACAGGGCATAGGGTTACAGCCTGTTCTGGATGGGGCTACACTCCTCTTGAAGGCGCATGTTCACAGCGTGGGAGTCTTCCTGGACTCATCACTGAGACTGGAACCTCAGGTTTCAGCAGAGGCTAGGGGGGCTTTCACACAATTAAAACTTGTGCACCAGTTGTGTCTGTACCTTGGGAAGTCAGATCTGACTATAGTGGTCCACACTCATTACATCTAGTATAGATTGCTGCAACATGCTCTATGTGTAGTTACCTTTGAAGATTGTTTGGAAGTTTCCAATAGTCTAACTAAAGACAGCCAAGTTAATAACTGTGGTAGCATACTGGAAGCACACAACTCCCATGTTGTGCCAGCTCCACTGGTTGCCAGTTTACTACAGAGCACAATTTAAAATGCTGGCTTTGGGCTATAAAGCCCTAAATGGCCCCAGCCCAGTTTACCTGTCAACATATCCCCCTCTATGAGCCACCGTGGAGATTAAGCTCTTCCAGAGAGGCCCTGCTCTCAGTCCTGTCACCAAACAGGCATGATTGGTGGGGAAGAGTGAGAGAGAGGCTTCTCAGTGATTGCCTCTCAACTATGGAACTCCCTTCCTGGCGAGATTAGATCAGCCCCCTCCCTTCTGTCCTTCAGAAAGATGGTAAAAACTTGGCTGTGGGACCAAGCCTTTGGGACACTGCAATAAGGCAACAATAGGAAACTTTCCCCTGCTGACCGGATCCGATATGGCTGATCTGAAATAGTTTTAAACAATTGATTTTAAAGTGGAGATAATTGATTTTAGTGTTTATGTATATTTATAGTTTATTTTATGTTCCAGCATTGAATGTTTGCCAAATATATGGGTATGTTGTGCTCCGTCCTGAATCCCCTTTAGGGTGAGAATGGCAGAATATAAATGTTTTATATGATAATAAAAACTTTTCTGGTTCTCTCATGATTTGGAGGACGTCAACTTTGCTGCAATGCATGGGTTTTTATTTTCCAAACAAAACCTTCCCTGCCTTCCCTAGGTTCCCATCACTCTGCTGAAGTCAGGGCTGACCCAAGAAATTCTGTGCTCGTGTGGCGATCCAAGTTTCCTCGCTTGATCTAAGTTTGTGCCCTGGGATGTGTCAGGGGACACGGTGCTCCAGATTGATTGGACCAAAGCCATATAGGGCTTTATAGGTGATGACCAGCACCTCAAATTGAATTTTACACTTTATTGTGAATATATTTAATTTATCATTAGGGAGCAGTCTTTGGACCCACTCTGGAAAAAGGCTGCAGACAAATGCAACAACCAATGACTGCTTTGAATCTCCTTGTGGAGAGAAAAAGTGGGGTATAAAGAAACATAATATTAATGGTAGGTGCAGAAAGTTGGCCCATCCAGACAGTACTTTTATTGTAGTAACTTCTGCAATAAAGGAGGGGCTGTCCAGACAATGTTCTGGATAGTCCTGAATTAATTTGCGACAAACCAGGAACACTGTGGTTTATAGTGAATTAATTAGATAGAGGATTTATTCCGTGCCTTCTTGAAAGGTATGGGATAAACCCACTATTTTCAGTGTCTGGACCGCAGTCCAGACATCATTCAGTCCAGACATCATTCCCACAGTTTTCTGGACTAAATTAGTCCAGAAAACTGTGGGAATACCCACCCCTCCCCCAAAGCCCCCAAAGCCCTTTGAAAAGTAAAGAAAACTTACCCAGCCTCCAGTATACTCTCAGAGCAGCTCTCCCAGTACGTAGAAATGATGCACCAGGAGAGCTGGGGAGGAGGGGGAGAGGAGGAAAATTGTGCCGGGAGAGCTGCTCCGAGAATTTACTGGAGGCTGGGTAAGTTTATTTCACTTTTCAAAGGGGTCTGGGGGCTTCAGGGGAGGAGGTAGGGCCTCCAGATGTTGTTGTGGGCCAGCATCTGAACACCCATCCCAAAAAGTGCATGCTGTGTTAACAGGCCCCCAGGAAGATCCGCATTTTTAAAACACGGATTCTCCTGGGATAAAGTTCTGTCTGGATCCGCCCTTGGAGAAGAAAGAGTGTGTCTTGTTCAAATCACTTTCAGTGTGAAAACATAGCTGCAGGCATGTAGCCAGGGGGGGCTTGAGGGGCTTCAGCCTCCCCCCCCCCCGAAATTCTCATGGTGGTTCGCGAAAAGGCCTTACTGGTGCATTATTTAAACTGTTACGTTTATTCATATCATGATCTGATCACCATACTCAATATATCCCATATGCATGGGGGTACTGGGGTAATGATACAAAAGGTTTGCTAGGCTAGACCCTCTTTCACTCAGACTCAGCCCCCCCCAAAACTCAGCGCCCCCCCCCGAACCCCCCCCCCCCTAAAAAAAATTCAGCCTCCCCCAAACCAAAATCCTGGCTACGGGCCTGCATAGCTGGGTTTGCTTCCACACCATCAAATTACACAGGTAAAATTGGCATATTCTGGGCACATTAATAGATGGAAAACTCCATATAGCTTGTGGCCTGTGCATTTTTTCTTTGTATAATAAAACTAGAAGAAAAATTGTACCAACTTAGAAAACATCTATGGTTCTCACTGGTGTTTTCATTTCATTTAGAACTCATGTTAATGATTCTGACCTTTGGGGTAATTTGATTCTGACAAGAACTGCACAGTGTCTCAATTCCAGGATGTCATTTTGATAAGCAGCAGTCAACCAAAGTCATTACACTTCTAAAATCAAAGTAGGTTTTTTTTTTCTCCTCTTATTTGACCTGTTTAACAGATTCTGTTTTATAAAATCTATACAGGAAAAAGAAATGACACCAACTATGAGCATGACAAAACCTCTGACATAATCTCCACATTTTCACCAATCCGAAACACTATTTCCAGAAACTGTAGAATAGAGAGTATACTCATTTGTACCATGTAGCTGAATGCAGAGTCAAGACTGTTGTTTAACGTTACTCTGGATGCATCCTGCCATGCAAGGATCATACCCCTGAACATAAATTACATCCAATTATTGCTCTATATTTAGTCTCTCTCCTTCTCACTTCAACAGTCAAATGGGTGGCAGATGGATGAAGGTTTAGTTAGCTGCTCTGCAAGGTTAGCAGGAATATCATTTTTCATCCTGTCCTTTTTAATCTCATCCCGATAACTATGTCTTGAGTATAATAAATGATGGAGGGACGTGTAATATGTGTTGTATAGATATATACACACATAGCCACTCACTTCTGTGGAGCAAGATTTCTAGTGAGTGACGATCTCAGTTTATGGAAGCATAAAAACACAACACACTTCCTCTGTTTTGGCGGGGATATAAGAGAAACAAGTTCATGGCTGGAATCACTGGGTTGCTGAGAGTTTTCCAGACTGTATGGCCATGTTCCAGAAGCATTCTCTCCTGACATTTCTCCCACAACTATGGCAGTCATCCTCAGAGGTGAGGAGTCTGTTGGAAACTAGGCAATTGAGGTTTATATTCTGTGGAATGTCCAAGGTGGGAGAAAGAACTGTTGTCTGATTGAGGCAAGTGTGAATGTTGCAATTGGCCGCCTTGATTAGATTGAATGGCCTTGCAGCTTCAAAGCCTGGCTGCTTCCTGCCTGGGGGAATCCTTTGTTTGTAAGTGTTAGCTGGCCCTGATTGGTTCTTGTCTGGAATTCCCCTGCTTTTTGAGTGTTGCTCTTTATTTACTGCCCCGATTTTAGAGTTTTTTTAATAGCAGGGGAATTCCAAACAACAATAAACCAGGGGCAGCTAATACCTCCCAACAAAGGATTTCCCCAGGGAGCAACCAGCCAGGCTTTGAAGCTGCAAGGCCATTCAATGTTACTCAAGGTGGACAATTGCAACATTCCCACTTGCCTCATGCAGACAAGTGTTCTTTCCCCCATCCTGCTTTAAGGATGCTTGTCATAGATGTGGGCGAAATGTCAGGAGAGAACGCTTCTGGAACATGGCCATATAGCCCAGAAAACTCACAGCAACCCAGAAACAAGCCTGTTTTGCTCCTATATTGCATGCGCCAAGTTCCATAGCTCTGCTATAAATTTGCTTTATGTCTAGCTAGAGTCACCAAATGCCTGTCAGTATAGATAGATTTTTTCTTCTTCTTAAGGCCAAGATAAACTTCTCTCATCTGGTCTGCAGATGAGATCTGCCTAATCTTGCCATGTCTTTGAACAATGGAAAATTGCCTGAATATTTAAACACGTATTGTTCTTAGTGAGACATAATGTTCAGCTACTTTGGTTGCCTTAGCAACATCTACTTCTAAAAATACAAAAGACACAGTCTACAAAGTAAATGACTGTGTAATAGAAGAAGCTATGGGAGAAACTGCTTGCCTGTCCCAGACCCAGCCTCTATCCGATTGCCAAAATATTGACTTCAAGCAATACATTTATACAGCTATAATCCTGTGAATAACAGCTGTATTATATGGAAACTTTTTGCTAGTTTCTAATGAACTAAAGGTGAAAATGCCAATGTACACTTGTAGAATTAATTCAGTTTGACAGTCCTTTACCTGCATGGGCTAATGCTATGGAATCATGGAAGCTGCAGTTTTACAAGGCCTTTATCCTCCGCTACCAACAAGTGTTGGTTCCTCACCAAACTACAAACCGAATTAATTCTATAGTGCATATGCACCCTCAGACACCTGTTATTCTCAAGACATATCTGTGCCTAAAAAGTGTTGTGTTGTTGTGTAACTTCAAGTCATTTCCAATTTATGGTGACGTTAAGGTGACTATGTCATGGGGTTTTCTTGGAAAACTTGTTCAGAGGACAGCAATGTCACCCAGTGGGTTTCCCTGGCCAAGTGGGGATTCCAGAGTCATAGTCCAGTCCTCAAGCCATTATAGCACACTTGCTCTCTGTGGTCTTTAATGTGAACTTCACTATTTGAAGAAAGCTGCTAATCTTCATTGTCTATTGTAACTGGATTATTTTAGAAACTAACTGTACCTGCCACGCGTTGCTGTGGCCAACCTCCCTCCCTCTTTCTCTCCTCCTTTCTTTCTCTCCTTCCTTCCCTCTTTCCTCCTTCCTTCCCTTTCTTTCTTTCTTTCTTTCTTTCTCTCCTTCCTTCCTTTCTTCCTCTTCCCTTCCTTCCTGCCCTCCTTTTCTTTCTCTTCCTCTTTCTCCCCTTTCTTCCTTACTTACCTATTCTTGGACTGCAACTCCCAGCAACCCTCCTGATCAATCAATCTATCTGCCTACCTATCTATCTCTATCTTATCTATCTATCGTATCTATCTGGAGGATTGCTGGGAGTTGCAGTCTAGGAATAGGAAATTGGAAATATGCAGGGATTGGGATGCTCTCAAAAAGATCTAAGGAGAAGAAAGCTTGCAGCTTGGAAGCAGTGCATTTGGATCATCCTCCTCTCCTAAAGGGCAAGGTCTAGGGGATTCTGGGAGATGTAGTCCGGAAGAGAGTGTGGATATGCTATTGTGTGTTTTGTTTGCCGGGGGAGTCATTTTTGTGCATGCGCTGTAGCATCCTTTTGCTTTTTTTTTTTTGGCTTTTTAAGTCCCTTTCCACTGTGTTTTTCAGTGCTTTATGAGTGATGGTCACTCATTGGCCTGATAGGTGTCTTGTGTCCAAATTTGGTGTGAATTCATCCAGTGGTTTTTGAGTTATGTTAATCCCACAAACGAGCATTACATTTTTATTTGTATAGATAATATATTCCCACCAATTCCTATCAGGTGTCCTCCATATGTATGTAAATCATCAAGAAGTAATATTGGTTGCTGATTTATGTGACTCTAAGGCCCTTTCCACATAGCTGCATAAAATCCACTTTGAACTGGATTATATGGCAATGTGGACTCAGATAACCCAGTTATTTATTATTTTTTATTATTTAAAGTATTTATATTTCGCCCTTCTCACCCCGCAGTGGCCTCAGGCCGGATTACGATGCCATATACATGACAAACATTCAATGACAATTAGACATACAACATATATTGACAAACACAGGGGCAATTTTAGCATTTCAGCGTTCTGGCTTCACGAGGGTATGCTCAATTCCGATTCTGGCCACAGGGGGAGCTCTTGCTTCAACATCCATTTGTGACACTGAGTCCTTTGATGGAGTTCTTCCTCATTCTTCTGCACATTGCTGGAAGGTTTTTTTATGGCATCATAAATGAGTGAAACAAGTCTCCCTGCATAAAACGATACCTAAATTTCCTACTTGACAGATGCAACTGTCTTTCAGGCTGCAAAGGTTGATAGCAAGCTAGACTAATGGCCGGAAGCTCACTCCGACCCGAGCTGGCTTCAAACTCATGACCTTTCTGTTGCATAAATTAATGCAGCTGGCTATCAGCTCGCTGCACCATAGCCCGGTCCTTCAAAGTAGTTCAAAGCAGATATTGTGGATTATCTGTCTTGGTGTTCTGAGTCTGGGTTAGGGCTCTTCCAGACAGGCCCTATATCCCAGGATCTGACTGCAGGTTTTCTGTTTATCCCAGATTATCTGGCAGTGTGGACTCATATAATCCAGTTTAAAGCAGAAAAACTGGGATCAGATTCTGGGATATAAAGCCTATCTGGAAGGGCCCTTAGTATGGGACTTCAATAGCTAGGATGAGGAATTGGATTAGACCATCATTTCACTCTTCTGGTAACTTGCCTTGAGCATTTTTATGGGAAGACATAAAACAGAAATTCTAATGAATAAATAAATCAAGGGAAGTAATTAATTAGGTTTAAGTAGTACCACTTAAACCTAATTAAATTTATTTCTTAATTTAATTGATTGATTTAATTTTGATTTTCAGATTAACATAATTCTAGCATAAAGATAGAACCATAAAATCTTAGTTTTACATTTCCCAACTGGTTCTTACATTTTCTTTTTTAATACATACAAAGAGCCATAGGAATCTCCCAACATTCAGTGTCAGTGAATGACTATGGGTTCTGTATTGTGTCCAATGCATCGTTTTATATATCTTTCTCATGTTTCCCCTTTTCTTTTCCTAATATAATCAGACAGAAACATGTCTAATTGTACACAATGACTTTGTCTTTTTATAATTGCAGCTGCACTCTGTCTCAACATTTCCATCAAGCCATTTACTGTGACACTAATATCGCTTTCTTGCTTGGTTGTTGTCACTTCGGATCTTATCACCGTTTTGCAGTGGTTTGAATGTTGGAGTAGGATCCTGGGAGACTGGGAGTCAAATCCCCAGACTGCCTTGAAAAACCCTTGGTTGGCATTAAACAAATTATACTCCCTTAATTTAACAGGAAGTCGATGGGAAACCACTCTGAATCAATCTTGCCAAGACAACCCTAAAATAAGGTCACCATATATTGGATTTGACACGAAGGCATATAACAGCAACATGTGAAGGCCAGTTCCTGCATAAGAAGATTCTCTATACATCATGGTTGATAAATACAGTACTTAGAAACTTACGCCTGCTCCTCCAGTTCCAGCAAGCTGAAAAGAGGATCTATGCTTTTCTTCTCTCTGAAAAGTAATTTCTGGCTCTTAGGCTCCTTCCGTACAGCTGTATAAAATCCACATTGAACTGGATTATATAGCAGTGTGGACTCAGATAATCCAGTTCAAAGTAGATATTGTGGATTATGTGCCTTGATATTCTGGGCTATATGGCTATGTGAAGGGCCCTTAGTCATTACTATCCCAACATCCTGCACCCAGAGCACTCTGAACCCCACCAATGACAGATCTGGGCCAAACATGGCACACAGAACCCTGGTGACCAAAAGAACATACTGGAGGTGTTTGTGGGGGGATTGACCCACCCATATGGGAGTTGTAGTTCACACTGCACCCAGAGCATTCTGAACCCCACCAATGATGAATCTGGATGAAACTTGGGACACAAAACCCCCATGACCAGCATACTGAATGAGTTTGGGGAACTGAACACCCGTATGGGGATTGTAGTTCACCCTGCATCCAGAGCACTCTGAACCCCATCAATGACAGAGATGGACCAGGTTTGAACACAGAACCATGGTGACCAACAGAGCATACTGTAAAAGTTTGGGGGACCACTAACCCACCCATGTGGGAGTTGCAGTTCACCCTCCACCTGAGAGCATTCTGAAGCCCCCAATGTTAGATCTAGAACACACGTGTCACACAGAACCCTGGTGGCCAACAGAACATACTGGAGAGGTTGGGGAGGGAATGACCCACCCACGTGGGAGTTGTAGTTCACCCTGCATCCAGATCACCTTAAACCCCATCAATAACAGATCTGGACCAAATTTGGCACACAGACCCAACATGCCCAACTGTGAATACTAGCAGAGTTTGGAGGTGATTGCTCTCAAAATCTGGGAGTTGTAGTTCACCTGCATCCAGAGAAACTGTGGTCCCCACCAACAATGGACCTCTGTAGAAGCTGGTACTAGATGGTGACAAGTGGATTTTTGATTGACAATTTTATCCATTTGGCAACACAAATGAAACACTAATAATTTCAAATTTGACAGCGGGCGCTGCCGGTAGCCCAGCCTTCACATTGGTATGAACTGCAGCAGGGAGTTCCGCAGTTCCTGGGCCGAACTTTGAGGCCAGCAGATGGAATGTGCCTCAGCCGCCAGTTCCAAGACCAGGAATGCCTGCAAACCTCAGCTAACTTTCCCCCTCCCTTACTTTGTATCATTCCCTAATAAACCACTTGAAACTTGAAACTTTTTATCTTTCCGCATGCTACTTTTGTATCCCTTCCTGGCTCAACACTCCATGAACGCTTCCATAAACTCCTTTCTGGGCTCCGGAGGGCCGTGAGCCCGCGGGGGGCGCCTCCAGGTGGCCCCCGGACCCCGAATCTGCGTTTGACCAAAACGCGGATAAGGAAACCGCCATTACGGACCCCGCTATCCACTAAACCATTTAACATGGCGGATCGCCGCCGTTCCAATTTTGGCTTGCTCTATGATTAATTCTAAGTCTATCTGCCATCTCAGTTTCTCTGTTTTGGGCTGCTCCTCCCGGAAAAAATTAGTTTTGTTTCGAGGACTTCTGTCTTGGAGAGAAACAGCTGATTGTCAGTGGCTGGGCTCTTTCTCGCTTCCCCGCGGCGGCCGGCTGCAGCAGCCCCGAGGAGGGGCCAGATGGCTCCCAGGTCTTGGCTGAGAGATGCAGTTCTCCAAAGGACATTGGCCCACCTTCCACCACTTGCAGATTCTTTTACGGACCTTTCTGCCCTCTCTGATTGACTTGGTGCCCTAGCATCACGGACTCCCTCCATGAACTCCAAACCAAGCCGCTTGGGGAGAAAGAGCCCCCGCCTGTATGTGCGTGGCCTTGTTGAAAAGGATCATACCTCAGGAACTCTGCTGCTTATCTCTATCAATTGCTGTGGTTTTCTAATAAACTTTATTGGGATGGGACGGGGATCTTTCATATGAAATCTATGAGTTATAAGATATATAAATGAAATATATATGATATGTAATGAAATGAAATGAGATGTACCCTCACCCTCCTTCCTTACTTTCCCCCCTTGAAATTTACCCTATAAAAGAATATGTGACCAGGGGATTACAGTTAAGGAAATCCAATTTCCTTGGAAGAAACTCCATCCATATTGACAATGCATGGACAAATACTGGCAAATCTATGGCTTTGTTTTCAGAGTCAGACAAACAAAAGCCAGAGATTTTGTCAGCCAAAAGCCCGGAAAAACAGACTGATTAAATCAATCATGGTGTTTGTGCACGCTCCCCTGTGACAAAGGACCTCTTCGCCTGCAGGGTTGAGATCCAGACACCACCCATAGCCACCCTTTTTGCCTATACACATCTTTTATCAGGACCCAGGAAATCCCTTGTTCCCCCCGTCCGCCTCCCTGCTGTGAAGAGACAAAAGGTGTTCCATCAGCTGGCAGACGCCTCCCAGGCATTCCGCCCCTCTGCGCTGTCAAACTAGAGCCCGCCTCCTGGCCGCTGATTGGACAATCTCTGGAGGCGCTCCGAGGGCTCTGATTGGCCCTCTGGAGGCAACAGCGGCCGGCGATTGGAGGGAGGGTGGGACCAGCGGCCAAGCCTCCTCCCAGCTGTTCCGGAGCCGGCCAATCAGGACAGAGGGAACTGACAGGAGGCGGGCGGGGGATTCAAACCGGGATTTCTTTGTTTTGCCTGTATAAATATGCCTGAAATTCACTGTACTGTATGCTTATAGAGGAAATATCCCTGTAATGCATCCTTTTCAGCTGAATCGCTAAATAAACGCCTCGGTCGCAGATTGCCTCTTCAGCCTCTGGCGAGATTGATTTTCAACGTTTTTGCGTCTTTTTGAATTGGCATCCGCTGGCCGCTCGCCAAGGTCAGGACCCCATTCGCGGTCCTTAGGGACTCCCCTCGCTGGGAGAACCCCCAAAAAAGAGCTCGATATCAAATTCATATAAAATACAAGCTGGAATTGAAGTCTCATTTGGGGGTCTTTCTTTCCAAAAACTGAGCAGACACGTGTAAGGTTGCACTGTAAAGCTGCAGTCTAGACTCAAACCCCACTGTAGGTCCTACTTCTGAGTAAAATACACAGAGGAGTACACTATAATGCTGTGGCAAAATTTAATACATTTCTCTGACATTATGCCTAAATATAACTTTCCAATATCAAGGTCATCTCCCTTTTAAGAGGATAACAAAAGGAAAGGCACAAGGACTTAACAGATGAAAAGTTATAACCGATCTGAAAGTGTAATTTAGCCAGAACTCTTTGGTAATCCCTAAATTATTTTCTAAAAGCCTATTAAATATCAAATTACGTTATGATTTTACCAATGAAGCACCAAAATACCATGTTTTACAAAAAATCGACAGAAAAAGCAGTTCAATACACAGTAACATTGCATATTAATTCCTATATTTATGAATTTGGCACCAAAACATTGCAATATATTGAAACAACTGTGGATTTGGGTGGGAAGCAGGCTGTGTTGGCTAATACATAACTTTGGATAAGCGAGACTCTACTGTATGTGAATACCTATGTAGTTAAAGTTTAATTTACACTTACAATTCTGTACTAATTTTGTAATGCTAAGGAGGCAGAGAAATTCTAAACAGTGAAAAATAAGGGTAATTTTATGCATATACTTCAGGAAATCTGTGCATTGCATATTAATATGAACCCATCCTTTATTCTAATATGCTGCCTAAGGGGAATTGTTCTCATTCTGATCCCTTGTATTCCATTGCCTTCTAGTACCAGCATGGACTGTTAATGGTTACTGCAACTGGCAATATTGAAATGGCCACATGTGACCTCACTTTCAATATACAACGACAATAACAATGACTACAACGATGACAATGCTACAACTTCAGACAACATCTTACTGGGTTCAGCATCAGAAGAATGCAAAGGTGACAAGAACTGAGCAGACAGGAAGACACACAACATCCAAGTGAGAAAAATGCAAGATACTATATCAGGGATATCAGAAGAATTTGGCCTTTGCTAATTCTGGGGCAAATTGAGCCAATCCATAGCTCTTAGACTGACATATTCACTGGAACTTTAAAATTCAACATTTTTATACTTTCTGCATATTCCACATCTACTCTCAGCCCAAAGAGTCTCAAAAGTACATTTGAAAATAAGTTGGATGGAGGTTCCTGTTGAACTCAGCCAGTTTCAATCATGAATTTTAAACTTGTGTTTTATGTTTAATCTTTGTTCTGTGAATTACTGTTGTTGTTATTATTATTCCCTGAATAATAATATAGGTGTACTGATATATATGTTGTGTCAAAATCATTAATGCAAGGTTGAGTAAAGCAATGATGAACCATATGTTTTGCTGATGATCTGGATCAGAAAAGGTTACTCTATTTAAATGCCAGGATGGCAGACTGCCAAAACATCATGAAATCGTATAAAGAGGAGGAAGGAATTCTTAGAATGGAAATAAAGAACATGAGGATAGAAAAATCAAAATCAAAGGTTGAGATGCAGAAATCTGGAGGATGACAAAAAAATTCTCCTCTGGGGAAGTGAATTAAAATTGATACAAATACACTGTTTTTTACACTGCAGCATATGAAGAGTACGAAAAAGCTATCTATAAAAAATGTATTATTGAAGGCTTCCATGGCTGGAATCACTGAGTTATTGTAGATTTTTGGGCTATATGGCCATGTTCTAGAAGCATTCTCTCCTGACATTTCACCTGCATCTTTGACAGGCATCCTCAGAGGAGGAGATAATGCTTCTAGATCATGGCCGTATAGCCCAAAAAACATAAACCAACCTATCTATAAAAGTTTCAGACTTGGGCAAATTTTAGAAAGCTATTTAAAAATTGTCAGTCATGCTAAGCTCACTCGTTTATTTGACAAGTGAGTATCAAATATGAAGGCAGACACAAAAGAGGACATAAGAGGCTTCAATTATGAATCTATTTTTGTAACAGCTGCTCTCAAAAGTAAGCATATTGGTAAGAGACAGAGGTCCTAGGATTGTCAGTTAAGCCTTATAACTGGAATAACAGTTTACAATGAATGGAAATAATGGATAGGCAGACAGTCAAGAGAAAACCAATGTAAAATGATGACTAGAATGGAGCACCCTATGCAGTGAAGAAGAAACTGAAATAATTCTCAAATCCAAAGACAATGTGAACAATATATTGAAACACCAACAATGGACCTCTGTAGAAGCTACCAAACTCACACATTTTGTATTTTGTCTGTTTGTTAGCTTTGTTCTGTTAGAAATGTAATATAATTTGACTGGTTGTCCTGACACGACAAATAAATACCCTTTCATCCTTCCTTCCCTTTTGTCTTTCCTTCCTTCTCTCTTTCCTTTATCCTCCCCTCCCTCCCTCTCTTCCTTCCTTCCTTCCTTCCTTCCTTCCTTCCATCCAACCTTCCCTTTCACCCTTTCACCCTTCCTTCCTTCCTTCCTTCTCTCTTTCTTTTATCCTCCCCTCCCCTCCTCCTATCCTTCCCTTTCACTCTTTCATTCTTCCTTCTTCCCCTTTTGTCTTTTCTTCCTTCTCTCTTTCCTTTATCCTCCCCTTCCTTCCTTCTATCCTTCCCTTTCACTCTTTCATCCTTCCTTCCTCCCCTTTTGTCTTTCCCTCCTTCTCTCATTCCTTCCTCCTTCCTTTCCTTCCCTCCATCACTGGGCAGCCAGTCCTCCTGGCAGGGAGTGCTCGCATGTGGCCCCCAACTTAGAAAGTCATCTACTCTCTGTTTACAAGGAGGACATTACTGGAAATGGCTGGAGACCTGTTGGTGTCTTGAATACTTACAATTAGACTGGGGTTTTTTCCAATGCAGAAAGCTTGCATTGATTTCAAAGATGCTGAAGGTATTTCACACACATGCAACCTGAGCACTTTACATGTAAATGCCCATGCATGTTTTTCATGCAATTAAGTGTGCAGATGGGCATGCACATTGGGTTGTACACAACCACCATTCACTAATATGGCAGTATTGCAGAATGACCACATAATTTTGAGAACACAGTGTTCCACTTCCTTGAGTCCTTACCAGTGATTCACAACAGTCTGTGTGAACCAGGTTTTAATTTTGAAATATGTTTGGCTGAAAACATAGAATTAGAAAGGAACAGACCTTTTCAAAGAACAGCTTTATGCCACTGTTTGGGAAATCTGGTTCTGCCAAATTTCTGAACAGGAACATCTATTCCTCACTGGGATCTTGTTAAAGACATTACGGTATTTTGAAGCTGAACCAGCAGTGTAAACAAGTTTATAATTCTGGGCAGATGAAAGTGAGATTTACTGATACCAGGGGACTACAGCCAGCTGAGCAAGTTTATAATAGAAACATTCATCAGTTTAGAAGATGAAATTCTATTTACTGATAGAATGCAACCTCTACAAATGGTTAAAGGATGGTTTAAAAATGAATGCCTATGCAATGCTCAGAACAAAGTATAAGATAAGCAGCTAAGAATGATGGTGTGCAAGATGAGAAGGAGAAAGCTATCGAAATTAAAAAGAGGATATAATCTTTGACATAGTGACTGTGCCACACAAAAAATAAAATAATAGTGAAAAAGGTATCTTCATCATGGTAAGGGGACAGAGATCATTTGTGTTTGATACAAGCTGCACATTCTCAACTTGGAAGGAGGATTGAAGGAGCTGATTGTAGGGCATTAATCAGGCTACAGAGAAGAAAGAGCATCAACATCATGTTCCAGAGATGGCTATAGATATGCACAAGTTACTGAATGGAATGTATGCGCAAACATGAAAAGGTATGTTGTTGTCATTACCATTTATTTTTAACTTTCTAAAATCTACAGATATACTCACAGGAACACCTCAGCAAGCAAGAGTCCAAAAGTGGCAGGCTAAAACCCAGAACCTCAATCCAGGGCTGATCCCAGACGAGAGACTTCTCCCTGGGCATACAAAAGACTGGGTGACTTGGAAGGTGATGAATAGGCTGGACTCTGGCACCATGAGATGCAGAGCCAATCTTATGAAATGGGGCTACAAAGTGGAGTCCACAACATGTGAGTGTGGAGAAGATCAAGCCACAAACCATTTACTACAATGCAGTCTGAGCCTTGCCACCCTTCTTACAGTGACACCCGAGGAACTCCAAGTAGTCAACTTCTGGTTACAGGACATTCAGTATAATGCTAAGTTTTTTATCTTGTTTAGTTTTTTTTAAATACATTATAATTGTACCTGTGAAGTCTTGGCTCTGCCTTTTCCTCTCTTCTTCTTCAGTTCCCCATGTTCACAGATTTTCCCAATAGGGTAGATACCTTCCTTCCTTTGTATTACTTTTTGGGTGGAGCATAACATCCCCTGGAGGTCAGCCTTAGTTGGTCTATTCCATTTCCCTGTATAGAGCTCTCTTGCTGGATTCCTCCTCTTTCTACAGCACAGCTACTGTGACCAGGTCTGTAGCGGGGGGGGGGGGGGGGGGGGGAGGTAGGGGTTCAAACCCCCCCCCCATTTTTCAGGTTAAAAAAACCTGGTTTACTCATGAATTTTAACTAGTTAACCAAATCCTCATGCTAAGTCAGATGCAAAAAATTAAGAGTTCCTCCAGAACTGCAAGCACTATCTCAAGCAAATATTGACAATTTATTCACACTGTTATTACTTTCAGTAATAGACGATGCAGCGAAGCAACCAAGTTGGGGGGGGGGGGTTGAATGCTTTCATTAAGAAGGCCAGACCTGGTGGAGGTGGTTAACAGGGGCAGAACTGCAGGCTATTGAAGGCTGCTCTGCCCCCTGCTGTGCTCTTTACTTCAGTGTGAGCTAGGAGGCAGGTTTCAACCCCCCCCCCCCCCCGAAACTTTCAACCCTCCCTGAAATTTTTTTCTGGCTACGACCCTGACTGTGACTTAGGCTTCGGATTGTCTGGTAACCCTAGGCCCAAGCAATCCAAAACAGGCATCCTTAGCACCTACATTCAGCAGTATTCTTTTATCACCAGTCCAAAAGACAATAGAAGCTTATGAGCAGCTTATGCTTCACAAGAAAGAAGATTGAAGCAGTTTATAACCATGCTTTGCACCAGAGACAGAAAACTTCCAAAGACTACAGAGAGATCTCTGCAACCTGCAAAATCTCCTTTTGTAATGTATTATTTTAAGTTATCTTATGATAGTCCTAGGTGGAGTTAACCCTTTATTCATCTTGTTTCAGTAAACTCATTTTCATTATCTTTTCACCTTGGCTAAAATGCCCCTGTCTGCTAAGGATCTTAATCTTAACAGAAGGTATACAGACAGCCCCTGAGTAAAGACAGACACTATAGTTTTCCTCAAAGGCTTGGGCATGCCATCATAGTACCTTCAGCTTGCTTCTGACACGATAAATAAATAAATAAATAAATATGCACCATCAGAATACATGGCACTTTACAAGTAAAAGAACAACAAAACAGTTCTCCAATCTAATTAAGACAAGACACAAAAGAAAAAGGGGGTGGCGGTGTGGGAGGGGATTAATTCCAGCAGATAAGGTCTTTTTTCTTCCTTTCCAAGGCCAGGACAATGGCAGTCAGGGCAGAGGGAGGCTCTTTCATCTGCTTCGGGACACAGGCATGATGTCATCTAGTTATTATAGTCACATTGGGTATATCTATAGGGTGGAATGAATGCAGCTTGGTACCATATGATCTGTCATAATTCAATGCTATAGAATTACAGGAGGTGCAGTTCAGTAAGGAACCAGCCCTCTGCCAGAAAAAAAACTTCTCAAATGACAACACCCATATTTTCATGGCATTGATACATGGCATTGTAAGTGGTGTCACATTGCTTTGATTCCTTAGTGTAGACACACCTTAAATGTCAGAACTTTGAGGCACCTATTAAATTGAGCCAACTGATGGGCAGTATTTTCCCTATGGACGCTGCAACCTGAACTTGTGGGAAAAATCAGGTTTTTGCCTGTTTGAAGGGAGAATGATTTGATATTGCAGAAGTGCGCATGAAGATTGAGTGACAGGAGGAAACTCATGAGTAGTTTGCCATGTGTTTGGTGATTTGTGGGAAGTGTGGGAAGTGCTGTAAGGATAGGCTGATGAGAATGAGAAGGATGAGGATCAAACAGGATTTAGGTTTGGATGAAGAGAGCTAGACAGAAGGAAGTTCAAAGAGAGACTTGGGGCATAGATTGTGTATTGTGACAAAATTTATTCATCTGCAGTTATTAGATCAAACAGAAGCAACAAGTGCTCATGAGTTAGATGGGAAAGAGTGAAGATCCAAAAAACCTCTGAAATCGTACTTAATAAGATTATAGTACTCCTTAATAAGATTATAGTACTCCTTGCCTTATCTCTCATGCCAGTAAGGTAATGCTCAAGATCCTGCAAGGAAGACTCCAGCAATACATGGAGCGAGAGTTGCCAGATGTTCAAGCTGGGTTTAGAAAAGGCAGAGGAACGAGAGACCAGATTGCCAATATCCGCTGGATAATGGAGAAAGGCAGGGAGTTTCAGAAAAACATCTATTTTTGCTTCATTGACTATTCTAAAGCCTTTGACTGTGTGGATCATAATAAATTGTGGCAAGTTCTTGGTGGGATGGGCATCCCAAGCCACCTTGTCTCTCTCCTGAGGAATCTGTACAAGGACCAAGTAGCAACAGTCAGAACTGACCACGGAACAACAGACTGGTTCAAGATTGGGAAAGGCGTCCGGCAAGGTTGCATCCTCTCACCCAACCTTTTTAACTTGTATGCAGAACACATCATGCGATGTGCGGGGCTCGATGAATGCAAAGCTGGGGTGAAAATTGCTGGAAGAAACATTAACAACCTCAGATATGCAGATGACACCACTCTGATGGCTGAAAGCGAGGAGGAGCTGAGGAGCCTTCTAATCAAGGTGAAAGAAGAAAGTGCAAAAGCCGGATTGCAGCTAAACGTCAAAAAAACAAAGATTATGGCAACAAGAATGATTGACAACTGGGAAATAGAGGGAGAAACTGTGGAGGCCGTGACAGACTTTGTATTTCTAGGTGCAAAGATTACTGCAGATGCAGACTGTGGCCAGGAAATCAGAAGACGCTTACTTCATGGGAGGAGAGCAATGTCCAGTCTCGACAAAATAGTAAAGAGTAGAGACATCAGACTGGCAATGAAGATCCGCCTAGTCAAAGCCATGGTATTCCCTGTAGTAACCTACGGATGTGAGAGCTGGACCTTAGGGAAGGCTGAGCGAAGGAAGATCGATGCTTTTGAACTGTGGTGCTGGAGGAAAGTTCTGAGAGTGCCTTGGACTGCGAGAAGATCCAACCAATCCATCCTCCAGGAAATAAAGCCAGACTGCTCACTGGAGGGAAAGATACTAGAGACAAAATTGAAATACTTTGGCCACATCATGAGGAGACAGGAAAGCCTAGAGAAGACAATTATGCTGGGGAAAGTGGAAGGAAAAAGGAAGAGGGGCCGACCAAGGGCAAGATGGATGGATGGCATCCTTGAAGTGACTGGACTGACCTTGAAGGAGCTGGGGGTGGTGACGGCCGACAGGGAGCTCTGGCGTGGGCTGGTCCATGAGGTCACGAAGAGTCGGAGACGACTGAACGAATGAACAACAACTCCTTGCTAAACATAATTCTGCTTTCCTGATCACCATATTAGCATTAAACCAAATTTAGAGTCAGAGCTGAAATAGCTAAAAGAACAGCCACTGAATACTGCATTATACAGATAATAGTAAAATTCAATGCCATTATATCCTTGAAAGGAGTTAGTGGATATTAGATGGAGTCATCACAGTCTTCTTTAAAATGCCTGTTACTGTGCACCCGGCTATAAGAAAATAAGTGCACACTCTCTGCTGCTCCCTGCACTCTTCAATGACCAGAAGGTACAAAGGGTTACAGCTGAGAGAAGGTGGATCAGAGGAGAACTGGACAGGAGAATAATGAAGACAGTTGAAAAAGGTGGTGATAGAAAACAATGGAGGGTAATTGCATGGAAAATAAGGCTATGAATGGCTACTGGTCACTATGGCCAGTACCTACAGAATTAGAAGAGTTTGTGTACCTATATACCAGTTGCTGGAGATCATGTGCAGTATGGTATTAATTGTACATATGCCCTGCTTCAGGGCTTCCTACACATATGCATCTGGTTGGCCACTATAGAAACAGAATGTCATTAGTTCAATCCAGCTCAGCTCAGCTTGTGTTCTTAATAGGCAACCAGTTGCCCCATTCCAAATCTCCATTTAAGAATAAATCACTGGAATAGTACTATAATAGTTTGGATGGCCTTGATTTTTTAAAAAAATGGATAATATGTATTATTGGGAACTACATACTTTCTTTCTCAGAAATGACCCCCCACACACACACACACACACAAACCTCATGGTTTGTCTGATTCAGTAATCCTAACACTGATATCATCAAGCCACCATATATTTGTTAATGGAGAACATGTGCTCAAGC
The DNA here is from genome assembly GCF_037176765.1 of Anolis sagrei. Classification (NCBI taxonomy): domain Eukaryota; kingdom Metazoa; phylum Chordata; class Lepidosauria; order Squamata; family Anolidae; genus Anolis; species Anolis sagrei. The sequence goes on along the minus strand of NC_090023.1, from coordinate 41,372,771 downwards.
ATAACAAGAGTCTTATAAGAATAAGAATAACATCAAAGAGTTCATTATCTTCTTAACCTTTCCTCCACATATGACTGAAAAAGTAGACGTTTTATTTTATATCGGCCATATCATCACTTAACAAAGAGCATTTGTATCTTAAAAGGGTAGAAACAACTATGAAAAAGTTTCCTTTTTATCAGCCATTTCACTAATCCTTTCAAAGCATTATCCACAGTAGAGATTACTCCCTCTTTTCACTGAGCTCCCCCAAATGTCTGGTCATGTTTGCTCATCAATATTTCTTAATTATCTGTGCATTTTCCAAACTTAGAATCATAGAATCATAGAATCAAAGAGTTGGAAGAGACCTCATGGGCCATCCAGTCCAACCCCCTGCCAAGAAGCAGGAATATTGCATTCAAATCACCCCTGACAAATGGCCATCCAGCCTCTGCTTAAAAGCTTCCAAAGAAGGAGCCTCCACCACACTCCGGGGCAGAGAGTTCCACTGCTGAATGGCTCTCACAATCAGGAAGTTCTTCCTAATGTTCAGATGGAATCTCCTCTCTTGTAGTTTGAAGCCATTGTTCCGCGTCCTAGTCTCCAAGGAAGCAGAAAACAAGCTTGCTCCCTCCTCCCTGTGGCTTCCTCTCACATATTTATACATGGCTATCATATCTCCTCTCAGCCTTCTCTTCTTCAGGCTAAACATGCCCAGTTCCCTAAGCCGCTCCTCATAGGGCTTGTTCTCCAGACCCTTGATCATTTTAGTCGCCCTCCTCTGGACACATTCCAGCTTGTCAATATCTCTCTTGAATTGTGGTGCCCAGAATTGGACACAGTATTCCAGATGTGGTCTAACCAAAGCAGAATAGAGGGGTAGCATTACTTCCTTAGATCTAGACACTATGCTCCTATTGATGCAGGCCAAAATCCCATTGGCTTTTTTTGCTGCCACATCACATTGTTGGCTCATGTTTAACTTGTTGTCCACGAGGACTCCAAGATCTTTTTCACACGTACTGCTCTCGAGCCAGGCGTCCCCCATTCTGTATCTTTGCATTTCATTTTTTCTGCCAAAGTGGAGTATCTTGCATTTGTCACTGTTGAACTTCATTTTGTTAGTTTTGGCCCATCTCTCTAATCTGTCAAGATCGTTTTGAATTCTGCTCCTGTCTTCTGGACTATTGGCTATCCCTCCCAATTTGGTGTCATCTGCAAACTTGATGATCATGCCTTCTAGCCCTTCATCTAAGTCATTAATAAAGATGTTGAACAGGACCGGGCCCAGGACGGAACCCTGCGGCACTCCGCTCGTCACTTCTTTCCAAGATGAAGAGGAAGCATTAGTGAGCACAAACTTGCACAACATTTTCACAAGGTTGCCTTATAGTGAATAACCATCATATCTGGGTAAGCAATTCTTTCCACATTTGGCTGTTGATATTCTACAAATGGTTTGTTCAGGCTGGTGGGCTAGTAATTTGTAGGGGGCTAATGGAAAAATAGTCTGTTAATTCACAAGGTCTCTGACCTTGAGTAGATTTTAATGGTTAGACGTGAGGACTTAGTGATTGCTTCACACCAGCACTTGGATTGCTAATTTAAGATTGCCAGTTTTATCCGCAGGCAATACTGTGTTTTATGAATTAAAAAAAAACATTATGTGTCATTGTATGCATGCTTGCTGTTGTAAATTTATGTTGTTATAGTCTATATGTTTATGTATTGTTCATTTTATGTTCAGCACTGGTAGTGCTCCTGTGGGTCACCCCGAGTCCCTTCGGGGAGATGGTGGCAGAGTATAAATAAAGATTATTATTATTATTATTATTATTATTATCAACATCATCATCAAATCAAATGGTATGTTCCTGATTTTAAAGGAGGATGTGAAATTTTACCAGTTTTGATAAGACAAACCCACTGAGAAGTCACACTCTCTCAGCCTCAGAGGAAGGCCAAGACAAACCACCCTCTGAACCACCCTCTGAACAAATCCTGCCAAGGAAAACCCTGTGATAGTTTTGCCATAGGGTCACCATAAGTCTGAAATGACTTGGGCACACAACATGTTAATATCAGTGGAAAATCAGATTGCAAAGTCTCGCCCTGCCATAGAAAACTACTGGATGACTTTGGACAAGTCATGTTCCCTCAGTCTTGAAAAAAGACATTAGAAAACCTTCTCCCCCAACCTTCCTGAATCAAGTGAAATATTCAGTGTCATCTTATTTTATATAGTGCGAAGTGGTTTAAGATGCAAGTAGAATTCCTTGACTTGGAGGTGGTCACTGTAACTTTGGTAAATGTCTTGTATGTAGACCATTTGAGCAAATAAATAAAGCCTCTCTAAAACAGAATATCAGACCCCTCTTCTCTTACTGAATGTATTAGAATGCTGTGAGAGTTTACTGACTATTTTGTATACTCTTTTTTTAAAAAGCTATTGACAGAAATTATCCTAATTATCCTCCAACTCTGTTTCCAGAACATTTTTTCCTAATAGATGTTTTAGGAAAAATTACTAATTTACTAGTCAACTAAGACACAATTGATTATGTATTTCAGAAAATGAGGCAAAGACAACTAAGACACAACGGTTTATATACTTCAGAAAATGAGGCTAAACATTGGCTGTAGAAAGTGACTGAAAACAGTGCCACTGTTGTTAAGAATCCCAACTGGGAAGTTCCTTTAATCTCATATTATTTTTAACTTCTTTATCTTTAATGTCTACACTCACATCTCAATCAATTGCTTTTTGCAATTCATAAATTCATAACAAATGGCAGTAAGAGCCAAACAATGAGTTAGAATTCATGTTTTGCTTTCTGTTCTCTGAGATACAATCACAGATTCTAAGAATTGCCAAAAGACGGCCATCACCAGAAAGAAAGAAAAAAGGATTACAGGTGGAAAATGTGTGGTTTATTTCTCCTGTGTCCAGTCTGTTAGCCAGTAAGTAGTGCAAATACTATTAGGTGACATGTTATGGTAAATGGCAATCGCAGCTCCCCAAATACTTTTAGAGTTAAACTGGAAAGCTACCAAAACCTCAATGATAACAAAACAAATTAATAAAATGTAGACAGCACTGGTGATGAATAACATTTTGTTACGATTCTAGAAAAAAATCAAATTCTACCCAGGATGTGGATACTTTCTTAGAAACATAGTTTTGCGTTCTCAATTTTACTTAAGCTAGAAAGAAATGATATAGCAAGGCTACAAAGATCCCGTCAATTTTCCTTTCAAAGAAATATGAGTTAAAAACAACATGTATAATTGAAAATGGATTGGTTGATTGAACCGCTCTCACTTCAGTGCTTTTGTGTTTCTATTACATCCTTGTTTTACTGGAAAGAGAGTGTTCTGTTCTCATATCTTCTGAGTATACTTTGGGTAAGAAAACCCTATGAAATTCATGAGACAACATGAAAGTATATAGACACACACACATTTTGTCACACATCAATGGAGAAAATTGTGTCTTCCTTTGAGAGTTTGAAATGTTATCTTTCAAAATAACTACTTAGAATCCAAGTTGTTAGTTCCAGTATTCTACTTATATTTTCTAAAGTATTTGCTGTTTCACAAAGGTAACTAATAACTTTGTACAGTATGCAAGAAAGAAGAGAAGTGTGTGTATGAGAGAGAATATGTGTGTTCAACCTGCTCCCTGGATTCGAACCACACATTTAACCCATTGTGCCACCGAGGTTCTCTCTCTCTGTGTGTGTGTGTGTGTGTGTGTGTGTATGATTTTACAGTACTTCTATATGAAAATGTTTCTAATTCTGTGTTCTAATGGTTTTAAATTTCTGTTTATGTTCTATGTTTAATATGATTTTAATGGTTTAATTTATAGTTATGTTATCATTTTAGTTATTATGTTTTGGTATATATGTTGGCATTGAATCTTGCCATTAATTGATGTACTCTGCTTTGAGTTCCCCCAGGGGCGAGAAAAGTGGTATATAAATCCCACACACACACACACACACACACACATGCATGCATTGGATAGCAGAGAAAAAGGTTAACATCTCTCTGGTGTTTTGTTTTGTTTTGTTTTTTGCTGTCTGTGCTGTTCAGAAGATTTCACTTCACTTCTGCCCCTGAGATAATTGGACTTTGAAAAAAATAGTTTGTTGTGGAAATAAGGATTGATGAAAAAGCTTCAGTGGAGACACCTTTCCCCCATAATTACTCTTTCAGGTGTGAATTTCCCTACCTAAAGGTAGATTTCTCTCATTTTCTTTTGTTTCACCCCCATTCTTAACTATCAGTTGTTTCTAAGTCAGATGTTTGTTAACTCATGCGCTGCTTGTATTTGAAAACCCATTGAGTGACCTTGGGCAGGTCACTTTCTCTTAGTCTCAGATGGCAAACTCACGACAAGAAAACTCACCTCATCCCTCTTTTTGCAAACTGTATTTTTTTTTATCTAATTCACATTAGAGTATACATGGAGCTCTGTGTACCTTCAAATGTGATATGTTCCTACTAAAATATCTCTTGTGGGGCTTTGATCTATGGCTTCTTCCACACGTTCCCTAAACCATCACTTTCCAAACGTAAAGCAATAGCTGTATGTAGGTTGTGTGCCTTTGTTCTCAGTTCCCATGAATGGTGCCTACAAATCAACAATGTGCACTTTAATTTGCTTATTCCATTGCCAGGATCACATTAAAAGTGAATAAAAGGTTGGCTGTGGTTCAGACAGTAGTTTTCTCAGCCTATTCCCATACTTACCGGCCTACCCCTTAACAACTAGACTATAATTAAAGTTCTGGCAGAAGTTCCTTATTGCTGCCACAAAACTTCTTCTCCCAAGGCTTCCTTGATTGCATGTTCAAGCATTCTGTTGTATTGTTGAAAGTTGCATTTCAAAAGTATTGTATAGGCATACCAGCTTTTTAAAAAATTAAGTCCTAGCTTCTCACTAAATTCTATGTGAGATGAGCCTCTAGGCCATATAAAAATGCTTTCTTTTTATCTTAATCTGTTATACATCATTAGCTGTAGGGAAAGTGAAGCTGTATTTCACAGTACTCTTCCAAACTGTGCAACTCTGGACAAAACTATAAAAGAGTCTCCCCACTGTAGCAAACATTGTCTCTCAGCAGTCAGGGAAAGAAACAATACATCCCTTCTCCATCCCCTGCTTCGAAGAGGCATGTTGCTTCAGCTTCTTTTCTTCCTGATGTGTTATATTATAGACACAGGACATCTTTGGTCTTTAAGTAAGCTTTAACCACAGGTTCTTGTATATCCTCAAATGGCTCTATAGGACTATGGGTGGGACAAATTAAACCTACAAAGCAGAAGCAGATCTTACTATCCAGAGGGGTTACATGACATTTTGTTTCCTAAGGTAGAGGACAACAGAGAAGTTCCCATTTGGTGTACTGATTCTTGCTGGGCTGAACTGAATCTTCCAATGTGATAGTGTCCTCTGTCATACCAAAGAGCAAAAAGGCTAATTTAGAAAGGCCAGCCCAAACTGTTTGGTATACCAGAGATAGTGCTTTAAACAACAGATAGGCACTGTAGGATTAACAGTTTGGAGGCTGGCAGCATTGTTTCTAAAGCATCTATTGTCTGAAGGCAATGTTTCATTCTAAGGACCTCATAACATGGGCAGGGGGAAAGCAGGGGACAGTGAGGGAAAGCATTGGACAGCAGAGAGAACTGTCAGGCTCTTTTCCCTCCCATCAGGGTCCATCTTCCCTTGTCAATAGGCTGTTAGGAATTGTGAGAGTTGAAGTCCAAAACACCTGGAGGGCCAAAATTTACCCATGCCTGATCTAGGGCAATGGTGACAATGGTCACTGATGGGCTAGCTAATGAAACAGATCTTAAGTGATGAGACTTCCTGGTCTCCCTAAATGAGAAAATGGGGAGCTGGGCTATGGTGATGAGGTTCCTTTGTCCTACAGTAGACTTGTGCCCATTGTGGTATTTTGTGAAAAGGAGAAAAACCAGGTGAGCCTTCCCTGTCAGGGTTTCCCTCTTCTGATCTCAGACAGAGGCACTGGAAAATCATCCATTTGAGCCCCGCCTTTGGGTCTGGGTTTTTAAATAACATACAGTCAAAGGGGCACTCCTGTAGCAACTTTGGATTTATGATGGGCCATCTGCCCCCATAGCTCATAAGATCCGGGTGCAAAGGAAGAGAATCGGGGCTCATGGGAGGATTTGGGATGAGGTTGGGTGGGTTCTGGGGCCTCAAGCTTAGAGATAGGATGCTCCAAAGGACCTTTTACTGTACTGTGAACTTCTCCAGGTTTTCAGCTGGAGCAAGACTACTCCAAGGGGTCTGGGTCAGATGTCACCTTGTATCTATGTGACTTCTGCATATAGTCATTGTGTAAATGTTCCTTTAATTCAGATTATTTGCTCACAATGCCACCATGCCAGGCTGCTTGATCCCCTGACTGATTTCCTTTTCGGCTCGCTGCCAGTTCAGTTGTGTGACGTTCTTGGATCCCTTTGTATTGTGTTTTATTTGCACGGCACAGCTTTCAACCCTGCTGGGTGTGAGTGTGTCTGTCTTAGGGGAGAAAACTATTGGTTTTACATTGCCTTTTGTTTCCACCATCATAGTGTTCATTCATACAAGTACTCTTTGTTTGTTGTATCCAAGCTGTGCATAGGAAATATTTTCCACAGAAGAAGGAGAAAACTGCAATGAACAAGATTCCTTTTAAAAGACAAACACACATTAAGCGGTCAAATTTTTCCTCCCCCTAGGCCTTTTGCACAAACTACACTGTTGATGATTTTAAATGGTAGCTCACATGAGAGGTAAGTATGGGAAAACAGACAGGAGGGCACAGAAATGTGAAATGGTGAGAACAAAGGAAAGAGAAAACAAGTTCCAGACCACAAGTACTTTTATAGCTGTAACACAGAGCTCAAGGTCTATGGTTAAAGTCAGCTGTTTGTAGGAGTCAAACCACACTCCAGCAAACATAAAAAATTGTAGCAAGCATTAAGAACAACTCTCCACCCCACTGTTATATAGCAGTGGTTTAGAGAAGAACGTTCCCAAGGCAATGTATTTGTGAGATTTTTTTAAAAAATTCCTGCCTATCCTTGATATATTGAATCTGAAGGGGAATTGTTTTTTAAGCCTGACATTATGCATTTTTGCCTAGAAATGTCAGAAAACTCTCCATCTTGGAAGGTATTTGCAATACAGAGATAGTGCTTTAAGTATCCTAATGGCACCAGATCCTGTCTGATTTTGGAAGCCAAGCAGGGGCCCGTCCAGACAGTACCTTTATCTGGTAGCCAGATTTTGTTCATTTTCATGATTTCTTCCTTTCTGTTGAAACTGTCCACTTGCTTGGGGATTTCAATGGCTTCTCTGTGTAGTCTGACATGGTGATTGTTAGAGTGTTCCAGCATTTCTATCTTCTCAAATAAAATGCTGTGTCCAGGTTGGTTAATCAGGTGCTCTGCTATGGCTGATTTCTCTGGTTGAAGTAGTCTGCAGTGCCTCTGTGTAGTCTGACATGGTGGTCATTAGAGTGTTCCAGCATTTCTATCTTCTCAAAGAATATGCTGTGCCCAGGTTGGTTCATCATGTGCTTTGCTATGACTGACTTCTCTAGTTGAAGTAGTCTGCAGTGCCTTTCATGTTCCTTGATTCGTGTTTGGGTGCTGCGTTTGGTGGTTCCTATGTAGACTTGTCCACCACTGCATGGTATATGGTAGACTCCTGCAGAAGTGAGAGGATCCCTCTTGTCCTTTGCTGAATGTATCATTTGTTGGATTTTCTTAATGGATCTTTAAATATATTGTCGAAGGCTTTCATGGCTGGAATCACTCAGTTCTTCTGGGTTTTTTCGGGCTATATGGCCATGTTCTAGAAGCATTTCTCCTGACGTTTCGCCTGCATCTATGGCAAGCTCTGAGGAAGCTTGCCATAGATGCAGGCGAAACGTCAGGAGAAATGCTTCTAGAACATGGCCATATAGCCCGAAAAAACCCACAAGAACTGAGATCTTTAAATAGTTTGTGGGTTTACATTCCACGAATATATAAACCCTGTTTTCCTAGTTTTCAGCAGACCTACAGCCTGGAAAACTCACAGCAATCCAGTGGTTCCAGCCATGAAAGCCTTCAACAACACATTATAGATGCGCTGTTTACTTTTTCAAAAATATTGAAGATTATATATTTGTAAGTATTTGGAAGCATGCTACAAACAGTTGGCATAGTAAGAAAAAACCACAAGCAGTCAGGCAATTGACATTGTGTAACTATAAAAGCAACCCAAAAAGTTACAGTTACTCCACAAAAAGTTGTTACATTGCAATTACAAGGTAACTTCATTGCATTTTGATCAATGGGACAACAATTATGAGTTACTCATTATACAGTATGTTATATTTCATTCAAATTTTGAGACAAAGGAGTACAGCACTCCTTTACTGAGACTAAATGAAATATTTCCATTCTGAAAAATTGTTCTTAAATTATCCATAAAAGAGAGAAACATTTGGCACCTTTTTGCACCAGAGAGAACAACCAGCTATTGCCAAAATTTGGCAGCAACTGGGGCATAGTTAAGAAAATTGGATAGTAAAGGAAGAAAATCAGCTCATTTGAAAAATGGTTCTGGGACAGAATTCTGTGAATAGCCAAAAAAAAAAAAAGACAAATAAATAGATTCAAGGTTAAATTGAGTTTGAACTCACCCTTGAAGACATGAGACACTAGAAAAGACAATATTAGATAAAGTTAAAAATAGTAGGAAAGAGGAAGACCCAATTTCAGAAAGATAGACCCTACATATCAAGTAAGCCTTGGCTCTGAGTCTGTAAGACCAGAGCATGATTGTTGAGGATAAGGTGACTTGGAGGTCTCTTATTCATAGGATGGGAGTCAATAACAATCATAAGTTATAGTGAGGCAGAATTTTGGCACAAGCCAAGTCATTAAATTTAGGTAACAAAGGTTCTTGATGGATGGAGGCCAAATACTTTCATTCTGGGGTGGTAGAAAATGAAATGTGGGTGAACAACAAAAGAGATTTAAAGATGGGCTTAAAGCTAACCTTTTAAAAATGGTATAAACACCAAGAACTGGGAAGCCTTGGCACTTGCGCATTGAAACTGAAGGTCAACTGTAACCAATGGTGCTATGTTTTTTGAAGAGGCATGAATACAGGGCCAAAAAAAGAAATGTGCCAAGAGGAAGGCACATCAAGCAAATACTTGTCGTGACCACCTTCTATCTGGAAATCTGTCCTCAATTTGAAAATCCATGTGGATACAAAATAGGTCTTCACTGTCATTTATGGATCCACCATCAAGACTTTACCTCTGGAAGACAATCATACTCAGCAGAAGTACCCATGCCCATGGTAGACTATTGCGTGACACTGATTCAATTCATGCTCATGGAACACACACCTCGACTTGAGAAGAGAACATGGCTTTCAGCTCTTTGCAGGGTTACTAATGTAATAAATAACCAAATGTAACCAAGGGTTAACCTAAAGTAATAACTAAAATGAGGGAACCTATGCAGAGGTCAATTTAAATGTGACGAGTGGAAAATATTAACTTATTTCACATGAGTCTTTTCAGACTCTTCACTGTATACTTGGCTCCAGTCCCTTCTACATTGTCATATAAAACACTCCTTAAAATAGATTTCTATCAGAACTTGAAAAAATACTTTTTGGACTAGAGTTTTCAGCATCCTCAGCCAACATGTCCAGTGTCTGTACTAGCTGTGGAATTCTGGTAATCCCTGTAGTCCTAAAACCAAATCAGAAAATCTGCTGTAATCAGAAAATTATGGGTGTCAACACATCAAGGTTATGAACTCAAGGTTTATTTGCCTACAGCCAATGGAGCTGTGGTTCACCTAAGAAGTCTATAATTCCATATGCTTAAAAAAAAATTAACAGAGGAAGTGATACTGAGATAGTGTTTCCCCTAATCTAGACTTTAGACAAAGTACAGCAATTCTTTCCTGGAATGTTGTATAAACTGCGTTTTCTGCAAAATTACAGGCAAGATTTTTATTGTAACACAAGAACTACTTGCTAAAGTTTAGTACCTTAGTCTGGTACTACTAAGGAGTTGTGTCTGGAGTTGTGAGTTTCCCATGCTATACGGCCATGTTCCAGAAGCATTCTCACCTGACGTTTCGCCCACATCTATGGCAGGCACCCTCAGAGATTGTGAGGTCTGTTGGAAACTTGGCAATTGGGGTTTTTTAATATCTGTGGAATGTCCAGGGTGGGAGAAAGAATTCCTGTCTGCTTGAGGCAAGTGAGAATGTTGCAATTGGCCACCTTGATTAGCAATGAATGGCCTTGCAGCTTCAAAGCTTGGCTTGTTGATGCCTGGGGGGTTGCTTTGTTGGGAGGTGTTAGCTGGCCTTGATTTATTCTTGTCTGGAATTCCCCTGTTTTCAGAATGTTGTATTTTCTTTTGTTGTTGTTTATTCGTTCAGTCACTTCCGACTCTTCATGACTTTATGGACCAGTCCATGCCAGAACTCCCTGTCAGCCATCACCACCCCCAGCTCCTTCAGAGTCAAGCCAGTCACTTCAAGGATACCATCCATCCATCTTGCCCTTTATTTACTGTCCTAATTTTAGAGTTTTGTAATACTGGTTGCCAAATTTTGTTCATTTTCATGGTTTCCTCCTTTCTGTTGAAATTGTCCACATGTTTGTGGATTTCAATGGCTTCCTTGTGTAGTCTGACATGGTAATTGTTAGAGTGGTCCAGCATTTCTGTGTTCTCAAATAATCTGCTGTGTCCAGGTTAGTTCATCAAGTGCTCTGCTGTGGCTAATTTCTCTAGTCGACTTAGTCTACAGTGCCTTTCATGTTCCTTGACTACACAGAGAAGCTATTGAAATCCACAAGCATGTGGTCAATTTCAACAGAAAGGAGGAAACCATGAAAGTGAACAACATCTGGCCACTGGTATTTAAGAACTCTAGAATCAGGGCAGTAAAAAAGAGGAACATTCAAACAACAGGGGAATTCCTGACATGAAACAATCAGGGCCAGCTAACACCTCTTTTTGACTCAATTCTCCCTATGTTGACAAGCAGATATGATCAGTGGGTTGTTGTAAGTTTTTCAGGCTGTATGGCCATGCTCCAGAAGTGCTCTCTCCCGACATTTCACCTGCATCTATGGCAGGCACCCTCAGAGGTTGTGAAGTCTGCTGGAAACTAGGAAAATGGGGTTTATATATCTGTGGAATGTCCAGGGTGGGAGAAAGAACTCTTGTCTGTTGGAGATATGTATGAATGTTTCAATTGGCCACCTTGATTAGCATTTAGTGGCCTAGCAGTTTCAAGGTTAGGCTTCTTACTGCCTGGGGGAATCCTTTGTTGGGAGGTGATTAGCTGCCCTGATTGTTTCCTGTCTGGAGTTTCCCTGTGTTTGAAAGTTGTTCTTTACTTACTGTTATGATTTTAGGGTTTTTTAATACTGGTAGCCAAATTTTGTTCATTTTCATGGTTTCTTCCTTTCTCTTGAAATTGTCCACATGCTTGTGGATTTCACTGGCTTTTCTGTGTAGTCTGACATGTTGGTTGTTAGAGTGGTCCAGCTTGTCTGTGTTCTCAAATAGTATGCTGTGTCCAGGTTGGTTCATCAGGTGCTCTGCTCTGGCTGACTTCTCTGGTTGAAATAGTCTGCAGTGCCTTTCATGTTCCTTGATTCATGTTTGGGCAATGCTGCGTTTGGTGGTCCCTATGTAGACTTGTCCACAGCTGTATGTTATATGGTAGACTCCAGCAGAAGTGAGAGGATCCCTCTTGTCCTTTTCTGAATGTAGCATTTGCTGGATTTTCTTAATGGGTCTGTAGACTGTTTGTGTGGTCAGTGGTTCCCTTGATGTATGGCAAGAATACTTTTTCTCTGGGTGGATCTTTGTCGTTATTTTTGTGGCTTGTTTGTGATCTTGCATCTCTTCTGATGTCTGGTGGAGTATCTAATGGCCTGCAAAACCCAGTTTAGGTGGTTCAGTTCGTCTTGGAGGAGGTCTCCAAACCATGACATTACACAGATATCTAAATCCTATTTTCCTAGTTTCCAACAGACCTCACCATCTCTGAGGATGCCTGCCATAGATGCAGGTGAAATGCCAGGAGAGAATGCTTCTGGAACATGGCCATACAGCCTGAAAAACTTTCAACAACCCAGCGATTCCAGTCATGAAGCCTTTGTCAATACAGATATGATCAGGTTAATAATCATGAGCTGTGGAATCATAGAGCTAGAGGGAACTCTACTCCAATTTAGCCCCCTGCCAATGTAGTAATAAACACTGAAATCCTCTCTCAAACATGCCACACAACTTCTGTTTTGAAAAGACGTCTGAGCAAAGAAATGTTCACTACCATTGCTAAACAACTCTTATGTCAGCTTCTTGATATTTAGTCAGAATCTCCTTTCTTGTATTTTGAATGCCCTATTCTCATGAACTAGGGAAAGCTCACTCTATTTTCAGCATGACAACCCTTCACATACTTAAAATATGATTATCACATCAAGTCTAATTTTCTTCTTTGCCAGGCTAAATGTACCCATCTCACTCAACTGTCCCTTACAGGAGTTGGTTTCCAGACCATTTATCATCTCAATTGCTGTCCTCTGGACATATTCCAGCTCTCGATGCCTGTCTTACACTGTCATGCCCAAAAGTGTGCATGGTACCACAGGGGACGGCTGACCAAAGCAGAACAGAGTAAAACTGTTACAATAAATGTTAAAGATTTTCTGCCTTTCTCATAGTTGCACTCAAAATAAATTCTCACTGCTTGTCTGTATTTTTTTAAAAAAAAATTATTTACTTTGCCATTTGCACTAGCTGCTTGTTAGCTTCCGAGCACAATTCAAAGTGCTGGTTTTAACCTATAAAGCCCTAAATGGTTCTGGCCCAGTTTACCTGTCCAAACGTGTCTCCCTCTATGAACCATCAAGGACTTTAAGATCATGCAGGGAGGCCCTACTCTTGGTCCCACTGCCATCACAATTGTGTTTGGTGGGGATGAAAAACAGGGCTTTCTCTGTGGTGGCCCCTTGGCTGTGGAACTCCCTCCCTAAGGAGGTTAGATCTGCCCCTCCTTCCTGTCCTTCCGGAAGAAATTAAACCCTGGTTATGGGAGCAAGCGTTTGCAGATTAGACTGATTTTACTGACAAAGATGAGATTTATTTGACCACAATGTGTATATTTATATTGTTTTTAGATATTTGATTGTGTTTTACATGCTTATACTGTGTTGGCATTGAATTGTGCCTGTTGGTAGCCATCCTGAGTCCCTTTTCGGAGGTCAAGAAGGGATGGGTTATAAATAAATAAATAATAAATAAATAAATAAATAAATAAATAAATAACTATATTGGCTAGGAGCACTATATTGGCTAGGAGTTGTAAACCTCAAAAAGTAAATATCAAGTTCTAAAATCAAGAGAACGTGAGGATCAAAAACAGGAAATAAGGTTTTATATCTTTGGAGATAATCATCAAAAAATTGAAGAAATTGAAGATACCCAGAACTGTGCCTATTTTGTGTCATGTGTACATTAAGTTTGTAGACCATTTTGTTTTTATGTTGCTCTTTCTCTATCTCCCTCTGTTTTATTTCTTTTGCCAAAGACTAAATGCATTTGTGTGCATGTGTCCATGCATGCATAGGCACACACACACAAAAGGTCCAGAAAGAGGTTAATGTATTATTTGAAATCCCAGTCATTAGCACTGGAATGAAACGTAAGACTTAAAAAGAATATGATTATCCCCTTAAGCAAGAGTTTAAATCTTACGCAAGAAGAAAAAACTTTCCAGGCTGTTGTGGTAGTATGTAGTAAGTTATTGATTAACTTAGATACTATCAGGTACTAATCGCCATTAACTTGGGTTTTCATCTGTACTCTTCGGCCCCATCTAGGTTTAGCACGTGATCAGGGAACAGTGATATTTTAATATCTGGTTACTTTGGTGAAATAATCCCAATCTTGTTTAAGATCTGGAAACTTACAGAGCACGTCTTTCTATGCCTTTGGAGAAAAATGACAAGGATAATGTGTTCTTTCTCTTTTGTAAGTCTTTTGTGTTAATTTAAATATAAAAATAGTCCAAAACTCTAAAAGAATAATAGTAATATATTATCAAATAGTACCAATTCATTGTCTTAAAGACAATGTTTGCATGTTACTCTAAACCTGGGCTTTGTTACTGCAATTGCTAATAGACCCAGCTGTCTGGCTAATTGTGAAGCATGGGGATATGTAGCTCAACAATATCTGGAAAATCACCTTTTCCCTCATTCCCTCTCTAGGCCTCACTTTAACATTTTGCACACGTTTTGAGTCTCCATGTATCTCATGCTTTCTTTGCCTTTTCCATGGCCATGAGGAGATAGTGGGATACCACATCTATCTAAGGGCACTTCCAGATAGCACTCAAATCTGGGCCAACTACTGGAATGGCGTGGGACCACCCAGAAGCCCTCCAGGATAAGCCCTTAAAATGTAAAACAACTTACCCAGTCACCATTAAGGTACTACTGAAGTCCCCCTGGTGCATAGAAAAGACACTCCAGAAGATGGGGTGGGCAGGGGTGATTATTCTTCTTGCCCCCCCCCCCCATTTTTGGTGCATTATTTCTACACACCAGGAGGACTCTAGCAGGACTCTGGGTAAGTTGTTTTATATTTTAAGGGCTTGCTTCGGGGGTTTTGGGTGAAGGGTTGGGTGCCCTCCAGGAGCCCAAAAGGTATAAGATGACAGAACTACCCATGAGTGAGTCTCCACAGGCCCCCCATTAGACCCAGGCCTTTTGGGAAGCCCAGATCTAATGGGGTATCTAAGAAGTTTGGGAAAAAGCAGGGTTTACCTGCTTTGCCCTGGTAATTTGTTTTCATCAGAGGTGCCATTTGAACACTTCTAGTAAAAGCATGATGAGCCCCACATTTTTTGGGCCTTTCTGGAAGGGCCCTTTGATTAACTGCTGTTTAATATCCAGGTGCGAAATGGTGGTTAATTTAACCATGATTTGTTTAAGAATTTAAAATCCTAAACTACAGAGCAGTGTTTTCTCAACAAATCATGGTTCACAGTAACCTGAGTATTTTTGAGTTCTGATTTCACACAGCAATAGGTAAATCTAAAATGAGATCAATATCATCTTCAAGACTATATCAGAGTAGAGAGATGAGATCACAAGCCTGAAGCTCACTAAAGCCCCTTCCACACTGTTGATATATCTCAGGATCTGATCCTAGAATATTAGGCTCCTGGGTCTGTCAGGAACTTTAATATATTGCCATTGCTCAGTTTGAAGTTTTGTGGTTGTTCTTAGACTTGGTCTTGGTTTCCATGGGTGCATAAACGAAAGGAATGTGGATAGTTTGGGTGAATGGGTAATTATAGCTATGCTCCTGTCTGCCCAAAATAAGGCAATGGGTCTCGATTGCCTAAACAATGGGTGGCGAAGGTGTTGACATGGTTTGAATGGGTCCTTAGGAAGAGGATCTGGAAGGTTGTTGGGTAACATCCTCTTAGCCTGGATCCATTGTTAAGTACACAGGAGTTATTGTGAAGGTATTGTGTCTCCTGCCTGAATGAAGTGATCAGATTTGCCCTGATGTGTGTGTACATGCTTTATGAACTTGCTAGGCTCAGGCTGAAGACTGAAATTGGGTTTCTGGGGAAAGGTTACTCATGGGCTCCATGTCTTGGCACTCCTGGAGTCATGGGTGTCAGGGTCTGTTTTGGGGTTCCAGGGTTTTGATAACATTGCCACTCTAAAAATGTTTTCTCTGGCCTGAGTTGGGATTGTAGGTAGAAGAGTCTGTTAATGAAATCCATAGCCACCAAAACTACACCCTCAATTTCAGCCAATTCATTCCTGTACCATCGCTTAAAAAAAACAGTAGTCAGGGAAGCTGTCACACACATAAAATTTTCCTATAGTACTAGGCATCTCAGCATGGGTGATTAACTTTTTAAAAAACATCCACCTTTCAGAATTTCTGCAGAAAATTTGACCTGCCAATAACCTGACTGAACAGGCAGTACTAGGGAGGAAATCTAGTAACAACTTATTCTTGAAACCTTTCCAACCTGTTTAGAATATTCACATTGGGAGGGGGAAATGTTTTTTTTCTTTATGTCTCTCCTCCATGCTTACAAAATTACATGGAAATAAATGGCTGTTTGTTGTACTTGTACACAGACAGCTTTGTTCAAAATGTCTATGGACAGAGCTCTGTCCTTCATTGGTGGCATGGATATAAATGACCGCTCTTCAAATGGGTGTGACAACTCCCTTCTGTGTGCGTTGGAGCTTTGACAGAAGAAATATTTTAGGAAGGCTGTAAAGAAGAGTCACATTTTAGATGATTTTCTGGCTTTGGGAGATGTAAGCAGAGATTTAATTTAGGCATAGAGGAGAACAAGTTTCAGGCATAGATCCTATGTACACAAAACTGTTTAGTTGTAATGGGCCTTCCTGATGACCTTGATTTTCCTGCACATACTCCATGCTAGCAGTCCGAAAGTATTTGTCTTCCCAATAGTTTGACTCGTGGCATTTATAGACCTCACTTTATATGGTCAATAGTAAGAGATCATGGAAGTTTTAATTTAAAGCAGGAACTGAGAAAGTTTGGTCTGTGGAGCCCCCTGGAGCCCCCAGCCAAATTGTCTTTAACTGAACACATTAAAAACAGACCCAAAACATCGCAGAAGCATGGTGACCCTCTTGCTGATGCCCTATGCATGGCTACTTACATGGTTACATAGATTACTTACATAGTGAAATAATCATAATATTGTGCAATGTAGACTATGATAGAGACTACCAGAATAAATTATGCAATTTCTCTGTGAATGGTAAGGTGTGAGTGTAATAAACAGATATTACAGAACATGTATATCATAAAGCTACATGTTCCTGTTGTTCTTTTTTCACTCTCTTCCCTAGTAGTAGTGCAAATCATATTTTTGTTCTTCAGACTACATGAAATGTTCCTTTCGTTCCAAGTACAACACGTTTTTGTACCTGAAATTTGCTTTATCTTCTTTTTCTGTATTATATTTTAAAAGTGTGCATGAGAGCCTGGAATAACAATTTTCCCAGAGAAGGCATACTGTGCTTGCATTTCCACTCCCCAGAGTTAAATGCAATAGGGTCATGCTAGTCATCCCCCCCCCCGCCCCCACAAAAAATGCAAGCGACCTAAGCTGAAGTTGTAAAAAGCTGTGAACGGAGGAAGATGGACTTTGGCATAAAGTTCCGATGTAGTAAGAAAAAACATACACACCAGGCTTACATTGCATCATTTAATATGGAAAGTCATGGAAAGCGTGGTGGCCGCACAACTCCAGGTATTCTTGAGAGACACGGATTATCTGGATTCAGCACAGTCTGGTTTCAGACCGGGACATGGAACTGAGACGGTCTTGGTCGCCTTAGTGGATGATCTGCGCCGGGAGCTCGACAGGGGGAGTGTGTCCCTGTTGGTGCTCCTGGACCTCTCAGCGGCCTTCGATACCGTCGACCACGGTATCCTTCTGGGGCGTCTTGCGGAAATGGGCCTCGGGGGCACTGTTCTGCAGTGGCTCCGGTCATTTCTGGAGGGCCGCACCCAGAAGGTGTTATTGGGGGACACCTGTTCAACGCCACAGCCTTTGACTTGTGGGGTTCCACAGGGCTCTATACTGTCCCCCATGCTGTTTAATATCTACATGAAGCCGCTGGGTGAGATCATCCGGAGTTTCGGGGTGCGGTGTCATCTGTAGACATCAGACAGGCGCCCTCCCTTATGACATTCCGCAGGAGACTAAAGACGTGGTTGTTTGAGAAGGCGTTTGACTAAGTGCTACAACAATTAGCAATGATGATTGGAACGGAATATGGATAACGAGATTGGATTGTGATTCTATGATGAGACATCGCGAATGATTTAGTGTAATTGTATTATGGATAGTGATGTTGTTACTGTTGTTTGTGATATTGCCTTTATTGTAAATTGTTTTTTATATGTTGTTCACCGCCGTGAGTCGCCCTAGGGCTGAGAACGGCGGTCTACAAGTGCAGTAAATAAATAAATAAATAAATAAATAAATAAATAATATGTTCTAAGGAACATTACTAAGAAAATCAAATGCAGTGTCTTGACCTTATGCAGGAAACCCTATACTGCTTTTAAAGCAAAATATTCCCCCCTTTTTTTTCAAAAATATGGAGACTTTAAAATATTCATTTTTTGCAAATCAGTGATTGAATTTAAAAGCAGAAAAAGGTCTTAAGTAGTAGTCGTTGTGCATGTATGCATATGAGTCTTCAAGTCACATGTCAACTTGTGCAGACCACATGAAATTCATCAAGTTTTCTTAGGCAAGGTTTAGCAATTCCTTCCTCTAAAATATACTCTACAACACCTGGTGGTTTTCATTGGTGATCTCCTATTGGTAGTTCTTTTTACTTAAAAAATAAAGTGCAATTACATTCAGTGAGACTTCTGGATCAGTGGTTTCAGAGAGTACAAAATGTAGAATCAGGCAGGAGAATCATAGAATCATATGGAAGAGACCTCGTAGACCATCTAGTCCAACCCCTTGTCAAGAATCAGGAAAATTGCATTCAAAGCATCCCCAACAGAAGGTCATCCAGCCTCTCTTTAAAAGCCTCCAAAGAAGAAGCTTCCATCACAATTCAAGGCAGGGAGCTCCACTGCTGAACAGCTCTCACAGTTAGGAAGTTCTTCCTAATGCTCAGGTGGCATCTCCTTTCCTGTAGTTTGAAGCCATTGTTTCGCGTTGTAGTCTCCAAGGCAGCAGAAAACAAGCTCCTCCCTATGATTTTCCCTTACATATTTATACAATGCCATCATGTCTCCTCTCAGCCTTCTCTTTTGCAGGCAAAACATGCCCAGTTCTTTAAGCCGCTCCTCTTAGGTCTAAAATAATCAAACCCTTGATTATTTTAGTCACCCTTCTCTGGACACTTCCCAACTTGTCGACATCTCCCTTCAATTGCTGTGCCCAGAATTGGACGCGTGATTCCAGGTGTTATCTGACCAAGACAGAATAGAGGGGTAGCATGATTTCCCTGGATCTAGACACTGTACTCCTATTTATATATTAAATCCCATTAGATTTTTTTGCTGCCGCATGATATTGTTGCCTCATGTTTAACTTGTTGTCCATGAGGATTCCAGATGCAGGATGGAAGTTCTTTCTTGGAGGGCAGAGCTGTGAGCAAGGAGCGCCATATCTGTCCTGCTTTCTCCTCCTTCAGGTTTGCTGCCTTGCCTTGCTGACAAATAATAATAACATTCCTCTCAGTTCTGAAGTATTTAGGAATCAATGTGCAATCTTGTTTTGACAGAGTAGGATCCAATCATTTTGTCTGATTTTAAAAAGAACTCTTACAACTATATTCCTTACATTGTCAAGTGTTTACTGACACATCTAAGTATTCCAGTGTATTTTGAAGAATCAAAATACTTCACATACAAAAGAGTGTTTCTATGTGCAGAATCTGGTGTGTTCCAAACAATTAGAGCCAGAAACACAAGATGCACTGCAATTAAAATACAGTGAGGTAATATATATATTTCTTGTATTATAGGGTACATGTTGAGCATCCTTTCAGACTTCAAAAATCTGAAATATTCCAAAATAAAAAATGGACTATATGGATGCTTGAGATACTAGTACCTTTTCTTTCTGATGGTTACATGTATATAGACTTTGCTTCATGCAAGAAATTATTTAAAATCCTGTGTATGAAATCCCATTTAGGCTATATGCAAGCCCGTAACCAGGATTTCGATTTGGGGGGGGGGGTGAGTTTTTTTCAGGGGGGTTTCGGGGGGCTGAGTTTTTTGGGGGGGCTGAGTCTGAGTGAAAGAGGGTCTACCCTAGCAATCCCATGCATATGGGATATATTGAGTATGGTGATCAGATCATGATATGAATAAACATAACAGTTTAAATAATGCACCAGTTAAATAATGCACCTTTTCGCGAACCACCATGAGAATTTTGGGGGGGGGGGGGGCTGAAGCCTGGCTATATGCATAAGGTGTATATGAAACATAAATGGTTTTCACCTTAGACTTGGGTCCCAAGATATCTCATCAGATACATGCAAGTATTCACAGAAATAGAATCATAGAGTTAGACAAGACCAAAAAAAACCATCCAAGTCCAACCTCAATCTGTCACACAGCAAAATACAATTAAAGCTCCCAAAATATAGGCATCCAGCCTCTGCTTATAACTGCAGAGAAGGAGACTTGCTATGCTCTCAAGTAGCATATTTCAGTGTCAAACAGCTCTTACCGTCAGGATGTTCTTACTAATGTTTGGATGGATTCTCTTTTGCTGACATTTGAATCCATTGCTCTGTATCCTAGTCCTTGCAGCAAAAGAAAACAAATTTGTTCTCTCCACAATATGAATCCTTTCAAATATTTCAACATGGCTATTATGTCCCTTCTTAACTTTCTCTTCTCTAAACATAACCAGCTCCTAAGGCGGTACCTCATAAGGCATAATACCCAGACCTGTTTCCATTTCGTTCGCCCTCCCCTGGACAGATTCATATGGCTGACTTTTCCTCTCATGCTTTATTTTTTGAAACAGCCATCTTTCTTCTCTTTACCTTTTCTTTGGTACCTTTGTTTTCCATTTCCAGCTTAGGCTGCAACTTTAAACCTGCCTTCAAGCTCTAAAATTAATTGGATTTGTATAAGCTGAAAGGCATTTCAGAATCGGTCTTTGTATTGTTTTGCTTCCCAGTTCACACCAAGGGCAAATTCAGGACAGTTTTACCAAGGTCAAAGAATGGAGAGCATCTGTGCCTTGAAGGAATCCTGTGAAACTTCCAGGATAATATCAAAGGTGAATGATGGATTGTGTATTATATATTCCCAAGTTAGAAGTTAATAAGCTTTAGAGTGAGTGAGAGATATCAGCAGAG
This sequence comes from Anolis sagrei, assembly GCF_037176765.1. Lineage (NCBI taxonomy): Eukaryota > Metazoa > Chordata > Lepidosauria > Squamata > Anolidae > Anolis > Anolis sagrei. Next base: position 41,351,794 of record NC_090023.1, on the reverse strand, counting down.
AAGAGATAATATAAGCAGTCATCATTCAGCCTCTCTTTTCCCCTTTGATGCTGATACATGCAAGTTAGTGCTCTGCAGGTTACCTAGAATGTACAAAAAGATAAAGCACAAGTCAATTGTGTGCTGTTACATCATGCTCAGCCCCCATGTTCGAGCAAACAAAATGGTCTTCCATGTTGTTCCTGCAAATTCTTAATGGTACCAGTTCAGATTTTCATGGTGCTGGGCAGAGATTTGCAAGGAAGCAAATATTTTCATAGTTCAGCCTTGGATATATTCCAGATTAAGTTGCAAGAGAACAGGATACTTTGGACCTTCATTCCTTATAGTTCCTGTACTTCAGACCAAGCTTATCAGAACTCAGAATATAAATCCTCCATTATTTCATATTTGCATGCAAGGATAAATAATTACTATAAGTTTTGTTTCCCTATTGCAGGAGAAAATAATTATTTTTCTGCAGTATTTTCTCAGTATTTGAAAATTCCAAAGTGTTCTGGGGGATTTTTCTTCATGGAAAAACAACATGGGGCTTTTTTTAAAAGCACAATTATTGTTCCACCTCTTTCAATGTAAATAAAATCTCTCTTTTTATGTTTAATAAAAATTCAATAAAAAAACAAATTCTTATCAAATGTAGAACAAGTATCTTCTCCACACTAAAGACTTGTGTTACATACATAACAATTCTCCAAAATATTTATTATTTATTTATTTACGGCAATTGTAGCCCGCCTTTCTCAGCCTTGCGGCGACTCAAGGCAGCTCACAGAAATAGCAATTTTAGTGCCATGCATTCATAAATATATAGTTAAAAACATTCAACTCAACATTTTAAAAGTATATATAAACCATTTTAAAACATATAATCACCGATGTTGTCCTGTTAATACTTTAGGATGTTCAAATCCTGGGAGAAGACTATGTATTCTTTCACAGATCATTTCCCAGATTTCAGGAAAAAGTTTTTTGACCTGGAAACCAATAATAGAGAATCTTCTGTAATCTTCATCAACTTCTGAGTTTCATGTGCATAACTAAGTAATGGCTCAAACTCCTCCCCTATCCATCTTAAGACCCAGCAGCTGTATGAGGTAAAGGAGGTCTATTCAATTTCTGTTTGGAATGCAAAATAATAATAATAATAATAATAATAATAATAATAATATAAATAACTATTTGTAACTCACCCTATCTCCCCAGCGGGACTCAAGGTGGTTTCCCGACAAAAGTGACAAACATTAAATGCCATAACAATAAAACAAGTTAAATACATAATCAAACAATACATAAAATCAACTTCAATATGAATATATATAATTAACAAAAATAATTAAATAATTAAAACAAATAGGCCTCATCATCCACAGCTGCATCATAACACGATCACAGTAATTAAAGTGCCATGAAAGTACATAACGATGATGAAGATGTTATGTAAAAAATGATGTACAACAGTCACAGGGCCAAGGTGGATTTCTAGTATCCAACAAGTTTACATGTTGAGATGTTCTCCTCCTCCTCTCCATATGCTAAAATGCAGAGATGAGTTTTAAGAGTTTTTTTAAGGAGAGGAGGGAGAGGGCCATTCTTATTTCTTTACTTCTTTGGGGAGTGAGTTCCAGAGGTGGGGAGTGATCACGGAGAAGGCCCCCTCTCTCGTCCCCACCAGCCGTGCTTGAGATGGAGGTGGGACTGAGAGCAGGGCCTCCTCCATCCTGGGATAAACTACTTTAAGTAAATGAGCCTGGAGACTGGGAACATTTGTCCTAGAACCACTATAAGCAGAATCTAGATCACAAACCTCTCCAGAAGACCAGATTATCTGCTGTAAATTAATATGGTGTTTTGATTCCCGACAATAACTACAACTTGAAGTTATCACAAATGGAACAAGGAAAGCATGGAAGGGAAGCACAATTGGGCTGAATGCACAATCAGAAATACCCTCCCTTTAATCCCTTGTATATGTCAACACTCTTCAGTCATTATGTTTTGCTTAGTTTTAATCAGTGTATGTCATGGATCTAATACACCAAATATGGACAATGTATTTATTCCAGAAATTGTTGGACTACAATGCCTAGCAGTCCTTGCCAGCATAGTCAACAGCAAGGAATGCTGGGAGTCACAATTCACCAACATCTAGATCAGTGGTTCTCAACTTGTGGGTCGCCAGATGTTTTGGCCTTCAATTCTCAGAAATCCAAAGAGCTGATGAAGTGGCTGAGATTTCTGGGTATTGTAGGCCAAAACACCTGGGGACCCACAGGTTGAGAATCCCTGATATAGAAGCCTGCCTGCTTCTATCACCAGAATAAACTCCAAAATCTCTCTTAATGGTGGCCTTCTAATCTTCTGCACCCAATAACCTTGCCCATAAACATGTGTTTCAGAAAGAAGAGCTTATAAAAATTCCAGGGTTATTTTGGACTCTGAATTGTGGAAATGTCAAAGGAGAAAGGGGAAGTGTGTAGTTGGAGCAAGATATTATTTAGGTCGGAATTCCTGAAATGAATACCTGGTTGTCAGAGAAATATAGATCACAGTGATTTCTAACATGAGATGTATGGTATAGGATGTCTTTGTTTAAGAAGAGCGGGAGGATGCCTCTGAAATTTCAGTTTTTCCTTCATCTTTTGCTGAATTCAGAAGCAGCACCTAGGTTACATAATCATAAAAAGAAAAACACAGAGACCTTCAATTGATTTCCAAGGTGTTTGACACATTATGTGCATTTGCATTTCATTGACTTCAAGTAGAAACATCTTAATTGCAAGTACCCAGAGAAGAAGGAAATCCACTACAGGGAAGTCTTGAAGGAATGACATTATTTTTATGTGAGATAGAAGGAAACTATGACAAAAAATAGCAACCTTTCAGTAGATGAGCATGCAAGCAATGACACCATTATACGAGCCAGAAGGGTGGTGTCACACTAAATTAATGCTTCAGTGCAGATGCACTCTCAGTTTTATCACTTATACATTTATGGTCCACTTTTGCCATAAACTGGGGGGGGGGGGGCTCTCAGCCTCTCCAAGTCTAGTCTTAAGGTGCTGTAACCTATCCCTGCCCTTTTTCTAGAGTCCATGGACTTGAGAATGTGCATTGTATAGTATTATGTATTCTCAATTCTACTGTATGGAATGGAAACTTGAACACATTTTGTTGTTGTTTATTCATTCAGCCCATGCCAGAGCTCCCTGTCGGCCATCACCACCCCCAGCTCCTTTAGAGTCAAGCCAGTCACTTCAAGGATACCATCCATCCATCTTGCCCTTGGCTGGCCCCTCTTCCTTTTTCCTTCCATTTTCCCCAGCATCATTGTCTTCTCTAAGCTTTCCTGTCTTCTCATGATGTGGCCAAAGTACTTCATCTTTGCCTCTAATATCCTTCCCTCCAGTGAGCAGTCGGGCTTTATTTCCTGAAGTATGGACTGGTTGGATCTTCTTGCAGTCCAAGGCACTCTCAGAATTTTCTTCCAACACCACAGTTCAAAAGCATCCTTTAGTTGGCCGTCCTTATGGTCCGGCTCTCACATCCATAGGTTACTATGGGAATACCATTGCTTTAACTATGCGGATCTTTGTTGCCAGTGTGATGTGAACACTCTTCACTATTTTATTGAGATCGGTAATTGCTCTCCACCCAAGAAGTAAACGTCTTCTGATCTCCTGGATTCAGTCTGCTTCTGCAGTAATCTTTACACCTAGAAATACAAAGTCTGTCACTGCCTTCATATTTTGCCAGTTATCAATTAGTCTGGCTGCCATAATCTTGGGGTTTCTTATGTTTAACTGCAATCTAGCTTTGGACACATTTACACATTATAAAATATACAAACATTTGAAATGTAGATTTATCTCGGGATGCTTAGAATTTTCTGTACCAAGAGAGTGATCAGCCAACAAGTATTGAATTGAATAACAGTTAATATTATAGCAAACTAAAAATTTAAAAAGCTCAAGGAAGAAAACTGGAAAAGATGTATAGGGAATAAGCTTAGAGTCTGGTTTAGACATAATGAAAAATCTTTTCTTAAAGTGGCTAGACTGAAAAACAATTTAGCTATCCTTCTCTGGTAGAAAAGGAAAGAGAATAACAGTTGTTTTGAGGCAAAAGGCAAGATACAGCAACACTCTCGACCCCCATTTACCCTGGATCTGAGGATTGTTGGGAATAAATAAAGACACTGTGGGTTTTCTGGGCTATATGGCCATGTTCCAGAAGCATTCTCTCTTGACGTTGCACCCACATCTATAACATGCATCCTCAGAGGTTGTGAGGTATGTTGGAAACCAGGCAAGTGAGGTTTATATATCTGTGGGATGTCCAGGGTGGGAGAAAAAAAATCTTGTCTATTGTAGGCAAGTGTGAATGATGCAGTTGGCCACCTTGATTAGCATTGAATTGCCTTACAGCTTCAAAGCCTGGCTGCTTCCTGCCTGGGGAAATCCTTTGTTAGGAGGTGTTAGCTGTCCGTGATTGTTTCCTGTCTGGCATTCCCCTGTTTTCTGTGTGTTGCTCTTTACTGCCTGATTTTAGAGTTTTTAATACTGGTAGACAAATTTTGTTCATTTTCATGGTTTCCTCCTTTCTGTTGAAATTGTCCACATATGTTTTTAACTATGCTGTGACCTGCCTCAAGCTGTGGGGAGAGGTGGGTAAAAAATAAAAGTATTATTATTATTATTATTATTATTATTATTATTATTATTATTATGTGATCCCGCTACAACAGCCTCTATTTCTGGCAACCAGCAGAACTGCGCTGTCAAAAATCAACTCCATCAAAGGTAACCCAATAATCTCTTTTCTTCTCTTACCTTTTGAAATCTGTTCTGCAGATTGGCAGGCCTCTGTGGTCCAGAGGATGCTCTGACATTCTCCTATACCATAGATAACTGCTATATTTGCTCTTTAATTTTAGTTGATACTGCAGCAATAATGCAGTTCTCCAATTTGCAGTTATGGCAGGAATCACGGATGCTGTGTAGTCCCTAGTTGATTGCAAGCGGACAATGTAGCCGATGGCCCACGGATATCACCCAACTATGTACGTTATTATTGGCTGGAATCCTGTTATCAGTACTTATTAAGGCCTTCATAACATAAGGCTGATAAAGCACAATTATGCAGGTTAAAAGTGTCTTTGGATGGTACTTATGTCTTAGTCACATTGTGTCTGAATTGTGATTGGAATGTCTTTTTTCCCTTGGATTGAGTACCAATGTTCTTCCACCATGTTTCCTTGTGTAATAACATCATTCCACTGCAGTCCCAATATTTTGAAGTAGATGGAAGTTTTGCACAAACACTATGACTGTGCAGTTGGGCCGCAATTGGGACCCAACTAGAAAAGCACAGGACACATGAGCTGGAGAAGTCAAACACCAATTGGAAGTGATGGTGTGTGGAAACTGATCGTGGGAATTCACATCAACAAAGTGGCAGTGTTGTGCAATTGTGGCAAGGTATGGAATTGATCATTCCAGTAACACCGTTTTTCTGTTTGCTTAAACATGATTGTGACTCGAAAATAGGCTGGTATGATGAAGGCCAATGTCTATTTAACTAAGTAGCTTCTCCTGACCTGACACCCCTACCAATTTCATTCCCCTGTGACTAAGTAGCAATTATGAATATACAGCAGTTATGGCTGAGTAAATGTTGGTAATGGTTTCATACTATTTCATAATAATGAAACAAGTTTGTAAGAATGGAAATGCCTCTTTTGTAGGAATTTTGTAACTGGTGAAGCATTTGAAAAGATTTGTTCATTGACTGATGTCAAACCATTGCCAGGTGAATCAACTTGCATATGTGAATGGACCAAGAGAGATCCAACAGACAGAACTTCCTCATCTCATCTTCAGTGAAATCATTTCACATCTTCAGCTGCCTGTACATGAGTGCTTAGTAATCAAATGAGCCAGTCTCAAATCCCCCATTATTTTAATTGGAAATTAGTTTAATTATAAAGAGGCCTGGCATTCTGACCCAAGGGATTGTCTGAACAGATAAATAGACAACACTTGACTGTAGTTTCATAACATTAAGATTATATCTCCTTCAGACTTGGACTTGTTGCATAGATTGCCATAGCTCACATTGCAGATCACTGGAAAAATTTCCACTTCAACATGAATGTGGATGAGAGATTGTTGGAATACTGATCTCACAAGGGGAAAAAAGAACCACTACAAATTAGCACATCAGAGATACGGTAGGACCAAACCATTCTGGCTTTTGTTAGATAAAGAATTTTAATAGTGCCCTGGTGGCGCAGTGGGTTAAACCACAGAGCTGCTGAATTTGCTGACCGAAAGGTCAGCGGTTCGAATCCAGGGAATGGAGTGAGCTCCCACTGTTAGTCCCAGCTTCTGTGAACCTAACAGTTCGAAAACATGCACATGTGAGTAGATCAATATGTACCATTCCAATGGGAGGGTAATGGCGCTGCATGCAGTCATGCCAGCCACATGACCTTGGCTTAGAAATGGAGATAAGCACCACCCTCCAGAGTCGGACATGACTAAACTTAATGCCAAATGGAAACCTTTACCTATCTTTACCATTAGACAGAATGAAACAACTGGCTCAAGTGGAAGATGCTGAATGGCAACCCTTGATGGTTCTCTTGTGCAACTTGACCTTTCAGTTATGTATGAGGATACAACTATGTACCAAACAGCCTGCCCTGCATGCCCTAAATTGGGCTAGTGGGATCAAGAATGGTGGAAAATTTTATTCCAAAATGTATTTATATTATACAATTATACCAATTTGATGCCACTTTAACTATAATGACACCATCATATAATATCCTGGGATTTGACATTTCAAGAGTTACTAACTGGAGAGGACCAAAAACCTCATCAAGATAACAAATCCAAGATTACTGAAGGATGGATTCATGGTAAAGTATCAAACTGCTATCGTCTCTGTGGTATTAATGCATCCCCTATGGAAGTCAATTTCAATTGCCAGTCTAGTTCATACATTTTCTGGTGTGGATAAAATGCAAATGTATAATCAATTGGAGACTTCTGGATGCAGCATTCTGCAAAGGAAATATGTAAGACACTCCATGCATAGCTCTGATAAAGTGATCCAAAGGCAAAGCAAAGTCACATAGTTGATAGCACCACTTTAACTGTCAGCTCAGTGCTATGGAATAATGACAGTTGTGGCTTTACAAGGTATTTAGCCTTCTCTCAATATAGTGCTAGTGCCTCACCAAACGACAACTTCCAGAATTCCATAACATTGTATCATGGCAGTTAAAGTGCTGTCAAGCTGTGTTAATTCTAGAGTGTAGATGCACCCTCTGTCTCTATGGCTCCCCTAAAAGAGGGAGGGCAAAGCATACAAGATTTGGGTTGCTGTAGGTTTTTCAGGTTATATGGCTATGTTCTAAGAAGCATTCTCTCCTGACATTTCACCTGCATCTATGGCAGGCATCCTCAGAGGCTGTAGGTTTTTCGGGCCATATAGCCCGAAAAACCTACAACAACCCAATGATTGCCATGAAGGCCATCGACAATACATGCAGGGTTTGCTCCTCTTACTACATGCTGCCATGGCTCAGGTGCTCCAGTGAATATACTTGAAAATGAATCATTCTGACACTTTCCTTTTTGATAATTTTTGTACAATTTTCAAGAGCATTTCATGCTTTAGGACTTTGTGGGGAGGGAGCAGAATTCTTTGGTGAAATATTCCACTTGGTTTTCCAATGAAGAAAACCATTTCTTGCATAGGAAATGTGTATTTTGTGCAAAATACACTGATTCCTGTGCAAAAATAATTGTTTCTTTTTGCATAGAAAATGGAAGCAGGAAGACTACTCGTGGCTTTTCTCCAGAGGAATCTACATGTTTGCACAAATGATGTACATTTGACACAATTTGCATAGAAGTTGCACAATTAAAATAAACATGTGGGTTCCTGCACAGAAAAACCTTCTGTGGTTTTCCTGTATGGATGTCTGCCAATAATAAGAGCCCCAACGTTTCTGAGCAGGAAGCCAGGAGTGGTGTATTTTTCCCCAAATACATATTTCCTGCACAGCATGTATTTTCATGATGAAGTTCTAAAGTGCAAACTCCTTTTTCTTGGTGATGTGTCTATGGCAGGCATGGGCAAACTTTGGCTCTCCAGGTGTTTTGGACTACAACTCCCATGATTCCTAACAGCTAATAGGCTGTTAGGAATCATGGGAGTTGGAGTCCAAAACATCTGGAGGGCCAAAGTTTGCCTATGACTGGTCTATGGTGTCATTTCATTGAGGAAACAAATATTAACAAGCAATCTCCATATTCCTGCAAGCAGAGCATTCGGAACCAAATGAAAAAGCCCAGGACTCCATTGACTGGAACAAGGGGCCTAAGCAGATTCTTAGGCCCCTTCCACACAGCTGTATAAAATCCACATTGAACTGGATTATATGACAGTGTGGACTCAGATAATCCAGTTCAAAGCAGATATTATGGATTATCTACCTTGATATTCTGGGTTATATGACTGCGTGGAATGGTCCTTAGTTAATCAGAACTCAAGCAACCAGAAGTCTCAAGCAAATGACCAAATTAAAAATCAAATAATATTTTAAATAAAAAGCTGCTTCAAAAAATAGAGTAAAACAGTAAAACTGCATTATATTGAGTTTCTCTTTATTTCTATTTGCATTTAATTACGTATCTCAATGTTAATATCAAGTCAATGCAGAGTTTATGATATGATATATTATTGAGTATAGAACAGTAACTCTCAAACAACCAGAAACTATGGCCAGTTCCACACAGGGCTTTAACCTACACTCAACTGGGTTTCTTAAACCTGATTGGATGCGGGTTACAGTCTGCACACCTTCCCCTAAAACCTATGCTTTCTTTGGAGGGGTGTGTAGATGCCCCAGGAGAAGAGGGGCAAGGAGCAATTTTCCTCCTCACCCCACTTCTCCTGGCGCATCATTCCTATGCACCAGGAGAGTTCCACCACCAGAGTAATGGTAGCCAGGTGAGTATTTTTTTTAAGGGCTGGGGGGGGGGGTTACAGCCCACTGTGTTTTCCAGGCTAACTCAGCCCAGAAAACACAGGAGGGCTATGTGGACTGCCCCCTCAGAAGTCCTATGACTTTCGAGGGGGCAGTCCCCACAGGGTGCATACTGGATTAGACCTGGGTCTTTCAGGAAAACCTAGGTCTAATCCAGCACCTAATTAATTCAGGACAAAGCAAGGTTTTCCTGCTTTGTCCCAAATTTACTCATTTTTACCTGAAGCATTGTTTAGATGCCTCAGGTAAAAGTCTGAGAGGGCCTGTGTTTTGGGCCCTGTGTGGATGGGCCCTATATTTATCCGACATCTACCAATCCCCATAGGTGCCAGTTAACTGAGAGTCTAGTTAGCTGTGTGGTGTAGATGTTTGGAAAATATAAAAAGTCTACAAGGGAAATACAATGCAGAATTTAAGACTTCTACGACTGACTGTTACCTCTTTGCTGAGACTTCGGTAGTTAGTTGGTTGGTTGAGCATGTTGTCCTTGCTGAAAGGTCTTCACTCACTAAATAAAAAATAAAACCATAAAATCATCCAATGCCAAAGTTGCTAAGCCCAGGTTAGTGGTTTGAATTTTGGACCAGGACTCTGGGAAACCAAAGTTCAAATCCCCACAAACTATGGAATCCCATTGGGTGACCTTGGGGAAATCTACTCTCAGCCTTAAAGCAAATATTGGCAAGAAAACCCTAAGATTGGACCACTATAAGTTTGAGCTGACAGGGAAGGCACACAACAATGGTCACCGACAACAATACAACAACATATGATAGCAATAAAACACTAAGCAATGCAAACTCCCTTCAGTGTAGAACAATTATGCAAGTGCAGAGACATACAAGTACTGTACAACCTCCATGCAGGATAGCAACATTATGCACTACATGCCAATGACTGGGCACTGTTTTTATTGTGTGATGTGTAATATGCAACTGCAATGCCCAATGTGCAACTCAAAGTACAATGCACAGTGTGCAGCGTTGGTGTATGTGCAATTACATTTTTACTGCTGTCAACAAAGTATGTTGCACTATATGTTAGTTGTGTGTAGCACAATTTGCACATATGCATGTCAATAACTAGATGACAAAAGTACACCTTAAGTCCTTGCCTAAAAACCAAGAAAAATGAGTAAAACCTGACTGGGGTTTGTGTTTTAAAAAGTTCTTTGCCCTCTGTCTGAGACATGCAAAAAGTAGAATATATGTTCAAAGCAATAGTAATGAAAGTAGCAATCCTTTGTAAATTCTTAAAATAATGTACCAAGAAGCGATACAAAGGAGGGAAAAAAACCTGGCACGGTGCTTCTGTTATCTGGTTTGTACAGGTTCAGTTGTTCTCGGCACAGAATTTTAATTATTGCTTTGTTTCTTAGCAGAGGAGAACCTACATCTTTAACCCTACTTAAAGCAAACACGTTAAATCTTAGTATGGCAGGTTTAAGGACAGGACACTTGGCTTTGTTTCAAACCTCTTGGAACTGCTTCTCCTTCCAAGGCTCTCATTCTCTGTGAGACACATGAAAGACAGGCACAGAGTTCTTGTCGTACATCAAGTGGCCAATCCCTCCAAAGCAGGAGCCCTTAAGGTACAGACATGTCATTTCCCTGGCATGAATGCACTGCAAGTGGAAAAATGTGTACATACGCCTTCAAGTGCCTCATGCACCAGTGTTTTTCCACTGCACTCTCCTGTACTCTGAGTCAACACTTTAACTCAGGGAAGGGGGTGTTGGCTTCCCAAAGGGGATGTTGCCTCGGAGCTGCAGCCACAGAAGCAATTGTAAGGTAACTAAGGAGTGGTTGCACCAGAGAGGATATGCATAGACATATAGAGGAAAGGTCAGTTCCAGCATTGCCTTGGGTTAAACTATTTCATCCCCTTATCACATGGATCTTGGAAACATCTATTTCTGGGGGCGATAACTGCCAGAATCTACCAGCCAGCATGGTGAAAACATTAAATATGAAAAACATTTAAAAGTATTTAAATGATTATCTGAACAATAAAATATAAAATAATGCACTACATCATTTAAATCTCACCCCATTAACTTTCTAAATGCCTAGTGGTACAAGAATATTTTGCCCTGATGACAGAAAGAGAGCAAGAGAGTGTAACCCCTCTAACACAGCCTGAATCTCTGTTCCCAGATATGTCTTTCAACTGATCAGGAACACTTCTGTTTCATCTGGATTAAACTTCACTGTTTTCATCCTCATCCATCCCATCACAGATACCAGATGCTGCTTTAGCAAAGGAACAGTTTGTGCGGTGCCCTGTTTTCGCATTAGCAGAGGCAGTGTGTGACCAGGAAAAAGGAAGGGTGGTCACATAGAGCTCCTTCCTGCCAACGTCAGGAAGGTGCTCCCACATGATGACGAAGAAGAGGGGGAATCACCCACTTTCTTTGTGCTGGTCTCATAGTCACACTGTTCTGATGTCAGCAGAGGTGCTGCAACAACCAGATGCTCTCATGGAGCTCCATGGCCAAAATCTCTCTCCCCCCCCCCCTCCCCTTCCACACAGCTATATAAAATCCACATTGAACTAGATTATATGGCAGTGTGGACTCAGATAATCCAGTTCAAAGCAGATATTGTGGATTATCTGCCTTGATATTCTGGGTTACTTTGGCAAGTGACTATATATTCCATTTTTTAGTGTGTCCCAACTACAGCTCCGTCCTCATGATGCACTTTCCCCCTGCCCTTAATGAAAGTCTAACCCACTGCTCGGCTCAGAAACACACTCTCCCTCAGAAACACATTCTACTTATCTCTTCCAGGGTTTTTATCAATTTTATCAATTTTATTTCTAGTACATTTGGCCCACCCACGGTGTTCTATTTCTCTATCATGTCATTTTGAAACTGTTTATTTTATTTTGTTATTTTATGTATTTATTTTGATGGTAGTTTGCTTTTTTGTATTTTATTTTGCTGTAATTTTGGTCTTGGCCTCATGTGAGCCGCCCTGAGTCCCCTTTGGGGAGATGGTGGCAGGGTATAAATGATGATGATGATGATGATGATGATTATTATTATTATTATTATTATATGGCTGTGTGGAAGAGCCCATAGATACTGTCCGCCCCACTCCCTACACTGATATGTGGTGGTATCCCATCTAGACAGCTTATCAGGCCCATCTAGGTGTCCAAAATACTTTGAAGCAAACCAGAGTTTCCACTAACTTTGCCTGAAGTGGGGCAAAGCCAGTTTAAACATGAAAACTGTGGAATACTCACTGGAGGTTGCTGTACATTGTGAAGACAAGCAACCTTCCATTTGGTTTCTGGCTTGTGTAGACAAGCCCTAATTCTGAATCCAACATGTGTTCAAGAAAGCAATACAGATACAAGACAATAAGACAGCAGAATGGTAATTTTGATTTTTGGTCTTGCTATCTGCACAATTTACTAATATAAAGCATATTCAGTTAACCAAATGAATTAGAGTGAGGGAGGGATGGGTGTGAACAGCAACAGCCAGCAATGTTTTTGACTGCGGAGTCTGAGTTACAGATGTGAAAATCTGTGAATCTGAATATTGTTGAAAGTTTGTTTAATCACAACATTATCTTCTCTTCCCCCCACCCCAACTCGGATTTTATTTGTCTTTCAAAAAATATTCTATTGAAGGCAATATAATGTTACAATATTGAGAAATTAGACCTCCAATTTATCAAATGTATTGAAACATATAAAAATATATGAATTCTGAGATGTGGCTCCCTGGGGACTTGTGAATGCGCTCTTGCCTTATAGTATGCTTTTGTATGAATTCCCTTTGGAATGTTGCTTAACACACCCAGACCCCAGGAAACAAATTTCCATAATCCCCTCACAATGAATTGAGAGACATGAAGGGAAAATCAGATGTATTTAAATCAGAGCTCTGGGTCCATTTCCTGTTTTCCTCCTAATATAATCTGGACAATTGGTGGAAGTGATCCATCTCCCATGCCCCAAGCCAGCCTCACCCAATGAAATAATTGTCTTCAAGCACCCATTGTATACTTCGGACTAAACCCATTGTGTTCACCACAGCTAGACCATTAAATTCATCATGGACTTATCATTACCAAAAACTATACCTCTTTCCTTTCAGATCATAACTTTCTCAGAGGGTGAGCATTAAACAGACTGACATGTTAAATGCTCCAATGACAGATTATTGAATTTTCCACCCCAAGAAGACTCCATGATGTCCCATGGAGTCTTGAGCCACACAGGTTGCAGATCATAGCCAGACATATTTTTGACCACTTAGAAGCTAGTATGGGTTTCTTGAATAGCTGTCAAATGAAATAAAAATGCTTTGTATTCACAATTGTGGTATGTCAGTACTTTGAATTGTTTTCTCCACTGACATCTTCTTTGGCCACTGAGAATAAATCTCTGCTTTTGTCTTCTACATGACTGTGTGTGATTTGGCCTTCTGGAAATCTAGACATGCCAGAGGGTCGAATTCCTATTTTTTGTGAAGCTGAAATCACTTAACACTTACTGTAACTTCTGTCATCCCTGAACGAAGTGATTGTGCTGGCTGGAGATGCTAAGTTGGAAATCAAAAGTGGCACTCCAAAGTTTTATGATAGTTTCAAGATAGTAAGGATCAAACCTGAGACTCTTCAGACTTATCATCTTTCATAAATCTTCATAAATTTTCAGAGCCTCATAGAGCTGGAACGGCCATCCAATCCAACCCCAATAGATGGCAAATCTCTGCTCTCACAAAGCAATCTCTGCTCTCCCAAAGATCTCCCAATAGATGGCCAATCTCTGTTTAACACTCTCCAAAGGAGAATGCACTATACTCCAAGGCAGCCTACCCCACTATTATCTCATACCATCAAGAAGTTGTCAAATGTTTAGGTGGAATTTCTTTTCTTATACAGTAGTTTGAATCCATTACTCCATGTTCTAGTCTCTGAACCAGCAGAAAAAGAACTAGCTGCATCTTTAATACGGCATTTTTTCAAATATTTAAACATGACTATGACTATCATAACACTTTGTAATCTTCTCTTCTCCAGGCTGAACACACCCAACTCCTTCAGCCTCTCCTCATAAGGCATGTTTTTCAAATGTTTTCCATCTATTCCGCCACTAAGTTGCCATTCTGCCTTGAGAGTATCACAGTTATTTAGCATTGGCCTATTTTCATTCTCTGAGTTAAGCAATATTTTGCCACCCCTCCACATTTAAAGAGTTTGGCTTACAAAAGCTAACTGGGTGTCTATGCACTTTTCCATGACTAGACTATTGGATTCAAGTTTAATTAAAATTTGTATGTGACCAACATACAAATTTTCATTTTTCCTATCTTCCAAATACATTGAAGGAGTAGGTATGGGTTTTGGGTTTGCCTGTGTTATTAAGAAATGGACTTATTTTTATTTGTATTCTGGATGAGTTTAATAAAAGGCACCTCCATTATATGCGTATAACATGTTCAATAAAGTGGGAGACCTTGTCAGATTAGAATGGAAAAATTGCATAGGTCTGTGTTAAGCTTTTTCAAACAGCACTATCAGTGAACAATGCTGCTTTGCAACAAAACTTTCATCCATGACCCAAAAAACCCACCTGGCAAGGATAAATGACAATAACACTCAGCCCAATCCAGTATTCTCTATGACAGCAATTCTCAAAATTGGCTATTTCCCTGGCATGGATGCACTGCAAGTGGAAAATGGGCCTATTTATTACACCAAATGGACCTTCAATGCAGCCTATAAATAAAAATGATTCATTATTATTATTATTATTATTATTATTATTATTATTATTATATTGACACAAAAACACAGTATGTCACAGCAAATAAGAGATATATGCTGGATTTCGTATCACAAAATCACAAGTAAAGCACTTCCCAAGCATCTAGGACTGTGTGTATTTCTGAATGATGTGCGCAGATCCAAGTAAGGTGGCCTTTTGCAGTTGACAGATCGTGATTTTGTCAATGTTTATTGTTTCCAAATGCCAGCTGAGATCTTTTCGCACGGCACCCATTGTGCCAATTACCACTGGGACCACCTGTTCTGGTTTATGCCAGAGACTTTGCGGTTCTATTTTGAGGTCCTGATAATGGCTGAGTTTTTCCTGTTGTTTTTCCTCAATGCGACTGTCACCTGGTATGGTGACATCAATAATCCAAACTTTTTTATTTTCCACAATCGTGATGTCTGGTGTATTGTGTTCCAAAATTTTGTCAGTCTGGATTAGAAACTCCCACAGTAATTATTATTATTATTATTATTATTATTATTATTTAAGTTATTATTATTATTATTATTATTATTATTATTATTATTTAAGAAAGATAGCAGTAAAATGTGAAAATTAAAAGTTGTACTGTTTCTTTCTTTATAGAAAAACTGAGTTATGATAAAATATGAACAAATTGGATAGCTTTTGGTGTCAGAGATTCATGGACCACTCCATGACTTTCTGGGGATCTCATCAGATGGCTGGAGGGGGGGGGGGCAAAAAGCAGGGGAAAGCAGAGAGAACAGTCTTACACTATTCCTTCATGCCTTTCCACATCTTCAGGGATGGCCAGTCATGTGCTTACAGCACCTCCCCCCATCTTTCCTGTACTTTACTCTGCCTTTCTCTATCCGGAGTTGATTGACACCCGACTTCTGATAGAGGTCTTCAGGCTGCATTTCCATGCACTTAGGAAATGGAGCACCACGGAGTCCCACCGGAAGTGCCCTTACGTTTTCTGATGACCTCCAGGTGACTCTCATGGGACTCCATTTCCCAAGTGCATGGAAACACAGTCCAAAGATCATGGGATGAATTCCTGGGCCTAAGATCAGTGTACTGGCTGAATGCTCCTCCTATAGGTTCCACCTGTGGTAATTTACAGTGGATTAAAAACAACACATTTAAAACATTAAAAAATCAATCAAATAAATAAAAACAATTAAGATATTTCAAACTATTCTTTAGAAGTACAGTGGGTATATGCTGGGGTTTGGTTCCAGGATCCCCCCATGGATACCAAAATCCATGGATGCTCAAGTTCCATTATATTTGATAGCATAGTAAAATGATATCCCTTATATAAAATGGTAAAAATTATAGTTTTATTTTTGGGTCTTCTTTAGTATATACAAATCATGGCTGATTGAATTCATGCATGTACAGTTGGTGAATATGACAGACCTACTGTAATTCAAAAACCTTTAAGAATAGCTTGAGCAGATGCCTCTGATTTTAAGGGCTGTAGCACGAGAGACACCAAAGTCTTCACTGCCCAACAGAAATGGAGAAGGTATGGAGTCACTGTCCCACAGTTATTGTCCTGGTATAGAAAAGATCTGTTATAGGTAGCCTTTAGTCTAGCCTCACGTCATGATAGGATGCATGACTGTACCCCACCCCCTTTGGGGATGTCAGATTTTGAGCAGGCTCATCCGGAAGGAGACAATCTTGCAGCTATTCTGACCCAAAGGAGTTTAGGACTTTATAGGTTATGAGAGCCAGTGTGGTAAAGTAATTCAACCATGGAAATCCAGTGAGTGACCATAAGCAAGTCACAATCTGCCAGCTGTCAAAGAAAGTCTTAGCAAACTCTTCTGAACAAATCTTGCAAAGCAAATCCTATGATAGGTTTGCTATAAATCAGGAATTATTTGAAAGCACACAGAAACAACATCAAAGCTTGACTGAATTGGCTCAGAAGTGAATTGGAACTGAGTTCAAATTCCCTGAGTGATGGGAATTTGAACTTTGAACTTGAAAACATACAACAACAAATGTGAATAGGCTGGCAGTCTTTTTAATGAACTCAAAAACTGGAGAAGGCAGGGACCTTCTCGTGTCTTTAAGCTTAGACTTTCTCTTGGGATAAGTACAGAAAGATCTCTAAAGATATCAACATGCTGGGGATGTAACTTTCAAGTGAACAGTCTGTTCTTGCACACATTACTGTTTTCTACCTATTTTAACTGGAGACCTGAAACAGATTGGTTTAATTCCCGTAGCATTGAGTAGACCATCAAAAAAAAGTGTACAAAGTACAATCCCCTGAATATTAAACTCCAACTGCTGTATTATTCAACAGTAACTATGCTGGCTGCAGCTTCTGGGAGTAGCAATGCAATGACATATATGAGGGCTACTCAGATCCTGTACTTGATCCTGAGGATATGGAAGACATAATGTTGTGGTATTTTGAGTATTGGTCTACAACTCTGGAAACCAAGTTTTGAATCCTTTCTTGGCCTTGGGCAAGTCATAATATCTCGGTCTCAAAGGAAGGCCATAGCTAACTTCTTCTTGCCAAGAAAATCCTGTGACAAGGTTACTATAGGTCAAAACAACTTGAAGGCACGCAACAACAATAATCATTTCTAGATTCCTGTACTTAAAGGTGGTCTGCCAGGTGGGTTTTGTAGCAATTTGGTCACAAAACTATGAAACACCTGCAAAAAGTCCATCTTTGGTTCAGTCACCAAAGATACAGAAAACATTGTCCTTCTTTGCACATTGTCATCCCAACCATTAGAAATGGAAAAGAGATGTGTATTGTAAGAAAAGAGATGTGTACTGAAAACAAACATATCCAATTTTTTCAGGAACAAACACATATGCTTCCTCTTCATCTTGGAAAGAAGCGGCAAGTGGAGTGCTGCAGCATTCCGTCCTGGGCCCTGTCCTATTCAACATCTTTATTAATGACTTAGATGAAGGGTTGGAAGGCATAATCAGAAAGTTTGCAGACAAAACCAAATTGGAAGGGATAGCCAATACCCCAGAAGACAGGAGCAGAATTCAAAACGATCTTGAAAGATTAGAGAGATTGGCCAAAACTAACAAAAAGAATTTCAACACTGACAAATGCAAGATACTCCACTTAAGCAGAAAAGATGGAATGCAAAGATACAGAATGGGTGATGCCTGGCTCGAGAGCAGTACATATGAAAAAGATCTTGAAGTCTTCATGGACAGCAAGTTAAAAATGCACCAACAATTTCATGTGGCAGCTTAAAAAGCTAATGGGATTTTGGCTTGCATGAATAGGAGTATAGTGTCTAGATCCAGGGAAGTCATGCTATCCCCCTAATCTGCCTTGGTCAAACTATACCTGGAATACTGTGTCCAATTCTGGGTGCCACAATTGAAGGGAGATATTGACAAGCTGGAAAGTGTTCAGAGGAGGGTGACTAAAATGAACAAGGGTCTAGAGAACAAGCCCTATGAGGAATGGCTTAAAGAGCTGGTCTGGTCATGTTTAGCTTGCAGAAGAGAAGGCAGAGAGGAGATATGTATGTGAGGAGAAGTCATAGGGAGAGGGAGCAAGTTTGTTTTTTCCTGCCCTGGAGACTAGGATGCAGAACAATGGCTTCAAACTACAGGAAAGGAGATTCCACATGAACATTAGAAAGAGCTTCCTAACTGTGGGAGCTGTTCAGCATTGGAACTCTCTGCCCCGGAGAGTGGTGGAGGTTCCTTCTTTGGAGGCTTTTAAACAGAGGCTGAATGGCCATCAGTTGGGCATGCTTTGAATGCGATTTTCCTGCTTCTTAGCAGTGGGTTGGACTGGATGGCCCAAGGTCTCTTCCAACTTAATGATTTTTATGATTCTATGATTCTATATCTTTCCATTTGGAACAAGGCACATGCAACATATTTCCTTCCTTTGGTCAGTGTTCCTTTTTTCAATATATGCGTATAAATGCACACAATGGAGGCTCCTTCTTTGGAGGCTTTTAAACAGAGGCTGCATGGTCATCTCTCTGGGGTGCTTTGAATGTGATTTTCCTGTTTCTTGACAGGGAGTTGGACTGGATGGTCCACAAGGTCTCTTTCAACTCTATGATTCAATGACAATAAAAACTGTACATCTTTGAAAAAATGTATTCAGGCATGTTGTAATCAAGAGGAGAAATGTGTACAAAATAGGCCCATCAACACAATGTGTAATAATTGTGTTGATGTGGAAATCGGCATTGAAAATATACACAAATTTCCATTGAGAGAATCCTCTTCTCAATCTTGCAATGCAGTAAAAACAAGAAAAGCAAGAAAATGCAGTTGGAATTGGGATAACTATGCCAAAACAGAGGTTAAATATTTCCACATCCATATGAGCCACACTTAGCTTGTCTTCTTTGTGTATTTGTTTTATTTCACACATTTCTGACCCACCTTAGAAGACTGCTTTCCTGCCAAGGTGGCTCAGAGTACAAAACATGTAATTCTATATTAATAACAGAGTCATGAAAGCACAATCTTTAAAACAAACCAGAAGAAAATGTCCCTTTGGTTGAGAATTGTTTTGTTCCACGGGAGTTTTACATACTATTTAACAAGGGGTTCTGTGTAAATAAAATTTAGGTTTAAGCTAAACCAGTTTTCCCACTACAAACTTCTGTTGCAACCAAAGTCCGTCAGTAACCAGATCTCACTACTTTTGACCAACATGACTCTCACCTTTACAGAAGGTAATATTCACCTGCAGCTGGAGGTTTCTTGTTGCTCAACCTGCAATGAGAAAATGAATAAGCTCTTGTGTGTCTGGCAATAAAGTGGCCCTTTCAATGCATGGAGAGGAATTGAGAAGGCGGCTTCATTGGCCATGTTGAAAAGATACAGGACATATGGGTTCAAAGAGCCTGGAAGAGATGCTATTTGCAGCAAATGAATACTGCTGCCCAGATTGAAACATTGGGGTGTATCATAAGTCTCCTTCCAGATTTTAAATATTGCTGCATTGTCATCGAAAATAGTAGTCCCAAGGCCTCTTCTATACTGCCATAAAAATCCAGATTATTTGCTTTGAACTGGGTTATATGGCAGCATAGACTCAGATAATCCAGTTCAAAGCAGATAATGTGGATCGGATTGCCATGGCTCAATGCTATCGAATCCTGGGAGTTGTAATTAGGAGAGGTACCAGCACTCTTTGGCAGAGAAGGCTCAAAACCTTGTAAATCTACAACTCCTATGGGTCCATTTGACTGAACCATGATGGTTAAAGTGGTGTCAAACTGTACTCATTCTACAGTGTAGATCAGTGTTTCTCATCCTGGGGGTCGGGATCCTGGGGGGGGGAGGGGTTATGAATGGGTTTCAGAGGGGTTGCCAAAGACTATCAGAAAACACATATTTCTGATGGTCTTAGGAACC
This sequence comes from Anolis sagrei, assembly GCF_037176765.1. Taxonomy (NCBI): domain Eukaryota; kingdom Metazoa; phylum Chordata; class Lepidosauria; order Squamata; family Anolidae; genus Anolis; species Anolis sagrei. The sequence continues at coordinate 41,331,579 of NC_090023.1, read as the reverse complement.
CCTTTGGCAGAGAAGGCTAAAGATCTCTCCTTCTTCTCTTCTTTTTTGGAAACAGATGATGAATTCTCCCACCAAAAGCCCTCCTCCGCTGTGATTGGCCGGCTTCTCAGCTGGCCTCTCAGCCAAAGGGAGAGCTGTTTCTAAGACTCCAAGCAGGGAGGAGAGAGCAGGCATGCTCGGCGCATGGCAGCATGGAGCACATGTGCGAGCAAGGGAGAGTGTGTAAAGCTTGAGGGAGGCTCGCACCAGTGAGTCCCTTCAAGGCAGGGGGGTTCTGTGTGGGAAGTTTAGCCCAATTCTATCGTTGGTGGGGTTCAGAATGCTCTTTCATTGTAGGTGAACTATAAATCCCAGCAACTCCCCAATGTCAAGGCCTATTTCCCCCAAACTCCACCAGTGTTCATATTTGGGCATATTGAGAATCCGTGCCAAGTTTGTTCTAGATCTATAATTGTTTGAGTCCACAGTGCTCTCTGGATGTAGGTGAACTACAAATCCAAAACTCAAGATCAGTGCCCACCAAACCCCAGTATTTTCTGTTGATCATGAGAGTTCTGTGTGCCAAGTTTGGTTCAATTCCATCATTGGTGAAGGTCAGAATGCTCTTTAATTGTTGGTGAACTATAAATCCCAGCAACTACAAGTCCCAAATGACAAAATCAATCCCCTCTCCAACCCCATCAGTATTCAAATTTGGGCATATTTGTGCCAAATTTGGTCCAGATATTTATATTAAGATTCATAGCAGTAGCAAAATTACAGTTATGAAGTAGCAACAAAAATAATTGTATGGTTGGGGGTCACCACAACATGAGGAACTGTATTAAGGGGTCGTGGCATGAAGAAGGTTGATCAACACTGGTGTAGATGCACCCTTAGGAGCATGAAGTTCAGCATCTTTTTAAAGTTTTAAAATAGTGCCAGTTGCCTTTTATAGGATTTTAAAACCCAGTTTATTTTTTCCAGCCCATATGACATTCTTTCTTTACCATGGAGATAAATGAGTTAACATTTAAGAGACAAATTAACTGCATTCCTTCTGAGGATAAATTCTGGTTTTTACACATAAAGTTGCATTTAATTGGGGATTACATCTTCTTTCCCATGGAAGTAAATTAGTTCACATCTTAATAAACAAATTAGCGGTAGTCTTTCTGAGTATAAAATCTGGTTTTCACAAATAAGGTTGTGTTTAATTGGGGATTATATTTCTTTTCCCACAAAAATAAATTAGTTACATTCTTTCTGAGAGTAAAATCTAGTTTTCACAAACAAAGGTGTGTTTTTGCAAACAATGTTACATTTCCTTTCCTGTAGATATAAATTAGTTACGTTCTCTCTGCTGCTCTGGGGCCCCTTCTACACTGCCAAATAATTCAGATCATCAAAGCAGATAATCCACATTATCTGCTTTATGAGACTACACTTCCATATAATCCAGTTCAAATCAGATAATCTGGATTTTATATGGCAGTGTAGAGGAGGCATAGGTGCATCGTCGCTATAGAATTAATGTAGTTTTACACTGTTTTTAACTGCTATGGCTCAATGCTATGGACTCATGGGAGTTGTAGTATCACAAAATATTTAGCCTTCTTTGCCAAACTGTGAAAGTCAGCATAACTAAGCTAAGACATATTGTATGTATGCTCAAACTGGATGGCCTTCACATTGTTCAGCCTTATTTCTCTCGCAATTGGCAGGAACTTCCTGTCGCACATCGGGGGGCAATGCCAGCTAGCTTATAGAGTCTATCAACAGGAGTAGGTTTAAGACACCCTGTGATTATTCCACATGTCTCATTCAGCCCTATATTCACCTGCTTCGCATGAGCAGATTTATGTCAGACAGGGCAGATATGCTCAGCAGTTGAACAACTGTGATTGATGTTTAATCTACGAAACCTTAGGACATCAGCAGGGATTCTGATCTGTGATAACATGGGGTCCATCCTATGACATCACTATGGACCATATCTATGAATTGCTGTGAGTTTTTTAGGCTGTATGGCCATGTTCCAGTAGCATTTTCTCCTGATGTTTTGCCTGCATCTGTGGCAAGCTTCCTCAAAGGCTTGTTTAGAGGTCTTTGATATTACACCTCCCTGAAGTAACGCAATTGCGCTATTTCACCATTTTGTAGTTTTGCAATCATATTTTTGCACACTTTGTAACTCAGTCTTCCTGGATTATAATGGTTCCTTTGTTGTTGTTTTTTGTTTGTTTGTTTGTTTGTTTGTTTAGCACAATTGCACAATTTTAGAATTAAAATCGAAGCGGAGGGAATATAAATAGTACAATAAAAGGCAGACAGTCAGGTAGGAAATAGCAAGAGGGAATAGCAAGAGGGAATTACATCATATTACTCCTGGCATACCAGCACAAAAGCAGAAGGGATCAATTGCACCATTACATGATGAGAATGTTTTGGGAGTGGGAGCTATTGGTAAAATCCATCAATAGCTAGAGACCAGAGAATTACAGGGTGGTGAAAAGCAAACTGACAGCAGAATACACACAGTTTTGTGTGACAGAAGGCGTCAACAATGATGATGGTCTGGCTGTCATAACATTTTGCCTGCCTTGTGTGATAAAGTCCTCAGTTTTCCTCTGTTACTTTCACACTCTATTTTTATGTGCTGAGTCTCCAGGGTCTATGATACTGTGAGACACTTCAGAAGGTCATTGAAGCACATTGGCCAAGCCTGTGTGCCTCCTTTCCAGGGGTCCATTCACACTAAGTTACAGCACCATAATTCCACTTTAATTACTATGTTTCCTTACTGGAATTTTAGTTTATATGCACTGAATGTGTAGTGTGAAAAGGCCTCAACTTAGAGCAACAGTGGGAAGACCCTGGGCATCTCAGATGGTGGCCACCACAACAAGGAACTTCACCACACCCCCATTTATATCATTACATAAAGTAAAGGCAATTTTCACATATACATATATATATTCCTAATGTTTAGGTGGAATCTCTTTTCCTGCAGCTTGACCCCATGACTCCATATCCTAGCATTTTGTGTTTAGATTTGGATCCTATTTGAAAAATATCTCATTCTGTATATGCAAATTTTATAAAATCTAAGAAAACACAGCCCTGAATTACAAAAAATACATCAATAAAGGGGTTTTTTTTTCAGCCTTTCAATCTGCCTATTAAGATTTGGTCCCTTTTATGTACCTCTCCCCAACTTACCAGATAAAGTAAAGGTAAAAGTTTCCCTTTGACATTATGTCTAATTGTATTTGACTCTGGGGTGGTGGTGCTCATTTCCTTCTAAACCAAAGAGCCAGTGTTGTCCCTAGATGTCTCCCTGGTCATGTGGCTGGCATTACTGCATGGAGTGCCTTTACGTTCCTGCTGAAGTGGTATTTATTGATCTACTCACATTTCCATGTTTTCGAACTGCTAGGTTGGCAGAAGCTGGGACTAATGATGGGAGCTCACCCCATCTGTAGATTCGAACTGACGATCTTCCTATCAGCAAGTTCTGCAGTTTAGCACTTTAACCAGCTGCTCCACTGTGGCCCCTAACTCACCAGATAGTTTGAACAATATTTCCCATAATCTGTTCCCATTGACCATTTGGCACAATGGAGCTGATGGGAATTGGAGCCAAAATTTCCTACCCCTAAACTGGCTAGGAAAATTATTTTTGCATTACAAAAATCAGGACCATGATTTTTAAGTGGAGGCAGATCTTTAATGTCATGCACAGCACTAAACGGCACATTAGGAAACAATTCATGACTTCCAAATGCACAAATGCCATTTGTAGCAGAACACCGAAAGTCACACGTATCTAATCCTTCATGAATTTTTGACTCTTACATCTTTGCTCTGCATATATAAATGGGAGAAAAATCCCAAAAGATAGTTTAAGAAATAACCTGTTCATTTCAGGAGCGTAATTATTGTTTGTAGATGTGGGGTGCAGACAAAACACTCCTTAAACCACAGCCTGCTGTTGTTATGACTTATATTCTTGTGATGTTTTGCTGCTCATCTATTTTTCTCCAGATCGAGGTCTATTTTTTTTTGTATTTATTTTATTCTACCTGGTCATTCTGCAAAAAGCTGCAGGTGACTTTGGGGCCAGACATGTTTTAATTATAGCTCACAAAGAAAGTCTAAACTAAAGTGAGGAAGCTATACAGTCAAGAGAATTATGAGTTAAAATGACATGTGGCTAAAGGGAATGCACTATTTGCCTGAAAATGATTTTTCTCCTTTATATAAAATATATGATAAAACTCTGGGGAAATGCATCATGAACAACTGACCATCAGGACCTATGTGCATACTCTGCTTCGACCACACAGAGCCCACAAAGGTCATCTGAAAAATCTGGAAAGCTGTAGTCCAAAAAAGTAACTTTTCTAAACTCTGCCAGAACAGCAATTAATTTGTGTTTACAAGTGAGGAGTATTTTAAAATATCCTGTTAACGACAAATGCATTCAAAAGTCCACCTGCACACAGTAAGACTCCCGTATTCATGGGGAATAGCTCTCAGCTGGACTGTGGTTACACAAAACCCTGCATACAACCAAATGCCAGTGACTAACATGACATCTGGCCCCAGCATACCATGAAGTTGTATTGGAGGGTCTAGAAATTCATAAAGTACATCTACATTGTAGTATTTATGCAGTTCAATACCACTTTAATTGCCACTGCTCAATGCTATGGAATCCTGGGATTTGTAGTTTTGCAAATCTTTGCCAAAGTTTGAATATGATTCACCAAACTACATGGATTGTTGTATTTTGTCCCTATCTAAATATGTTTTAGTTTGTATATAAATTGCAGTTGAAATAATTTATCTAGCTTGTGTTGCAACTCAGCCAGGGCCTGATGGGTTCACAGATGATTCAGAAGGGATTGTGGGATTTCCTGGGGTTCAAAGTACTAAAGGCCAGGTTCAAAGTGTTGAAGATTCAGGCCAAGGGAGTGAAATTGCCTCTGATATTGCTGAGCTCCAAGGTCAGTCACAGGAGCCAGAAACAACATCATTAGATAAATGGGTTGGAAGAAGAAGAAGAAGAAGAAGAAGAAGGAGAAGAAGAAGAAGAAGAAGAAGAAGAAGAAGAAGAAGAAGAAGAAGAAGAAGAAGGAGAAGGAAAAGGAGAAGAAGAAGAAGAAGAAGAAGAAGAAGAAGAAGAAGAAGAAGAAGAAGAAGAAGAATTAAGCGAGACAGAAAACTCTCAAGGGAAAGCACCTGGCAGTATGGGGATAAGCAAGGATATCTGTTTGCAGATCAGAACCTAGAATAAGTGTCATAGATCAGCGAGAATGTGTGGATAAGAGAAAGAGAAAGTTCATGGGAAACACCATGATTTCATGACTGCTTATTAACAGCCAGTTGTTTACCTTAAAATTAGTTCAGGCAATGTTGGTGTTCAAGGGAGAACCTAAGCCTGAGTTCTTATGTCAAGTCATTGTCCTGTTTGTTTTTTTATTCAAGTATGCTGGAGGGTTTCTATATTCTTGTTGTATTATTCTTGCTCAAGTTTTCTAAGGATATCTTTTGCTTATGGATTTATGCTGTGCTTGTGAGTTTTTGGCTATTCTTGAACTGTGTTATCATTGGATTTTCCTATGTAGTTATCACTAATTGCTAAAAATGTTTTGGATTATTCCTCTTCTTTCTTTATTCTTGCTTTTTCATATATTTTAAGTGCTTTTTCAATAAACTCTTTGCTTACACTCAGGACTCTTTTGTGGTACCATAGTCATAGGTGGCTCCAGGCCTGGAGTGCATAAGCTTGGTTGATTTGAGACAGGCAACATCCAAATTATTTACATCTTTAAAAACTGAATAGAAATAAACTTCAGGAATCATCTTTTACAATCAAGCAAGCACATGAACCTATATTATAATATATATATCATTATTATATATATTTTTATATCCCACTTTTTTCTCTCAAAAGGAAATAAAGCTTCTTTTTTTCCTTTTGCTTTTCTAGACTGTACTTTTTCTCTTCCTGCCTTTTGTATCTGTTTTTATTATGAATACTTTGTAGAAATAATCCCCATGCTTTCCATAAAAGAGAATGGTCAGATATATTGCTCTTGAGACTTCACCAGAGTCATAGTTCAGTTTATTGTCACACTCCTGTTTATTGGCGTTATTGTCCTGCGGGACAGCTAGACTTCAAAGTCAGACAACCAGGCAGACAAAGTTATTCTAGATCAAGGTCCCTGCTGATGGGGTGGATCGAAGTGACTGCCTTTAGGGTAAGTTTCCCATTCACAGGGGATTTCAGATGTTAAAGCCTCATAGCTCAGGGCTGGAATGGTTGTGGTTCATTCTCTTTTGTTTTTGTTTATAGCTCTGAGCAAAGCTTATCTAGACGGCAGCTCATCTGTTTGCATAGTGGAGTCTGACTCTGTAAAGAAAAGGACACCTAAGAAATGAGAAGTTGGTTGAGTTTGTTCAGCAGAGCTTATTACACTGAGCAGAGATAGGCAAAGAAACAATTTGGTTTTATGTTACATCGCTTTTATTTAAAAATTGCTAATATAGGATTGCTGATGCTATAGACCACTGGTCTATAGCATTGCTGATGCTATAGACCAGTGTTTCTCAACTTCTTTAATGCCGCAACCTCTTAATACAATTCTTCATGTTGTGGTGACCCCCTACCATAAAATTATATTCATTGCTACTTCACAACTGTAATTTTGCTACTGTTCTGAATCATCATGTAAATATCCTATATGCAGAATATATTTTCATTCACTGGATCAAATTTGGGAATATTGAGTATTTGTGCCAAATTTGATCCAGTGAATTTGGCACAAATACTTGATATGCCCCAATTTGAATACTGGTGGGGTTGGAAGGGGGAAGCAATGATTTTGTCATTCGGGAGTTGTAGTTGCTGGGATTTATAGTTCACCTACAATCAAAGAGCATTCTGAACTCCACCAACAATGGAATTGAACCAAACCTGGCACACAGAACTCCCATGACCAACAGAAAATACTAAAAGGGTTTGGTGGGCATTGACCTTGAGTTTTGGAGTTGTAGCTCACCCACATCCAGAGAACACTGTGGACTCAAACAATGATGGTTTTGGACCAAACTTGGCACACATACTCAATATGCTCAAATGTGAACACCAATGCAGTTTGGGGAAAATAGACCTTGACATTTGGGAGTTGTAGTTGCTGGGATTTATAGTTCACCTACAATCAAAGTGCATTCTGAACCCCACCAACAGAATTGGGCCAAACTTCCCACACAGAACTCCCATGACCAACAGAAAATACTGTGTTTTCTGATGGTCTTTTGCAACCCCTCTGAAACCCCCCTCACGACCCTTTCCAGAGGTCCTGAAGTTGAAACATTGCTATAGACTTTTCAGTGGACATTAACTTACGGCAGTTCTGTCACAGGCTTTTCTAGGCAAAAGAGGAGCTTTGACATGGCATTTCTTTAAAGCTGATAGCATATTATTTGCCTAATGGCTCAGATTTCCCTGGCTGAGCAGATTAAAAGCATGGTTTCCCAGAGTTATAGTACAACACACAAACCACTACATCACGCTTACTCTCATTATACAGGTTGAGTATCCCTTATTGAAAATGGTTGGGGCCAGAAGGATTCAATATTTCAGATTTTTTTCAAATTTTGGAATACCTGAATGAGATATTTTTGAAATTGCACCCATATATATAAATAAATATTTTGGAGATGCCACTAAATACAGAATACTTTTATGTTTCATATACAGCTTATACACATAGCCTGAAGGCAATTTTGTACACAAAATTTGTCCATGAAACAAACATTTACACTGAGTCATCAGAAAACAAAAATATCACTATCTCTCACACATGTGTGGACAATTTTGGATTTTGGAATATTTTAAACTTTGGCATTCCAGATAAGGCTTACTCATAAAATCTTCTCTCAATCCGGAGCATGGGATTTTAGAGTCAGCAGAAAGATAAATGGTTACTGTGATGGCCAGTAACCATCACGAACTATGAGACAATGGTCCACTATAGGAAAGCTACAGGTTTGGATACTTTCAGTGGATCTATGCCCAGAGTGTATCCTGATAAGTGTACACAATCTGACGAACAAGACAAAGGGACATTGTTAGTAGGCTGCAATTAATCTTCAATACTTTTTTGAGTGAGAGTTGGTTCCTCTAATAAAAATCTTTCTTCATACAAAGTTAGCTTTTCCCTGACTAGACTTTTGGCAAGAGAAGAGTTTACATAAACCTTGATTTCATAGGTTTTCCTTCCTTTCACCATAATTTATTTTATTTCTTCAAGAGATTGAGCCTTCATTACTTACACATTTGTTTTACATTTTTCCTCCTGTTATTACTTGTACTATTCTTTCCCAGCTATTGGATCATGGATTTATCTTCTCCACTCTTCACCTATGTCTTCAGGAACCTGCTGTAGTAGCTATAAGTCTTTTGCCTTAAACTTTAGGCCAGCGATTGCTAGACAGTTCAGAACATAATAAATCTTACCCCGGGGGACTGGTGAAAGATGAGTGTTTGACTAGCAACCTCATCACATGGCTCAAAATAAGTGTCTTCATGGCAGTCATCAGATGTTACCTGTTGCTTCGCTCCCAACGGGGATAAAAGCGTCACCAAACTTTTTCCCTGGCAACACATGAAGCTTCCCGTGTTGCGCTGGCTCCAATGGTGTCAGCACAGGGCCTTCCCGAGAGAGATGCAGGAGGGAGATGCAAATTTGCCCCGCAGCTCCCTCATTCCTTGCTGGGAGGAGAAGCAGGTCGCTTTACCTGACCTTTATGACAAGGTGTTAAGTCTTTAGATAGAGAGATACGGGAAAAAATTGTCCCGCAAGTCATGAGATCTCAAACTATTTAGAACTTTGAATATCATCACAAGCACCTTAATTCAAACCAGTTTAATAAATGCAGCCCAGGTTAGATTAAATTAATTAATCCATTCCCTTGACTTTTTAAAAAGTTTGAAAAAGTTACTTTTTGAATTATTGTTGTTAATTGCCTTCAAGTCAGCTTGTTGTTGTTGTTGTTGTTGTTGTTGTTGTTGTTTCTTCCCCACCTCTTCTTGTAGCTCTAGGTGGTTTACAGCATTGCTAAAAACACATAATAGAATCATAGAGTTGGAAGAGGCCTCATGAACCATCCAGTCCAACCCCCTGCCAAGAAGCAGGACTATCATGTTCAAAGCACCCCCGACAGATGGCCATCCAGCCTCTGTTCAAAAGCCTCCATAGAAGGAGCCTCCACCACACTTTGGGGTAGAGAGTTCCACTGCTGAACGGCTCTCCCAGTTAGGAAGTTCTTCCTCATGTTCAAATTGCCTCTTGTATTGTATCTTAAAAGAGAAGACCTGAGGGAATGGGCCATTTTTGAGGGGAAGAATCAGGACTTAAAAGCCAAGTGTCACATATGTAACACTTCCCATTGGTTAGTCGTACCTTCATTTTCAATACCTATTATCTCCATTTCCCTGACCTTTTCATAGTATTGCTTTCAGGTGCCATAGGTTGCATTTCCATGGATGCATTTCTGGGCACTTTTCCAAGCAGCCTGTGTGACTTGAGAAGCGGATGGAAACCTTTTCCATTTCACAGGTACATCGGCCCCAGACCATGCAAGGCCTTAAAGGTGAGTACCATCACTTATGTTGGCTTCTAATGAGATTTTACATCTGATTTGCCCTAGGACCCACTGATTTATCTTTTTAGGAGTCCGCAGTATCTCTTTTCCAGCATCACATTTCAAAATAGTTTATTTTCCCCCTCCATTTTTTTTTACTGTTCAGCTTTCACAATCATGCATAGAAATGGGAAATGCAATTTTCAAATTCACTTCAGTGATTTATTTTTACACTTTATGATCTTGTCTAGTTCCTATAGATGTCCTTCCAAGTCCTAGTATTCAGATCTCTTAGCTGCAATATCCACTCTGATTCATGATTGAACTTATGTATGTGAAATCTTGAACTTTTTGGAATACATACCCATAATTTCTCATGCAGGAATCTAGCCCAAAATTAATATTTCCATACCCTGGGTATTCTTTTGCTTGAGGTAAATTACAGACACCATCTGTTGCTGTTATATGCCTTCAAGCTGACACTGTTTTATGGAGACTCTGTCCTCCAATTTTCTTGTCAAGATTTACTCAGAGGAGTTTTGCCATTATGTGGCTGGACTCATAGTCCAGCATACAAACAACTACACCATGCTGATTCTCAAACATCATACACAAGTACTATGATACAGAAAGAGCCATTTGAGACGGCAATTTTGTTTCTTCACTAGACAGTAGCAGAACAGAAATGTGGTGGAGGTGTTTTGCTTAACACAAGTCATATAACTAATTTTGATAGTCTCACTGTCATATTACTGTTGCCAATCTCTTACTTGCATAAGACATCAAGAAATTAAAGGCACGTTCTTTTTTCTTCTTTAAATGCACAGCATTAAGAATGATTTCACATGGAGGGTTCCTAGAGATTAATAGATTTTTCATGTTAAGTGGAAGAAGCAAGCAGAAGGTCTACAAATGGAAGATGCTCGCCTCTGGAGCACTAAGTAAAATTCCATCAATGAAGCAGGGCAATCAGATGATTAAAAGCATTGTCTAGTAGCATTTTATCCCTCTTCCATTCTGTTGGAGGTTTTCCAGTATCCTCAGACATGTTAATAATTAAAATTATCTTATTTGTGGCTAATCCCTTCTTGAAAATCAATCGTTTCCATGAAGCCTTTGGCACAGTATCCTAATTCTTATGCCCTGTAGCTAGATGTGAATCTTATTGAGCGTTCCTATTTATTCCTGCATTCCCTTTCCTCCACTTTCTCCATTGTTCTCCCTAGGCTGAATCTCTGATTGTAATATGATCAGTGGTTGTCAAAGGCTTACTTTTTACTATCACTTTTTCCACATTTAAGTTCATATAACCCCCAGAATTCATGACCATGCTAGCTGAAGGATTCTGGAAATTTTAATTCAAAAGAGCTACTTTTCCAAATTAATTTTTTCTCTGTAAACTGTCATCCATGGATGGTGCTTTACCCAAAATCAATGATGATGGAAGCATTAATGCCAATGATGAAAATTTGCTTGGCAAGTAGAGAAATATAATGGAGTTACAATCTCATCACATGGATGGTTTTCTCCGTCTCTGCACACTGCCGGCACGGAGTCTTTTGGAGCCCATCAAATGATTCAGGGCTACTTCCAGCAGGGCCCTGTTGGGCTCAATAATAATAATAATAATAATAATAATAATAATAATAATCTTATTTCTACCCCACAATCATCTCCCCGCAGGGACTCAGACGGCTAACATGAGGCCAAGCACAACAATTACAGTAAAACAAAATAAAAAATCCAACAGCAGGTAATAAATCAAATAAAATATAAACAATAGAAAATAATACAATATAATAATACAATAATCCTTGCCAGCAGCGTGCAAACAGCACAGAGACACAGAGCCCGGAGAAATTGGGTACTACACAGAAGTCACTCAACTCAAGACAGAAGCGTTGTGGTATGGCAGCCCACGACCAACTATGGGAAGGGGATGAAGTGATACACTGCCCCATGGTTTTCCCCACTGTCCCCTGGCTTCTCAATCTCCATAAAACTCTGGAAAGCGTAGAATATCCCAATTACTCCCTTACAGAGTACAACTGCTTGAGATGTTGCCTTCCTACTGAAAAAAGGTTGTGTTTGGAATAACTGTGTCTGTGAAACTTTGTAGAATGTTTGCACAAAACTGTAAATTTGAGAAAATGTACTTTTTCGCTTAATACACAGTGATGTTGACTCATGGAAGAATCACATTTCCTGCCTGAAGAAAAAAAAACTATGGTCACCAAATGCACAATTTGTGGTCTACGGTGGTATTCTTGGTTTTCTTTTATTAAAGGCAGTTGGTCAGAATAAAGATGGAAAGCCAGCATGACACCAAATGAAAGTTTGGCTATTGGAGCCTCTCAAATCCCTCCTAGGTCTGATATGGGCTCAAAATGACTATCATATCTCAAGGTAAAATGAGTTGTGCCTATTTCCATTCAATTCCTACTAAATGTAATGAAGTACATATTTCTCTTTGTCCCAACTCACTTCCTTAGCTATACATTTCCTCCCCTTTCAGCAATTTTATATTATATTTTAGCTCACAGATAAATGGTTAGGAAAAGAATGGTGTAAAGATGGCTCTCATCAAAAAGAGGTTTTTTTTAAAAAAATGTTATTAGATAATAAAGAGGCAACAAAAACAAGAATAATTCACAAAAGATAATGCAATGATATAATAAACAAGCACAGACTGATTGGAAGCAGTTCCTGTAACATATCAACAGCCTGGGAAATGTACTCTCATTCGTTCAATTTAAAATGATAGGCCTTTAGTATTTATTCTGACAAAATGTCCCTCCAAAATTTCCACAGTGAGAATGGAAAACCAGGAAGACCAATGTTTCTATTCATGTATTCACATAATGCGGGATCATTTTTTTTAGATTTGCCTGTTTTTAATTCACCCTCCACTATTATTTTTAGTCACACAGTGTCCCCTACTATGAATAAAATAGTTTCCCAAAATTCTGCTACTTTGGCACAGTGAAGTCTCTGTGTGTCATGGATTCACAGGCTCCAGACTCTAACCAACAAACTCTTTCAACACAGATAATCTAGCTCAGGTATGGGCAAACCCAGACCCAGGAACTAGATGCGGCCCCTTGGGCTCTTTCCTCATCTCTCACACCATCCTATCCTTCCTTCTCTCTTTCCTTCCCCTTTCCTTTCCTTCTTTACCCTCCTCTTTCTTCCTCCCCCTCCTTCTCTTCCACCTTTTCATACTTACTTCCTTCCCTCTTTCCTCCCTCCTTCCCCCCTCTCTTTCTCCTTCCTTCCTTCCTTCCTTCCTTCCTTCCTTCCTTCCTTCCTTCCTTCCTTCCTTCCCTTTTGTCTTTCCTTCCTGACTTTCTGCTGATCTAGAGACCAGGGCACAAGGAAGCAATGGTTTCAAATGGCAGAGAAAGAGATTCAACTGAAAAAAATAGGAAGAACTTTTTGTGAGTAAGAGCCATTGGAGAGTGGCATAGGCTTCCTCGAAGTGTGGTGGAGTCTTCTTCTCTGGAGGCTTTTCTGCAGAGGCTTTCCATTGGGAGTACTTTGTGCCTTCCTGCATGGCAGGGGGTTGGACTGGATGGCCCTTGGGGATCTCTTCCAGCTCTAGGATTCTAGGATTCCATATCGGGATTAGGCAATACAGGGTCTAATGGATACACTTTTTCTCTCCCATCCAACATCTCATCCTAACCAAGGCTAACCCTTTTGAGATCCAAACATTTCCCATCTTTCCTTCTCTTTCTACCTCTGAAAGAGAAGAATAAGGGGAGGAAAGCACAGGGAGGGGACCTGGGGAGAGCCCCCTTCCTCCCAGCCCACCCACCCCGTTTCGGCTCACCATGCAGCCCCCAAGTTAGAAAGTTTGCCCATGCCTGATGTAGCTGGACATGGATGCCTGCTGTATGTGATTTCACAAACTTCATCTTTTGAGGTACAGCAGATAATTTTATAAGCACCCTCTTTTCTTTGAAGTATCTCCTTTGAAAAGTAAGTAGAACTCTAATATAATAGAAATGTTAGGATACAAAGAGAGACCATTTATCATTTTTCAAGTCTTTTGGGTTGGTAAAAGAAAGAATGTGATGAGAAAGGAGCATGTTTTCATATTTTCCCCAACATCAGAGGAACCTTACTAAACAATGCAAGCAAAAATAATTTGTTATTTGTTGATATTGTGATTGTGATTATAATTACAGTGATCATGGTGATTTACTTCTATTGCATTGTTTTTTATTTCAACTCAGCAATGTTAAAACTATGTGAAAATTCAAGTTGAACTTTATTTGTTTCATGTCAAAAGCTTTGCATAAATAAGTATAAAACTGATAAAAATAGAGGGAACACAAGTGGTTAAATTATTTTTGACCAAAAATGGGCAACAGGATCCGCATTGTCTGTAGCTTTAAACAACTCTTCCTCTGTGCATGAGGCAAGGCATTGTGGGCAAGCATATAGATATGGAGTTGTTTGTTCTTTTCCACAGTCACACAAGGTGGAGGATTCTTCTAAGTAGTGCCTTTTTTGCCAGGTTGTCTTTGATCTGCCCACTCCATTTCTGAGTCTGTTTAGGGCAGTGGTTCTCAACCTGGGGTCCCCAGATGTTTTTCGCCTACAACTCCCAGAAATCCCAGCCAGTTTACCAGCTGTTAGGATTTCTGGGAGTTGAAAGCCAAAAACATCTGGGGACCCCAGGTTGAGAACCACTGGTTTAGGGACTTCCAATTGAGCTCTCCAATCCTGATATATAAACTTTTAACCAACTAGCAACTAGAATCTAAATTGTGTGCAACATTCAAAAGAGGTTGCTTTGTGCTTTTAATTAAAGATGGTCATGCTTTTATAATTGAGTTTTTGAAGAGAATTCTTCCTTTGTAAAGCTTGCCTGACCAACAATGTACTTGAAAACGTTTTAACTGGATTTCTTCCATTGTTCCCTGAACGTTTGACCTACTTATCAAGGGCTCAGGAGTTTAGAAAGCTCCCCGTAATGAACACAAACAGGCCACCTGCCCATGGGAATCTTGGAAAATTTACTTTTGGGATTACAAGAAGAATTGCTCCCCAATTTCTATTATTATCATCTTCATCATTCATTGTTTGACTTCTGATTGCACCCGTCTGGGCTAACAGGATGAAATTCTACGCTTCTTGAGAGTTTACATTTGCAATGTATGTGAGTCTTCCAGCACCTACAACTCCTTGAATCCTCCAAACAGGGTTGGCACTTTTTAATACTTTGGTAAGCTTCTATGCCTTAAAATAAGGAAACAAGTATTTAAATTTTTTTTAAACCTTTGTATTACTTTTTCATGCAAATCTGCTTCATCTCACTCACAGAATCTGTTACTACATTATATAATCTGTACGGAAATAGTCTGAATGAAAGTT
Organism: Anolis sagrei; assembly: GCF_037176765.1. Taxonomy (NCBI): domain Eukaryota; kingdom Metazoa; phylum Chordata; class Lepidosauria; order Squamata; family Anolidae; genus Anolis; species Anolis sagrei. The sequence continues at coordinate 41,316,561 of NC_090023.1, read as the reverse complement.
AGTGCTGGACAAAGTTCACCATCACAGTACTTTGAGCAAAGCTTATGAGCTGATAATACTGTATATCTGAATAGAGTGATAAGGGGAATTGAATGCTAATGATATTGCTAATTACATGCACATCCTTGAGCATAGTTATTTTCCACTTCATCCCAGGAATAACTTCTCTGGAGATCAATAAAGCTAGTTCCTGTGATGGAATAATACTAGAAACACGTCACTGACTTCTTCTGCCTCAACTGATTTCGACAAATCTTGAATATGTTTTGTTATGTATGTACTTGAAATTTTTATTCTCCACCTTTCCTTCCATTGGGGAGCCAGAAAGCCCTTAACAATAATATGGAATTATACTGTTAGAAATATGAACATCAAACTGATAGAAGGCATGGTAACATTATTGAAATACCTGAAAGGCTTTCACAGAGAAGGGGTCAAAAACATGTTCTGCAGTATCCCATGTATTGGTATTATCATTTTATATCATGGACACAATTTTACTAAGCTATTGTTTAGTATTGAGCTATTTAAGCCTCCACAGATTTTGGTGTTTGTGGAGAACTAGGAGCCAAACCCCAGTGCAAACCAATGACCCCCTGTAGAATTTTCTCAAATTTTGTAAAATCAAACTTTAGCTGAATTTTTGTTTTACATTATTGTAAAATGCCACAAGTCACATGGCCACATAATAAGAAGACAGGAAAGCTTGGAGAAGACAATGATGCTGGGGAAAATTGAAGGAAAAAGGAAGAGGGGCCGACCAAGGTCAAGATGGGGGATATCCTTGAAGTGACTGGCTTGACTCTGAAGGGGCTGGGGGTGGTGATGGCCGATAGGTAGCTCTGGCATGGGCAGGTCCATGAGATCACGAAGAGTCAGAAGCAACTGAACGAATAAACAACAACAACACAACAAGTCCCATGGCAGGAGAAAGACATGGTACTGAACAAATAAACAAACAAATCCCACCAAAACCAGAGGGAGAATAGGAGCAAATGATGACCTAGTATCTTCACATATCCACCAAAATAATCCCAACCTGTTGACTCAATCCTATTAAGTGGAGAGGTAGATAGGACTTCCTTAAAAATTCCACAGCTGAACCACTGTCAAAAAGGCATCCTGTCTTGTATCCTTGATGCTTGAGCAGGGAAATCAGCAAGATGTTCTAAGTGGAGACTTTCATGTGGGTCAAGACCGCCCTTAAGGTGCTCTGGCCCCAAGCTGCAAATTACAGTCCTCAGCACTGAACGTCAGGTTAAGTGTGTTCATTTCTCCAAAGAACAAGTTTTTGCGTCCAAGTGCCAAAAGGTTGACAAGTTCAATCCCTTCCACTTGGCAGTATTGAACTGACACATTTTGAATGCCGACTTCCTTCACTGCTGCTAAAGGGACAAACTCCTACCTTTGCTGATATATAGACAGCCTGCTAAAGCAAAGTTATTCACACCCCTTGGATCTATATACTTAATGAATAGTAAATATTAAATTACCAATTTTTGTTCAGACAAAAGTGTACTGTTTTCCTGCTGTTGAGATTACAAGATTTTGAAATGCTTCCCAGGCTGATTTTTTTTAAAAAAAACCTCATAATGTAAGCACTGAAAACACAGGCGGTTTATCAGGAAAGCTGGCAAGCCTACAAGGAACTAGTCAAAGTATAGTAGCCTTATTCTAAGGATATGTTCAGAGATAAATCATTCACTGTGTGTTCTCCTGTTCTCAAAATGTTAATAAATAGTGAGGTTGTGATAGACTGGTGAAAATGTTAGACATTTCATATCATTTTAAACACGGTGATCTAAATTCACCTTGCTTAAATGGTGCTATAGAATAGGTTATAAATTCCACCATTAACTTGGAAAAGTTAATTTTTGATATTGCAATTCCCAGAATCCCCCTGTAAGCCTAGCTACTAGGTTCTGATAGTATGAAAAAGTATATTTTCCAAGGTCTGTAGCCAACTTGTCCCATATGATCTATTACTTCCTAATCGGGCTAACACTGTCTGGTGGTTTTGCTGTCATCGTGTGCTTTCAAATCATTTCCAACATATGCCGATCCTATCATTGAGTTTTCTTGGTGAGATTTGTTCACAGGAGATTCACTTTTGACCCCCCTCTAAAGCTAAAAGAATGTGACTTGCCTGAGATCACCTATTGGGTTTCCATAGCAAGGCAAGATTTTGAACTCTGGTCTTTAGAGTTGTAGTCCAATGCTCAAGCCACTACATCACTCTGGTAATCATTAAAATATTTGCAGGTTGTGCATTTGGCTAGGTGTGAGGACTGTGTTAACTGTGGTGCAATGAAACTATAAGGAGTACTTTCACCTTTGATTGAGGTACGAAAGGTGAACGTCATGTAGGCAGCCTGCTGAGCAGAAGGACTCTGATCACTGTGGCAGGAACAAGCCATCATTAGCCCTGTCCTGAAGTGAAACAAAAGAGATGCGTATCTTTCCTTTCTCAGATATGTGGATGTGTAAGGTGAGCCAGAGCAAAGAATGCTAATAAGGACACATCTACACAGCAGAATTGGTGCAGTTTGACACGACTTTAACTGACATGGCTCAATGCTATGGAATTGTTGTAATTTGGTGATGCACCAGCACAAAGAAGACTGAAATCCTTCTAAAACTAATTTTGGATTGCCTTTGGAGTCAGTTGTTTTGTCCTAGAGACAGGTGGAGGAGGTGGTCACAGGTTGACACCTGGTCTTAGACCCACATCAGGTCCCTCCCCCCCGTTTCTTTGCTTATCCCCAGGCACAACTTACTCAAATAAGCGATGGATCAAATAAAGTCACCCTTGTCTAGCCTAATGTTCTGTGTTTGCTCTCATTATGTCATAGTCAGTCATGTCTCAGGATAGCGTGTTTGCTCCATCAATGTTTAACATATACACAAATGATCAGCCACTGTCAGAATTGACAGAGTTTCAGCTATGCTGATGATCATGTCATCACCACTCAAGTTGGGAGCTTTGAAATAGTTCAACAGAAGCTCTCTGAAGCTTTAGGTGCTCTTTCTGCCTATTACAGGGAAAACCAGCTGATTCCTAATCCATCTAAAATGCAGATGTGTGCTTTTCATCTTAAGAATGGACAAGCATCTCAAGCTCTGAAGATTACCTGGGAAGGAATCCCACTGGAGCATTGCAGTACACCAAAATACCCAGGAGTTACTTTGGATCTTGCTCTGCATTACAAGAAGCACTGCTTGATTTACAAGCAAAAAAAATGGGTGTTAGAAATAATATCATATGAAAGCTGACTGGCACAACCTGGGGATCACAACCAGATACAGTGAAGACATCTGTCCTTGTGCTTTGCTACTCTGCTGCTGAATATGCATGCCCAGTGTGGAATACATCTCACCATGTTAAAACAGTGGATGTGGCTCTTAATGAGACATGACACATTGTCACAGGATGTCTACACCCTACACCACTGGAGAAATTATACTGTTTAGCTAGTATTGCACCACCTGACGTTCGTCGAGAAATAGCAGCCAGTAATGAAAGGACTAAGGTAATAATATCTTCGGCCCATCCTCTGTTCAGATATCAGCCAGCAAACCAATGTCTTAAATCAAGAAATAGCTTTCTAAGATCTACAGAGACACTCGCAGGAGCATCTCAGCAAGCGAGAGTCCAAAACTGGCAGGTAAAATCCCAGAGCTTCAATCAGTGGCTGATACCAGATGAGAAACTCCTTCCTGGACACACAGAAGACTGGTCGACTTGGAAGGTGCTGAACAGACTGTGCTGTGGCACCACGAGATGCCGAGCCAATCTTAAGAAATGGGGCTACAAAGTGGAGTCTTTTCCATGCAAGTGTGGAGAAGTGCAAACCACAGGCCACTTACTACAATGCAGTCTGAGCCCTGCCACATGCACAATGGAGGACCTTCTTACAGTGACACCAGAGGCACTCGAAGTGGCCAGCTTCTGGTCAAAAATTTAATATAATGCCAAGTTTGACGCTTTGTTTGTGGTTTTGTTATACATTATATTATATGGACAGAAAACAGGGTTCCTGTGCAAGAAAAACAATTTCTGTATTCTCAATTCACTTCTGACATGATAAATAAATAAATGGTTAGTCATCAAATTGCTCTTTCTTTACTCCACTTTTCTTGTCACAATAGTTCTGTAAAACAGGTCAGGCTGGGAAATAATGACTAGCCCAAGGTCACTATTTGAGCTTGATCCAGTGCAGAATGCAGCATCTTCCCAGTCCTGGTCTACAGTTGCAATCATTACACCACACTGGACCTCTTAATGTTGACATTTTAACAGCACATTGAGAAATATAGTTCCTCTGCAAATGATTAGCTTTCTCTCCATGGCAAGAGAAAATGAATATACCTCTGCAATACTCTTCCTGTATTCCAATGTCTCAAAGTATTACACAGAAATTCTTCTGTGTATGTTTTTTTACACACAGAGACACGCAAAAACCCAACAATTATCTTCACAGAAAACAGGATTCCTATGCAGGAAATGCAATTTCTGTACATTTGACCCTCCACATTTGCAGGAATTCACTTTTGCTGACTTGATCTGCTGTTCACCATCTCCCTTCCATCAACTTTTAGTCGAATTTTAGAGATTTTTAATGAGATTTTAATGGCTTAATATGTTTATAATTATGTGTATTGTGTTACGTCTTGTTTATTGAAGTTGTTTTATAATTTAATGAGTTGATTTTGATTTATTATTGTCGGCACTGAATGTTTGCCACTGTGCATTGTGTTGTAAGCCACCCTGACTTCCTTTGGGGAGATAGGGTGGGCTATAAATAAAGTTTCCTTCATTTATTCATTCATTCATTGATAATTCACAAATTTGATTTATATGTTCTTTCCAAGGCAATACCATAATTAACAACTGGTGGAATTTTACCATACAGTTCCCTGGGGAACCTAGTGGTTCCTAAAGAGATGTTCTCTCAGGTAAAAAAAAGGAGAGAGGGTTTTTTTTAATTTGTGGTTTTACTTTTTTGTGTGTGTGTGTTTACCACAGTGAATTTATTTTTCTTTTACAAAATGTATATGGTTTTCTCCTGAAAAGGGCCTCCTGGTGGCACAGCAGGTTAAACCGCTGAGCTGCTGAACTTGCGGACCGAAAGGTTGGCAGTTTGAATCCAGGGAGTGGGGTGAGCTCCCACTGTTAGCACCAGCTTCTGCCAACCTAGCAGTTCAAAAACATGCAAAGGTGAGTAGATCAATAGGTACCACTTCTGCAGGAAGGTAACAGTGCCCCGTGCAGTCATACCAGCCACGTGATCTTGGATGTGTCTACGGACAATGCCAGCTCTTCAACTTAGAAATGGAGATGAGCACCACCTCTCAGAGTCGGACACAACTGGACTTAATGTCAGGAGAAGCCTTTACCTTTACCTTTCTCCTGAAAGTATTTTTCAAGCAATCCTTCACAACATAAACTATCAGGAGAAAATTGTACTCAGTTGGGTTGCTGTAAGTTTTTCATGCTGTATGGCCATGTTCCAGAAGCATGGAACATGGCCATACAGTGATTCCTAGTGATTCCAGCCATTAAAGCCTTCAACAACACATTGTACTCAATTATTCTTCTTAACGATGTTTTTCATCCCTAAGTTTATCTGAAGTCTAAATGTGATAACACTAACTGCACTTCTCTAAGAAGAGAACTCTACAATGTGGGTGCCTCTATGGAAATTTACAAGCAAACATTAAAAACAGTTAGAGCCAAGATCAGGAGTGGAAAAAATGTGGATATCCAGATCCTGTTGGGCTGCCTCGGCCCCATATAGCTTAACAAATTGTGAGGAATCATGACAGTGGCAATCCAAAAACGTTTGGGAGGCCACCCCTGATTTAGTTCTACCATAAAGCTAGTGAAAAACTCCACTACTTCAGTTGCTCTATGATTCAATATTGTTCAGGGGGAACAGCAAGAGACAACATCCTCATAAGCTCCGTGCTGCACTACAGAATACACAGTTTCCCTTGTAGTACATTTATGGACAAATTTCCGCTACTTACCTTGTGATGGCTCAATTATACCAAGGTGGGCATCACAAAATTCACATCTGTGCCTATTCCCAGTTCCACCACATTGACCATGCAAATATGTCACTAGCAATTGTGAAAGGATGTTGTCCCTCTGGTTTAATTTTGGCATTTTCAAGTGAACCACTAGCCAATTGAAATATCTGGGCTGTTTGGCAATGATTTTTCACCAAAACCTGATCTAAACAGTCTTTAGGATGTCGTGATGAGAGACGAAAGAAGGACCTTTCTCCCCTCTATGACCTGCCAGGCAACTCTAGGAAGGACAGCTATACAAAACATTCATAAATGATCCTACGTGGTTTATGCAATTTTGCCACATTTTATGGAACCCTGCTGTTTACTCGGCTTCTGTATAACCTGTTGAAGTGCATATGCTCTCAAAGTGGAAGCATTTGAACACATCATCTCTTGTCTTCCAGGAGAACAAAGGACGGAGATGCTCACCATAGCAACACAAAGTGTCTGTATCTGCTCTGTCAGATGAAAGCTAGGGATGTAAAAATCTAGAAGATAAAACTGATAACATGAAGACATAACTGGGTACTTGTTTAGAGTGCTCAAGACAGAATTTATGTTCAAGAGGGAGTCTGTAAAAATTACTTCAAAATTTCAAGAAAGGACAAGAGTTGGTGTCAGTTTACAGAACTTAGCTTCCTACTTGAAACTGTAGATCAATTTCCAGTTGCATCCTATCCTTACAGAGATGTAAATGTATGCATATAACAAGCAACACGCAACAACATGCACTCTAACATGACACAGATGGAAATAAGCACATGTGTTGGCTAAGTAATGTCAGGCTATAGTCAAAATGGCAAAGGTTATTGTGAGGATGAACACACAACCTCAAGGATACTTCTCATGGACAACAAGTTAAACATGAGCCAACAATGTAATGCAGTGGCAAAAAAAGCCAATGGGATTTTGGCCTGCGTAAATAGGAGTCTATTGGCTAGCTCCAGGGAAGTCATGCTAGCCCTCTATTCTGCCTTGGTCAAATCACACCTGGAATACTATGTCCAATTCTGGGCACTGCAATTTAAGGGAGAGGTTGACATTAGCTGGAATGTGTCCAGAGGATAGTGACTAAAATGATCAAGGGTCTGGAGAACAAGCTCTATGAGGAGCAGCTTAAAGAGCTGGCCATGTTTAGCCTGCAAAACAGAAAGCTGAGAGGAGACATGATGAACATGTATAAATATGTGAGGGGAAGTCATAGGGAGGAGGGAGCAAGCTTGTTTTCTGCTGCCCTGGATACTAGGATGCGGAACAATGGCTTCATAGTACAGGAAAGGAGATTCCACCTAAACAGGAGGAAGAACTTCCTAAGTGTGAGAGCTGTTCAGCAGTGGAACTCTCTGCTCTGGAGTGTGGTGGAGACTCCTTCTTTGGAGCTTTTAAACAGAGGCTGGATGGCTATCTGTCAGGGGTGCTTTGAATGCAATTTTCCTGTTTCTTGGCAGGAGGTTGGACCTGATGGCCCACAAGGTCTCTTCCAACTCTATGATTCTATGACTCTGCAAAGTGAGTTCAAAATACTTTTGCACTTTGAAATTACTTTGCAGTAAGTAATGTAAACTGTGGATAAAAAGGAGAATTAGGAATAGGAGGAGAGAAACTGGGACATTTTAAAAGCAGCTAAAATTGCAACAATAGAGGATGAATTGGGAGTGTCCCTGACAAATTGTGACAACTGCAGGGTATGCAAAAACATTTGGCCATTTTACATGCCAGGGAAAATTAGTCTGGACTGTTAACAATATAACAATTGTGGCTTTTAAAAATGTTTATCTATTCTGCTACTTTTTAAAATTATACCTCTTTTTCATCCAGAACCTAAAAGAGTCTCAGTGTTTATTATTGCAAAAATCCTTAGAGGTAAGGTTGGGTTTTTTTTTAATCATGTCAGAAGCGACTTGAGAAACTACAAGTCACTTCTTGTGTGAGAGAATTGTCTGGATGTGTTCCCAACCTGTGGGAGGCTTCTCTCATGTCCCACATGGGAAGCTGGAGCTGACAGACAAGAGCTCACCACATCTCTCACAGATTCGAACTGCTAACCTTCAGGTCAGCAGTTCAGCCGGCACAAGTCTTTAACTCATTGCACCACTGTGGCTAGGAGTTAGGTACTGACTGGCTCATGATTGTCCAATGAGGAATTGAGAACATTTATTGTTTCCTTGGTCATAAAAATATCTCCAGTTAATCCACCGACTCTGCAATGTCTGTGTATCTCTATGTGTCTCTCTCTCTGTCATGCCCTGTTTGGCTGTCATCTAGACATTTAGTCTGTACCTATTTCTTCAGTGTGTGTGCATGTTTATAAAAGTATTTATACATGTGTTTCTGATTCCTATGCCTGTGGGCTGCATAATGGAAAGAGGGAATGATACACAGAAAGCAGAATCTGTACTTTAAAAAAAACATGAGCAAAGCTTTGTAATTTTTTTATTGTAGAACAGTGGTCCTCAACCTTCCTAATGCCACGACCCCTTAATACAGTTCCTCATGTAGTAGTGACCCCCAACCATAAAATTCTTTTTGTTGCTACTTCATAACTGTAATTTTGCTACTGTTATGAATTGTAATGTAAATATCTGATATGCTGGATGTGTTTTCATTCACTGACCCAATATGTCCAAATCTGAATACTGGTGGGGTTGAGGGGGGATTGATTTTTGTCATTTGGGAGTTGTCATTGCTGGGATTTATAGTTCACCTACAATCAAAGAGCATTCAGAACTCCACCAACGATGGAATTGAACCAAACTTGATAAACAGAACTCCCATGAGCAACAGAAAATACTGGAAGGGTTTGGTGGGCATTGACCTTGAGTCTTGGAGTTGTAGTTCACCTACATCAAGAGAGCACTGTGGACTCAAACAATGATGGATCAGGACCAAACTTGGCACGAATACTCAATATGCCCAAATGTGAACACTGGTGGAGTTTGGAAAAAGTAGACCTTGATATTTGGGAGTTGAAACTGCTGGGATTTATAGTTCACCTACAATCAAAGAGCTTTCGAAGCTCCACCAATGATGGAATTGACCCAAATTTGACACACAGAACTTCCATGACCAACAGAAAATACTGGAAGGGTTTGGTGGGCATTCACCTTGAGTTTGGGAGTTGTAGTTCACCTACCTCCAGAGAACACTATGGACACAAACAATGATGGATCAGGACCAAACTTGGCACAAATACTCAATATGCCCAAATGTGAACACTGGTGGAGTTTGGGGAAAATAGACCTTGACATTTGGGAGTTGTAGCTGCTGGGATTTATAGTTCACCTACAATCAAAGAGCATTTTGAACCCCACCAATGGTAGAGTTTGACCAAATGTCCCACACAGAACCCCCATGACCAACAGAAAATACTGTTTTCTGATGGTTTTTGTTGACCCCTCTGACACCCCCCTTGCGACCCCCCAGGGGTTCCAACCCTCAGGTTGAGAAACACTGTTCTAGAAGATCACAGATCACCTCCAATTCTATCATTTAAGAAAGAAAGTATTGTACTGTTGTACAAAAGTAGCTGATTCTACATACTGATATGCACTATTTCTTCATGCAAATCTATTGAACTAAAAATTTGGTCAGGAAAAGTCCATTTTTAAAATGTAAGAAAAAAGAAAGAAACTATGGGAAAGTAGGGAAACTACTCTACAGTTAACACAATGGCCAGTCAATTGAGATGTGTGTCAGTTCAGCTCTTTCTGCAAAATGGATATTGTCTCCTATTAATCTATAAAATGCAAAAGGTCAATTGAGCAACAAAAAAAACCCAACACCTGCTTGAATTTGGGCTGGGTAAAGGTCATGGTGGCTGGTTTGGGAGCCCTTTCTGTAAGTCTCAGCACTGAAATTACAATTGATACACATATGCAGAGGGGAGGGGAGCACAGATACAAACCAAAAGCTGTGTGGGTGAGGTAATTTATGTATGTGCAAGAGGTCATGCGGTGGTGGCCTACCGCCTACACCTAGGAATTCAGTGACCTTGTGTGCGTCATACACCCTCAGGTCCAGTAAACCCAACAGTAAGTTCACACTAGAGTCATCATAAGTCAAGAACAACTTGAAAGCACACAGCAACAGCTGTGACAGTATTGTCTCACTGACATTAATATGACTTATTTACCAGAGAGGTGGTAAATACATATTTTGGGGCAGATTTCAAAAGGAACTATCCAAGGTGTTGAATTTATTTTGCAGATAGGGTCCTGTAGCTTGAATATCTCTTTTAAAGTTCAGAGTAGATTAAATTCCTGGCTAGCATCTGAGTCACCTGGCTCCATGGACCAGTGTACACCATACATGTTGTTCCAAGGGTCTGGTGAGGAGTAAAGTGCCCCATGATATTCTTCAAGATCAGATATGAGGAAATGCAGCCTTCGCCCTTCTACATTCCTGCTCTCCTCAAAACCTTGAGCGCTCCTTATTCCATGGTGAAGTAAAGGTAGAGGTTTTCCCTGACATTAAGTCTAGTCGTATCTGAATCTGGGGGTGGTGCTCATCTCCATTTCTAAGCCAAAGAGCCAGCATTGTCTGTAGACACTAGGCATGTACTTACAAAACTAGGGGGCACCGGTGCTTTGCTTCTAAAGTGTTGCTAAAGTTCTGGTGGTGAAAATTTCAGAACTCTAACAAAACTTTCAAAATTTTATTATAAATGCCATCTCCTAATTGGTTCTGTCATAAAAATTGCCAATAATGAAATAATAACAAAATTTTGAAAGTTTTGTTAGAATTCTGAAATTTTCACCACCAGAACTTTAGCAACACTTTAGAAGCAAAGCACCAGCTTTAACAACGCTTTAGAAACAAAGCACCAGCGCCCTCTAGTTTTGTAAGTACTTTAGAACTATTTAGAACCATGGATTGCCCATGCCTAGTAGACATCACCAAGGTCATGTGGCCAGCATGACTGCATGGAGCACCGTTACCTTCCCATGGTTATCCAACCCATTTAATTTGGCTGCTGATGGAAAGCAGGTATTCGAAGACAGATGACAGCTTATTGCTGCTAAACAACAGACAGGGATTCAACATCATCTTCCAGGGCTTCAGTAAGGAAAAGGTTTGTTATCTTGCTGTATGAGTTAATCACACCAGAAGCAACTTGCAGTTTCTCAAGTCGCTCCTGACATGACAAAAAAAAAAGTTAATCAGCTCCCTAAAGCAAGGATGCTGATGTTACCAATGAATGGCCACAGTTGTGAATGGTGACTGTTTGGACAGTTCTCACTACTGGCACTTTCTGCATTACAGTCATTTCTGCCCTCACTGTTTGCAATCCCTCTATTGCCATTTATTGTTAAGCATCCTGACCAAAGACCACACTTCATGCATCTGTTTCAGGTACTGCAAATCATTTTATAATTTAATTAATGGCTTTCAATTGCAACAGACTAACACAGCCGCCCCTCTGGAAGCAGAGATGCCACTGTTGCCACAATTCTTTCCATCAATCTCATGGATTTTGTCTTTCTTCTGTACTCCTAAGACCATTTGCTGTAAAATGCTTCCAAGCATTTTAGTACAAATGAAAGAATGATAGAGTCACACTATTGTGGACTAGGATATGGTATTTACGCAGAGGTTTTTTACTGTTGTCTTTACACATGATTGAGCTGGAGTGTAGTTCTGATAAGAAGGGGAGCAGGCCAAAAGAAACCATATGTGAAGCAATAAAGCACAGGGAAGGGGTGGGAAAGCTTTGCTGCGCTATTCCTCTGCATTCCTCTGCCAGCTCAGCCTCAAGGACATCACAGGCACATGAGTGTGAAGGAGAACATTGGTGAAAGAAGCCACATTTTTCTCCTGAAAACTCGATTTGGGGGCATGGGTAGAAGGAAGCCGAACAATTCTGGGAGTTATAGCTCCCCAAATTAACTTTTTAAAAGCTCCACAGGGGGAAAAACTGTGCTTTCCTAGGTCTCTCTATCACTATTTCTGGTACATGTCCCAACGGATAACAACCCCCCTCTATACTTTTGGTTGTTTGGGGTTTTTTTTAACTGAGTCAGTGGTCAGATTCTGCAGTGAGGTGTATACTTTAAAGAGTGACCCTCAGACCCAGATTGGAGACTCTCTTTGGGAATCTCCTTCTCAAGAACTGGAGAACTGGTCATGGATCTGGGTTGTTGTGAGTTTTCTGGGCTGTGTGGTCATGTTCCAGAAGCATTCTCTCCTGATGTTCACCCACATCTAGAGCAGGCATCCTTAGAGGTTGTGAGGTCTGTTGGAAACTAGGCAAGGGTGGTTTCTATATCTGTGGAATGTCCTGGGTGGGAGAAAGAACTCTTGTCAGCTTGAGGCAAGTGTGAATGTTGCAATTGACCACCCTGCTTAGCCCTGCTTAGCCTTGTATCTTCAAAGTTTGGTTGCTTCCTGCCCGGAAGAATCCCTTGTTGGGAGTCATTAGCTGGCCCTGATTGTTCCCTGTCTGGAATTCCCCTGTTTTCTGAGTGTTGTTCTTTATTTACTGTCCTGATTTTAGAGTTTTGTAAATACTGGTAGCCAGATTTTGTTAATTTTCATGGTTTCTTCCTTTTGTTGAAATTGTCCATATACTTGTGGATTTCAAAGGCTTCCCTGTGTAGTCTGACATAGTGGTTCTTAAGAGTGGTCCAGCATTTCTGTGTTCTCAATCTGCTGTCTCCAGGTTGGTTCATCAAGTGCTCTGCTATGGCTAATTTCTCTGGTTGATTTAGTCTGCAGTGCCTTTCATGTTCCTTGCCTACACAGAGAAGCCATTGAAATCCACAAGCATGTGGATTAGTCTGCAGTGCCTTTTGTGTTCCTTGATTCATGTTTGGGTACCGCATTTAGTGGTTTATGTAGACTCAAGAGGCTGAGGGGGAAAAGAAAATGGTCTGATGCTGTTAGGAATTATGGAAGTTGTAGTCCAAAACACCTGGACGAAGGGCCCAAGTCCGCACTGAGCCTCCTTGTCCCCAAAGGACCCTTTCCCCCTTTTTTCTGCTTTTCTGGCCTTCTAACAAAACTTCGAACAGCTCCAGAGAGTAACCAGACCTTCTTGACATTGGTGACTTTGAGGCATTGATGACAGGGAGATGGCACTGGAGGGTCAAGGAGAGTGGACTCCTTCCTGGGCCCCTGCTTACTTTGGGGGAGCCTTTCAGACCCGACACACACCCCAACTCCCCGATTCCTTGTCTCCCAATCCCTCTCCAGTCTATGCTGAGCCTTCTTGTCCCCAAAGGAGCCTTTCCCCCTTCTCCTGCTCCTTCAGCCTGGTCTTCAGGAACAAAACTTTGACCAGCTCCAGAGAAAAAACCAGACCTTATTGACCTTGGTGACTTTGAAGCATGGATGACAGGGAGATGGCACTGGATGGTCCAAGGAGAGCAGACTCTTTCCTGGGCCACTGATTAGGAAGGAGTCTTGGGAAGCAGTTTTGGGGGTGCCTTTCAGACCTGACACACACCCAACTCCCCTATTCCTTGTCTCCCAGTCCCTCTTTGGTCCACACTGAGCCACCTTTGTCCCCAAAGAGCCTTCCCCCTTTCTCCTGCTCCTCCGGACTTGTAACAAAACTGCGACCAGCTCCAGAGAGCCAGTCGCAGCCTTTCTTGACCTTGGTGACTTTGAGACATGGACAACGGAGAGATGGCACTGAATGGTCCAAGGAGAGTAGATCCCTGCTGACTTTGAGGGACGGGTGACTTTTAGAAGTGGCACACCCCAATTCCTTCACCGATTCCTTGCCTTTGGGATCTCTTAGCCATCCCATAACCTCTTTCCAAGAAAAGGGCACCTTCTGGGAAGGTCTCAGCTTCTCCATCTTCCTTCTCTCTCCCCGCCCTCTTTTTCCATCCCCCCAAAACCGGTGGCATCAATGATGGCGGCATTCAGGTGACAATTAAAGGTGGCAGAGAAGCCCAGGGAGGGAGGGAGGATGGCACTGGATGGTCCAAGGAGAGTAGACCCCTGCTGACTTTGGGGGCGCCTTAGATCCAACACATCCCAACTCCCTCTCTGATTCCTTGTCCATGGTATCTCTTAGGGCCTTTCCACATAGCCCTATATCCCAGAATATCAAGGCAGAATATCCCTCAATATCTGCTTTGAACTGGCTTATCTGAGACCACACTCAGATAATGTGGGATTTTCTGCCTTGATATTCTGGGACAGAGGGCTGTGTGGAAGAGCCCCTAGTCATCCCGCAACCTCTTTCCAAGCAGAGGGCACCTTCTGGGAAGGTCTCAGCTTCTCCATCTTCCTTCTCTTCTCCCCCCACCCCACTCTCACCCCCAAAAAGCCGGTGGCATCAACGATGGCGGCGATCAGGTGACATTGAAAGGTGGCAGGGAAGCCCAGAGAGGGAGGGAGGATGGCACTGGATGGTCCAAGGAGAGCAACCCCCTGCTAACTTTGGGGGCACCTTTTAGATCCAACACACCCCCATTTCCCTCTCTATTTCTTGTCTTTGGGAACTATTAGTCATCCTGCAGCCTCCTTCCAAGCAGAGGGCAACTTTTGGGATGGTTTCAGCTTCTCCATCTACCTTCTCTCTTGCTATCCCCCCAAAAAGCCGGTGGTATCAACAATGGCGGTGTTCAGGTGACAATGAAAGGTGACAGAGAAGTCCAGGGAAAGAGAGAGGATGGCACTGGATGGTCCAAGGAGAGTAGACCCCTGTTGACCTTGAGGGGCACCTTTTAGATGCGACACACCCCCAATTCCTTCCCTTATTCCTTGTCTTTGGGTTCTCTTAGAGCCCTTCCACACAGCCTTATATCCCAGAATATCAAGGCAGAATATCCTCAATATCTGCTTTGAACTGGCTTATCTGAGTGTTGACTCAGAAAAGCCTTGATATTCTGGGATAGAGGACTGTGTAGAAGAGCCCCTAATCATCCCGCAACCTCTTTGCAAGCAGAGGGCACCTTCTAGGAAGGTCTCAGCTTCTCCATCTTCCTTCTCTTCTCCCCCCACCCTTCTCCCACCCCAAAAAAGCCAGTGGCGTCAACAATGGCGGCGTTCAGGTGACAATAAAAGGTGGCAGAGATGCTCAGAGAGGGGGGGAAGATGACACTGGATGGTCCAAGGAGAGCAGACCCCTGCTGACTTTGAGGTCACCTATTAGATCCAACACACCCCCATTTCCCTCTCTATTCCTTGTCTTTGGGAGCTATTAGTCATCCTGCAGCCTCCTTCCAAGCAGAGGGCACCTTCTGGGATGGTTTCAGCTTCTCCATCTACCTTCTCTCTTGCTATCCCCCCAAAAAGCCGGTGGTATCAACAATGGCGGTGTTCAGGTGACAATGAAAGGTGACAGAGAAGTCCAGGGAAGGAGGGAGGATGGCATTGGATGGTCCAAGGAGAGTAGACCCCTGTTGACCTTGAGGGGCACCTTTTAGATGCGACACACCCCCAATTCCTTATTCCTTGTCTTTGGGTTCTCTTAGAGCCCTTCCACACAGCCCTATATCCCAGAATATCGAGGCAGAATATCCCTCAATATCTGCTTTGAACTGGCATATCTGAGTGTTGACTCAGATAAACCTTGATATTCTGGGATAGAGGGCTGTGTGGAAGAGCCCCTAATCATCCGGCAACCTCTTTCCAAGCAGAGGACACCTTTTGGGAAGGTCTCAACTTCTCCATCTTCCTTCTCTTCTCCCCCCACCCTTCTCCCACCCCAAAAAAGCCAGTGGCATCAACAATGGTGGTGTTCAGGTGACAATGAAAGGTGGCAGAGAAACTCAGGGAGGGAGGGAGGATGGTACTGGATGGTCTAAGGAGAGTAGACCCCTGCTAACTTTGGGGGCACCTTTTAGATCCAACACACCCCCATTTCCCTCTCTATTCCCTGTCTTTGGGAGCTATTCGTAATCCTGCAGCCTCCTTCCAAGCAGAGAGCACCTTCTGGGAAGGTCTTAGCTTCTCCATCTTCCTCCTCTTCTCCCCCCACCCCACTCCCACCCCCAAAAAGCCGGTGGTATCAACGATGGCGGCGTTCAGGTGACAATAAAAGGTGGCAGAGATGCCCAGAGAGAGAGGATGGATGGATAAGCTTGGAATGGCTGCCTCTTGTCTCCTGCCTGCCTGCCTGCCTTTTCTCTGCAGGGCTCTGGCTGGAGGGAAAGGAGAGGCAGGTGGCTCCTCGGCCCTCCTGGCTCCCGGTTGAGGGGCATGAAGCAGGTGCTTCATCGCTGAGGGAGGGAGGGAGGGAGGGAGGGAAGGAGGAGAGGCGGAGGGAGGGAAGGAGGGAGGGAGGGAAGGAGTCCGCCCCACCTGCCCTCCTGCGTCTCGCGCGCCCTTGCCCCCCTCCCCTCCCCTAAACCAGCTCCCACTCGCCCTTCTCATTGGCTCCCGGTGCCTGGAGGGGCGTGGCTGTGGCCGGGACTGGCGCGCTATATATCCCTCCGGAGTGGGAGGGGAGAGGGCGAGTCGGTCTCTTTGGGCTGAGCCGGCTTTTGGTGCCTTCGCATCCCTCTCAGCCCAGAAAGCAAAAGAAAGAGAGAGAGACTCCTCCTCCTCCTCCGTCGCCCTCGCTCGCTTCCCTCGGACAGGATTACTTGACTCGGACGGGGCTTCCTCTCCACCGGCACTTTGGGAAAAAGCCACCAAGGTCCGTGGGCGGGAAGGCGGCTGGCTGAAGAAGAAGCAGCAGCAGAAGGACTGTCCCCCTCTCCAGCTTTGTGTCTCTCCCTCTCGGCGTCTCCCTTCGCTCATGGCTCGCGGGAAAGCAAAGGACGGCGATGGCAACTGGAAGAAATTCATCTGGAACTCGGAGAAGAAGGAGTTCCTGGGCAGGACGGGGGGAAGCTGGTGTAAGTAGGGCTCTCCGATTCCTCTGCCGCGGCTCCTTCTGCTCCTTGTGTCGGATTCGCGCGGAAAGGGAGAAAAAGAGAGAGAGGCGCCCACCCGCGTGGAGGCGTGTATTCCGTGGGGCCTGGGCCGCTCTCTCTTGGAAAGGGGTCCTCCTAGACCTCCCTCTCGCCCCGGGCGACACCTTGCCCCTGAGTCTCTTTTCGTTGCCCGCCTTGGAGCAGGAGGGAAAGACTCCCAAGGCTCTATTATCGAAGGGCTTTCATGGCCGGCAGCACTAGATTGTGAATTTTCCGGGCTGAGAAGCATTCTCTCCTGACGTTTCGCCTGCATCTGTGGCAAGGATCTTCAGAGGTTGTAAGGTCAGGAGAGAATGCTTCTGGAACATGCTTCTGGAGAATGCTTCTGGAACAGCCTGAAAAACCTACAACTCCCAAGGCTGTATTGTCGAAGGGCTTTTATGGCCGGCATCACTGGGTTGTTGTGACTTTCTCGGGCTGTCTGGCCTTGTCCCAGAAGCATTCTCTCCTGACGTTTCGCCTGCATCTGTGGCAAGCATCTTCAGAGGTTGTGAGGTCAGGAGAGAATGCTTCTAGAACATGGCCGTACAGCCTGAAAAACCTACAACTCCCAAGGCTGTATTGTCGAAGGGCTTTCATGGCCGGCATCACTGGGTTGTTGTGACTTTCTCGGGCTGTCTGGCCATGTTTAGAAGCATTCTCTGCTGACGTTTCGCCTGCATCTGTGGCAAGCATCTTCAGAGGTTGTGAGTTCAGGAAAGAATGCTTCTGGAAAATGGACGTACAGCCCGAAAAACCTACAACAACTCCCAAGGCTGTATTGTCGAAGGGCTTTTCATTGATGCAGGCGAAAGGTCAGGAGAAAATGCTTCTAAACATGGCCAGACAGCCCGGAAACTCAACAATCTAGTGATGCCGAAGTGATGCAGAAGCATTCTCTCCTGACCTCACAACCTCTGAAGATGCTTGCCACAGATGCAGGCGAAACGTCAGGAAAGAATGCTTCTGGAACATGGCCATACAGCCCGAAAAACCTACAACCAACTCCCAAGGCTGTATTGTCGAAGGGCTCTCATGGCCGGAATCACTGGGTTGTTGTGAGTTTCCAGGGTTGTCTGGCTATGTTTAGAAGCATTCTCTCCTTACGTTTCGCCTGCATCTATGGCAGGCATCCTTAGAGGTTGTGAGGTGTGTTGGAAACTAGGAAGATTTGGTTTATGTATCTGTGGACTGGGCGGGAGAAAGAACTGTTGCCTGCTTGAGACAAGTGTGAATGTTGCAATTGATCACCTTGATTAGCATTGAATGGCCTTGCAGCTTCACAGCCTGGCTTCTTTCTCCCGCACTGGACATTCCACAGATATATAAACCCAATTTTCCTAGTTTCCAACAGACCTCACAACCTCTGAGGATGCCTGCCACAGATGTGAGTGAAACGTCAGGAGAGAATGCTTCTGGAACGTGATCATACTCACCACAATCCACTCCAAAGGCTGCTTTGTGGGCTTGTCCCAGACTCTTCCTTTGCAGCGTGACGGGCTGGGTGGGTGGGTGGGGAGGGGGACAGGTTCGCTTGGCGGTGTCGCGTCTTCCTTGCGTGCTTGTGTGTGGGGAGTCCTTTTTGGGCACTGTCTCGAGTGGGCTCCGCGGGGCGCTTTCACTGGGCGGCCGCCTGTTGCCTTCTCTTTTTTTGGCGGGGGCTTTTCTTTCCTTCCCATCGCGCTCGAGTTCCCCGAAGGTCGCGCGTGAAGGGCAGGCAGGGAGTGGGCGAAGCCGAGTCGTGACTGCGGGCAAGGCGTGGAGTGGGAGGGAGGAGAGGAGGGGGAAGAGAGAGAGAGAGCGAGAGAGAGGAGGGGGAGCCCTGTCCATCCCCCTTTTCATCCCTCCAACCCGCCCCTTGTCGTTCCCACCACTGCAGATGCCTCCTCTGCATCTCACGAAAGAATGGGGAAGGGGAGGAGGAGAGGAGGCCAGTGTGGACTGCCAGTGGGTCCCTTGTCCTTCCAAAGAGTCAGAGATGGAAAGGAGAGGCGCTGAGGGTTGCCTCCCCTTCCTCTCCCAGCTCCAAAGGGTTAATAATGCATCACAGCCCAAGGTTAGTCAAGGTGACACTTTCCCTGCAAGGAGGTGAGAATGGAAGCGGGCCTTGGGAGCACCCAGCCAGAAGGCAGGCCCCACCTGGGAGGACATATCCAGGGGCATCTTCTGGGGGGAACTGCCCTCAGCCCCTTGCCTGGTTCCTTCCCACACATCCACGCCCCTCTTTGGGGAGGCCTGAGAGGACAGCAGCAGTACAAAGAGAAAGAAGGCAGGTAGGAAAGAGAGAGAAAGAAAGAAAGAAGGGAGCTCGCTTTAGGAATCATCGCAGAGTCCTTGGAGGCTGTCTCCTAGCAACTAAACCTAACTTGAATGTGCTTGAGATTCACATCAGACATACACACACACACACAAGCACACCTCTTGATCTTCTCATTGTCCTCCTCTTCATCCCATCATGGCACCCAACTCCATTCCAAGACAGGCTGCCTTTTCCCCTGGGTCCAGCATAGGAGCCCTGCATTGCACAAGTGAGGTCAAATACAAAGGACACAGAAAGGTTTCCACACAACTCCACACAACTCTGATTCTTCCTCTATAGAATCAGAGTTGGAAGAGACCTCGTGGGCCATCCAGTCCGGCCCCCCTGCCAAGAAGCAGGAAAATCACATTCAAAGCACCCCAGACAGATGACCATCCAGCCTCTGTTTAAAAACCTCCAAAGAAGGAGCGTCCACCATACTCCGGGGCAGAGAGTTCCACTGCTGAACAGCTCTCACAGTTAGAAAGTTCTTCCTCCTGTTCAGGTAGAATCTCCTTTCCTGTAGTTTGAAGCCATTGTTCCATATCCTAGTCTCAAGGGCAGCAAAACAAGCTTGCTCCCTATGACTTCCCCTCACATATTTATACATGGCCATCATGTCTCCTCTCAGCCTTCTCGTCATAGAATCATAGAGTTGGAAGAGACCTCATGGGCCATCCAGTCCAACCTCCTGCCAAGAAGCAGGAAAATTGCAATCAAAGCACTCCCGACAGATGGCCATCCAGCCTTTTCAGGCTAAAAATGCTCAGTTCTTTAAGCCGCTCCTCATACGGCTTGTTCTCCAAACCCTTGGTCATTTTAGTCGCCCACATCTTGTTTTCCATGTGGTCCTTAGACTGAATTCTCCACTGTTATCACAATGGGTTAAATCCTTGGGCCAGCAGGATTGCTGACCGAAAGGTCAGTGGTTCGAATCCATGGAGAGGGGTGAGCTCCCATCTATCAGCTCTAGCTCCCAATGCAGGGGCATGAGTGAAGCCCTCATAGGATGGTAAAACATTCAGGCATCCCCTGGGCAACGTCCTTGCATACAACCAATTCTTTCACATCAAAAGCAACTTGCAGTTTCTCAAGTTGCTTCTGACATGAAAAATATCACAATTATTATTGTTATGTTGTTAATAACAGCAACAAATACATCTGCTTGCATTGCTCTTATGTGATCCTCCAGAGCAGGTGCCATATTGGCTTCCATTCTCTAGCTTGCCTGAGGCATAAGCATTGTATTGAACAGACTCCTTCTTTGCTGGCCAATGAGTGCTTTGTGTCATTTATTTTCCATCCGTCTGTTGTTAATGCAGACACAGGAGGGAAACGTCTGACAAATCCAGGAGGATGGTGCATAGTATGTCCGGGGCCTTCTTCACAAGGCTGCCCTTGAAAGAAAGGGTAGGCTACCCTTGAATGTCCTGCTTGCTTCTGCTGGGATCTGAGCGGGCCGTCTTGAGTATCCCTGTAGATCCTTGCACTGGAGATACTGGCTCCTTATCTGGAACTTTCCATTCCCGTCTAAACTCTTTGTGCATATTTAGAAACATTGGAAGATACCGAGGTCAAAGCAGCAAATGGCTGCAGAGGGGGAAGGAGAAAGAAATATTATTCATAATGAATGAGAATGGCTTTATATAGGAAAAGCTGACTTTACAAGTAGCCTTTTTGGCAGCTGTGGGAGAGCGGAAAGGGCTGAGGTGTGTTCGGATGATTCAGATTGTGTTTTAAGATCTTCTCTTTGTATAGGCTGGTTCCATAGAGAGACTGCTGCCAGCTGCAGCTGCTGGCCTGGCACCATTCTGGGCTGAATCCAGCCAGTGTCCTTTGGAGGTGCCACATCCGGAGCTTCCGGGTTTAGATCCTTGACTAGAATTTCACAGAGGGCAGATGCGGGGGGGGGGGGGGGGGGGGACTTGTCAGGCAGAAAAAATAAATTGCAATTTGCCGGGAGATTTATAGCCCCCATGATAGTTGTGTTGTTGTGTGCCTTCAAGCCGCCTCCAACTTACAGCACTCTTTCATGGGCAAAATCTGTTAAAAGGGGGAACTGCTTTTGCCTTTCCCTGAAGCTGTAAGAGTGCAACTTGCCCAAGGTCACCCAGTAGGTTTCCATGCCTGAGTGGGAAATTGAACCCTAGTCTCCTAAATTGTAGTTGAATGCCCAAACCAGTCTTCATCAGAGATGATTCAGTAGAGTCTTGGTGATGAGTCTGTAACTGTAATAATAATATGAGCTCCCTCTATCAGTTCCAGCTCCTCATGTGGGGATATGAGAGAAGCCTCCCACAAGGATGATAAAACAGCAAATCATTCGGGCATCCCCTGGGCAACGTCCTTGCAGACAGCCAATTCTCTCACACCAGAAGCGACTTACAGTTTCTCAGGTCACTCCTGACACAACAACAAAAAACATCATCATCATCATCTTTATTTGTAACCCACCCTGTCCCCCCAGGGGACTCAGGGCCGTTTCCAGAACAAGAGTGGCAAACATTCAATGCCATGGGTTATTGTGAGTTTTCCCGAGCTGTATAGCCATCTTCCAGAAGCATTCTCTCCTGATGTTTTGCTTGCATCTATGCCAAGCATCCTCAGAGGTTGTGAGGTCTGTTGGAAACTAGGAAAACAGCGTTTATATATCTGTGGAATAATGTCCAGGGTGGGAGAAAAAACTCTTTGTCTGTTTGAGGCAAGTGTCACTGTTGCAATTGGTCACCTTGATTAGCATTTAATGGCCTAGCAGTTTCAAGGTCTGGCTTCTTACTGCCTGGGGGAATCCTTTGTTGGAAAGTTATTAGCTGCCCTTGATTGTTTCTTGTCTTGTTGAGTGTCTTTCTTTATTTACTGTTAACATTTTAGTGCTTTTTAATACTGGTTGCCAGATTTTATTCATTTTCATGGTTGCTTCCTTTTTTGTTGAAATTGTCCACTTGCTTGTGGATTTCTGCATAGTCTGACATGGTAGTTGTTAGAGTGGTCCAGCATTTCTGTAACCTCACAACCTCTGAGGATGCCTGCCATAGATGCAGGCAAAACATCAGGAGAGAATGATTCTGGAACATTGCCATACAGCCCAAAAACTCACAACAACCCAGTGATTCCAACCATGAAAGCCTTCGACAATACATTCAATGCCATACCACAATGGCTCTCATGCCCATAATAGCATAGTTTCAAAATAGGTGTAGGGAAAGACATTCTAAAGCTGGTACTTTATAGTTTCCATCATTCCAGCTTCATTGCTGGTGGAGAAAGTATAATAAGAGTAGTAGCCGAGCACTTCTGATGATTGTCAGGCTGGTGAGAGGTGCCTTGTACACTAAAAGGACTGTTTTTTGAAAGAGGAGTGAGCCGGTAGGGTCATTGTTTTAAGAACAGCTTTGAAGAACTTAAACAATGCTTCAGAAAGCAGGGCTTTTGTGTTGCTCTCTATACACACACACTAAAGGGTCATGTTCTTTCCTGCTAGCACAGATGCCCTTTTCAGTATAAAAAAAACTATCTACTATTAACATCCTGGTTGGAGATCTGTGTTTAAACACGTGTCTCCTTTGATAGCTAGAGTTCTTTGATTTCTTTTTATTATTGTTACTTTGTCTTTAAGGAAAGCACACCCATGTGTGCTACCCAAAAACACCTTGTTGCCCTCAGGCTTCCTCTTTAGCGTATTACACCACCTATGACTGTACTCTGGAAAATATGTCCAAATCTCTCCTACGTCACAGCTATTTGCTGACTGCTGCCTGGTTACTAAAGAGTGTGTTAACCCTAGGAATGCCAGTGCTCTTGCGCGGCTCCTCTCCATGGATCGGTTCTCTTCCCATTCAGTCTGTGGGGTGGGTAGTGGGCATTTTAATAGGTTTTGTCTTTTAACAAGACCTTATCAATGCAGAAATACTGTCTCCTATTTCTTTTACCTTGCCTACTCCCTTTATAGTAGCCTACAGAAATGTTCCCAGCTATAGAATACACTCCCACCCTCTTTTCACGTGTTGCATTGCTGTGGTCGTTTTTTGTATAGCTGATACCAAGTACAGCATGTTACTCTGTTTGTAATCGGTAACGATAATCCCTGTAAACCAGTAAATGATACAACTAGCTTTCAAAGACTGTGCAGCTCATTGGAACGGCCCTACTCAGAATAAAAGTTTTAATTTACCTCCTCCTTCTTTTAACAGCCACAGCAAAAATGCTTTAATCGCTTATGTAATTTGTATATTAATCTGCCTGATTACAGCTCAGCAGAGCCAGAATGTGTGTGACTTGTACTGCATAGTTTTCTTAATATGCCACAACAAAACAAGTGAAAAGCTGTCCAAATCTGATGTTGTGAGGCAGTATATAGTTGCTCAGTGGTCCAAGTGGGGGCAGGTTTATACAATGATGGAAGGATGGGAACTTATTTTCCCTGCCATTTGGATCAGAGGCAACCAGTAGTGTAGCAGTACAGTATTCATGAGTTGTGCTGTGGAAAAGACATTGCAATTCTGCAAATGTTCTGGAAGTAGTGTTTCGCAGAAATGCATTATGCGCCTTGAAAACTGGATGTGACTTTCAAAAGCACACCTGAAGGTGCCACATATGGCAGCCTTGTCCAAGGTAGTTTTCTCCAGATGGATTGGTTGGGTGGCACCTCATGGTGCTAGCTGGTAAATTCCTTGAATTGCAGTCCAACACAAGTAGAAGATTGAATTTGTGGCAGTTCCACACATGGAGATCTCCAAAAAGGAAAGGACCTAGTATTGTAAGTCCAGCCCAGTCCCATTTTCCAACATATTTAGAGACCAAGTGAGATCTGTAAAAAACTATTGTGTGTATTATTCCTCCTGAAGGGTAACTTTCTTAGGATTGTTATCAGCCTGTTAAAACCGGGCATTCAGCCCTCTCCCACTATATTCTGCTTTACTTTTCCAGCTGTTACTCTATATCAGGCATGGGCTAACTTCAGCCCTCCTAGTGTTTTGAACTTCAACTCCCACAATTCCTAACAGCCTGTAGGGTATTGTGAATTGTGGGAGTTGAAGTCCAAAACACCTGGAGGGCCAAATTTTGCCCATGCCTGTTCTAAATTCTCTGCTTGATGATATATGATCTTCAGATTCTTTACATGCTTCAGGCTTATCTTCCAATAAGCTCAAGCCTGGGTAAATGGCACTCTTCTCCACAGTTTGTCCTTACAACAATCCTGTGAGGGGCGTGAGACAGGGAAGGAGCAACTGACCTATAGCCACTCAATGAAAGTTGTGGCACAGTTGAGATGCTTATTCCTCCTTAATAGAGCTGAATGAACTAGACCTGCATTTGCATTTGAAACTCAAGAAACATTTCCTATTTCTCAATTTAGTTATCAAAACAAAGCAAAATCCAATCCAATGAAGTAGACCCACTGACTCAAATGTTGCTGTTGTGGTCATGTTGGCAAGATTTGTTCAGAGCAGGTTTGCCATTCCTTCCCTCTGAGATTGAGAGAGTATGGCTTGCCCAAGGTCACCCAGTGGGTTTCCATGACTGAATGGGGATTTGAACCTTGGTTTCCAGAGTCACAGTCCACTGCTCAAATTACTATGCTATGCTGGCTCTGTTACTGATTAGCAAATCAACACTTAGGAGACCTCATTTATTCCATGGGTCTGTTCTCATTGTGATTAGCAATTGGATTTTGGCCCAAAGATTCCTATAGTTCAGCAATTTATTTCCAACACTTGTCAGCCAGATATCTTTACAAGCAATGCTCAGCATTGGCATTGATTCTTGGTTGTGTGACCCCAGTCCCTCTTTCAGAGGAATAATATCTTTAGATTTGGAGGTCCATGACTAATGAATACTTACACAGATCTCATTTGCTGTGAATCTGACATAATAGAGAGACCATTTATTTCAATAACGTATACTCCAAAGTATTATGCTTAGGACTGTTATCTCTGTCTTAATCAGTGTTTGGAAAATGTATCGTTTTTTCTACTGCAAAAGTGTGAAAGTTGTTTTTGGGAGTAAATGGAATATTTACAAAGTTTTTTTTTTCTGACGCACTTTTTCATTGAAATGTACACTCTCCCAAGTTAATCCATGTAATTTTAGATGGATTGTTACTCAGATAGTATGCGGTTTTTCCTGCTTTGGAAGTGGCCTCAGTTTCTACCCATAATCTACCTGAAGTTGCTGCCTCACGGTGTCTCATAGTAGAGCTAGTCCTACCTGTCCCTTTGAAAAATGTTTCCATTTCTATATGGTTTGGAGCACAGTTACCCATTTC
Organism: Anolis sagrei; assembly: GCF_037176765.1. Classification (NCBI taxonomy): domain Eukaryota; kingdom Metazoa; phylum Chordata; class Lepidosauria; order Squamata; family Anolidae; genus Anolis; species Anolis sagrei. Next base: position 41,291,069 of record NC_090023.1, on the reverse strand, counting down.
TTATCAACTGTTGTATTTCTTCTCTTATTACAGTTAAGATCTTCCTCTTCTATGTGATCTTCTATGGCTGCCTGGCAGGAATCTTCATTGGGACCATTCAAGTTATGCTACTCACTGTCAGCGAGTTCCAGCCTAAGTATCAGGACCGAGTTGCACCACCAGGTAACAATGAAGATGGACAGAGGAACTGACCAAACTCTGTTCTCCTCCCTCCCTCCCTTTGTATCTATCACACCTTTTCCCTCGCACAAGATCCATGATACTAGTTACCAATATTGTATTGTTTCTCTCAAAAACTGTCTACCTTCATTATTTCCTCAGATCATCTAAGGCCAGGCAAGTGATTTCATAGACAGCTATAGCAAACCAAGGGACTATTAATACATTGCCTTTTGCATCATGTGCTGAGAAAGACTTTCAGTTTTGTGTTATCAACCATCCCATTCTTGTCTCATTCTTCCTCCAAGGAGCTCAAAATAGCAACCTCATGAGCAAGTTTTGACTGATAGCTATGTCCAAAAAATGCTTGTTAAGTCTTTTTGCTTAGAAATGGCTTTGAAGAAGGGCAGGTGATCCCGTTATTGAGGTCCAGTGGTCTTCACCCTTTCCAGACTTGCCACACACCTCTAACCCAGATACCAATTTTGTATTATTATATTTCTATCATATATTGCTGTTGTTGGGACATTGCACAGGAGAATATGTGACCTGGTAGTGAATCCTAAACTACCCATTGTAATTTAGTGTCTCCACTGGCATTCAACAGATGGGTTGGGAATCAAAGTGGTTTGTGCCCTATGTTCAGGCAGGTCACACAATTGGTTTTATTGTTGCATTAGAGTAATTTAGAAAACAGGAGAGAGGGAAAATGGTTATGTGTTACAGGGAATTTTAGGAGCTGTTGCTTATAACTCAGGCCCCTTCTACACACTTGTATAAAATCAACATTATCTGCTTTCAACTAGATTATATGGCCGTGTAGAATAAGATAATCTAGTTCAAATCAGATAATTTGGATTTTATATAGCACAAGAAGATAAAACCAGTCCATACTCCAGGAATAAATCCCAACTGCTCACTGGAGGGAAGGATATTAGAGGCAAAGATGAAGTACTTCAGCCACATAATGAGCAGACAGGAAGGTTTTTGAGATTATAATGATGCTGGAGAAAATGGAAGGAAAAAGGAAGAGGGGCCGACCCGTGGCAAGATGGAGGGATGTTATTCTTAAAGTAATTGGCTTGACCTTGAGAGAGCTGGGGGTGGTCATGGCCAACAAGGAGTTCTGGTGTGGGCTGGTCCATGAATCATAGAGTTGGAAGAGACCTCATGGGCCATCCAGTCCAACCCCTTGCCAAGAAGCAGGAAAATTGCATTCAAAGCACCCCCGACAGATGGCCATCCAGCCTCTGCTTAAAAGTCTCCAAAGAAAGAGCCTCCACCACAGAGAGTTCCACTGCTAAACGGCTCTCATAGTCAGGAAGTTCTTCCTAATGTTCAGATGGAATCTCCTTTGCTGTAGTTTGAAGCCATTGTTCTGCGTCCTAGTCTCCAGGGCAGCGGAAAACAAGTTTTGAATTAAAGAAAGGGATGGTGGCAATCAGTCTTGCAGTTCTTTTAATATTATAGGTTCTGGATGTCTTTTATTTTAACTAGTAGTGATCTCTCTTTTAAAAGAATGGAAAGTAAATGGTAGCACTAAAATGTCTCATGCCACCTTAAAGATTATCAGATTTTATATGGCATAAGTTTTTATGTTCTATAACTCGTTACATTTGTTCATTTTTGAGATGCCACAATACATTTTCATTGCTACAGATTTAAGATTAGTACACTACTGTTAGGTGTTACCGTAGCGATTTTTTTTTTTTACCGTAGCATACTGTAGTGGACAATCCCTGTATTTATGGCTCGAGAAAAACTTTCTATTGAAAAGAATCCAGAATTCAGTGCAGAACAGATGTTGGCAATGAAATATATTCAGATGTTGTCATCTTACTGGATGTCAGTAGAATTCTCCACTAAAAAGCAGCAGTCTTCATTAATAATGACTAAGCCGTTGATTTTAAGAATTTTTAAAGGATTTGTTCAAATTATTATTTTGGTGCCTAGCTTTATTGCAATGGCACTGGGCTTTGGGGACAATCCTTACTCCACTTCATAGAATAGAATACATTGTTATTCCCACAATGCCAGTTTCTTTTCAGCCACCCTCTTCTGTTCCAGTCAGAGTTCCACCTCTGGCCCCTTCCACACAGCTGAATAAAATCCCACATTTTCAGCTTTGAACTGGGATATATGGCAGTGTGGACTCAGATAACTCAATTGAAAACAGATATTATGGGATTTCTGCCTCGATATTCTGGGTTATATGGCTGTATGGAAGTGGTTGAGGTAACGTTCAGCTGCATACATGGGCAGCTTGTGAAGATGTACTGGGATTTGAAGGGTGCCATTTTGTCCTTTGCCTCTAGCTGGCTCAGCATATAGCATGCCCACTTTGGTGGTGGAAGGGGGTCCTCTGGTCCTCAACTATGGAACTCCCTCCCAAGCGAAGTTAGATCTGCTCCATCTCTCCTGACCTTTCGGAAATAAGTGAAATCCTGGCTATGGGAGCAGGCCTTTGCAGATTAGGCTGACTTGCTGGCAAAGCGACGGCATTAATGGACTTGATGGACTGCTTTTAGGACGGTGACTGAATTGATTGATTGAATGCTTTAATACTGTTTTTATTTTGGTTTTTTAAAAATTGTATATTTATGCTTTTGTTGTGGGCACCATGGTGTACCCTCTGTGGAGGTCAAGATAGGACAGGATATAAACATCCTAAATAAATAAATAAATCAGGTTTGTCATTAGACAACACTTCATTTTTCACTTGAGTTATAAAATGGATGTATTACATTTACTTGTAAAACAATGGAATGGTTAAACCTGATGAGACTTACTTCAGGGGATGCAGTGCTTGGTGAGATCTCTCAAGCAGCACTGGGGATTGTAAATATTGGGGATTCTGGTCCCCCAAAGGATGTTTTTTTCTGTTGTAGGAAGATTGTATGAACATTATGTGTCTCTTTTTACTTGGTTAGTATCTGGCCATCTTTGCCTACACAAACAGGAGTGTGTTTATGGCTACTTTGAGCTGCTGGAATTTTAGCATTGTAGCAAACGTTTGACCCCCATCACACACCATGCATTCATGACGCAAAAAAGAAATTATCAGAGCACGAGTCTCTACAAGCAAGTCTATCATATATGTGGATAGACAAGATGATTTGACAGCATAGCAGACTCTTTTTTCCCCCCCAACCACCCTGTATTGTGTTATCTGGCCTTTCCAGCCAGTAGGAAGCAGCAGGGAGTGGGTGTGCGTCACATGGAGAGGGTTGGGTCATCTTTCAAACTACTGTTTCAAATGGCCCTGAGGCTGCTCGATATTGGGGACAGACATGATTTATGTGTCTCTGCGTAAAACAGCCCAGAAGCCTTTAATAACAGCATGGTATTGAAACAACAGTAGCAGCTGGATTTGATGGCCTCAGCAGCCATTCCTCTGAAACTTGTATGGGTAGCCAGGATAAATTTTAATGTGAAGATGCTAGTTTTTGCTCGCTTTTCTCCTACTGCCCTTTTTAGAGCTTTGAATGTTATCTTTTTGTGTTTCAACTCCTGGAACATCCCTCCCTCTGCAGCCAGTATGGGTAGTGGATGTTGTAGTCCAAAATGTTACTTTCCCATGGTTTAAATGTTGATTATAGGCTCAAATAAAAATTGTAATTCTTCCTGAAATCAACAGTAAAGCCCCATGACCTTTCTGGCTAAGCAGCATAAAGGCCCAGCCCTAAACTACAAACCCCAGAGTAACTGTAGCCAGATCTGCCTTTTCAAGGAATGAGTTTAGTTGGGTCACTAGTTTTTTTTTTTTATGTCTCAGAAGCGACTTGAAAAACTGCAAGTCACTTCGGGTGTGAGAGAATTGGCCGTCTGCACAGATGTTGCCTAGGGGATGCCCAGATGTTTTACCATCCTGTGAGAGGCTTCTCTCATGTCCCCACATGGGAAGCTGGAGCTGACAGACAGAAGCTCACCCCACTCCCTGGATTTGAACCGCTAACCTTTCAGTCAGCAGTCTTACCAGCACAAGGGTTTAACCCATTGCATTACCAGGGGCTCCTAGCTTTAACTGTGCAAATGCACTTCAGACACAGCCAAAACCTGGGCATCCAGGTGCCGGAGTTATCCTCAAGCTGTGAACTGTCACTGGGATTTCAAGGGGAGTGAAATACGATCCATCCAATACAGGATAAATCCCTATTTCTGATTGGAGCACTTCTTTCCCCTCTGGCCAAAGATTCACTTCATTCAGTGCAGATACTGGGTTTTAGATACAGAAACAGCGTTCTTGGAAGTCTGATGGAAAATAGAGTGTTGCCCTATTCATGGGCATTTTGTAGATTATAATCAGAGCTTGGAAGGGTTACTTCTTAAAGTTTAACAACAATGATCCCTCAGACAGCTGAGGATTCTGGGAGCTTTAGACCAGAAAGATAACATTTCCAAGACCTGGATATAATATACATGTGGGTATTAAGATATCCGGTGGATTAATGTGTTTAATATATTATTTCCATTTGAAAACAAAATATGCTGAATGGAAATGTAGAATACAGCATGGGCAACACTCAGTGATCAAAACCCAATGGGTTGGTGCTTCATTGCCAGATTTCTACTGGGGCCACTAGAAGTCTCTTGTTCTGATTAGTTTTTTTCATAAAACAGCGACTGCATAGGCCCTTTAATATATAGTGCTCTAATATGCACTATATCCCTGCTGAATATCACAAGGTCAACTCTGATTTTCTCCTTATTTTAAAACCTGGTTTTAAAAGCCTGAACAATTTCTGCTTCAGTTAAGTGAATTCTAGCAACATTGATTTTCACTTCCTATGTGATCTGACTCTGCTGTCATATGACTTTGACCCTTCAGGCTGTTGCATGAAAGAGTCTCTGGTTAAGAGGAACTCTTTTGCTCTGTGAATGAAAGCTGGGATTTGTACGCTGCATAACCCTTGTATGATTCTTTTTGTTCTTGTACATGAGTCCTATTGCTCTGATCCAGGAGTTTCCAAGTAATTATTCTCAAGGTGAATGGAGTCACAACTTTTATAATCCCAAACATTCTGGAAATGATTATCATAAGGAATGAAAGCAAATAGAAGGCACTATTCTTTCCCTTTCCCACTCTTACACTTTAAATTAAAATTAATTGACTATTTTAAAAATAAATTCTTCTTTCTACATATACTGTGAAGTGTAAACATTTAAAACTTACCCTTGACTCGTATATCGGACAGATCTTAAACCGAATATCTGTTTTTGACTGCAGATCCCAGAATTCCCTATCTGCCATATCTGAAGCCCCTTCTACACTGCCATATGAAATCCAGATTATCTGCTTTTATCTGGATTATATGGCAGTGTAGACTCATATAATCCAGTTCAAAGCAGATAATTTGCATTATCTTCTTTGATAATCTGGATTATATGGCAGTGTAGAAGGGTCCCCATATATTCCAGTTCAAAGTGAATAATCTGAGATAAGATCCCGGGATGTAGGGCATTGTAGATCCAGCCACAGTCAGAAAATAGGTTAACTTCTCTATTTTTTAAACACCCTGAAAAAGCATCTGTCATAGGTGACTCACCTGCAATAGATGCATTGCCCCACTCTCTAATATAGACCAAATAGTTTATATCTTGCATAATGTATTACATCTTACACTGAGTCACAAAAATCCACTGTTAACTAATTTGCAAAACGTGCACCTGTAACCTGCTCTGTTCTTAATCGTGGAAATTTCCATCTCTCTTGGCAGAGTATGGATTGACAGCACTGCAAACTATAAAAACAAACCTGCCTGTAATGGATTACCATTTTAATTTTCATAATAATGATTGGATGGGGCCACATGTGGACTGAGGCCCCATCTACACTGTCTCATAAAATCCAGATTAAATGCTTTGAACTGGATTATATTAGTCTACACTGCCAGATAATCCACTTCAAAGCAGATAATCTGGATTTTATATGGCAGTGCAGGTGGGGCCTCAGTAGAAACAATGTTATTTTCTTGGTGTAATAAGAAATAATTTGTTAACTTTAAAGTTCCCATTTCAAGGCATTTTAATTGATTTTTAGAAACTTTTTGATAAGAAGTAATTATTTCTATATAACCCCTTTACTCCCAAGGGCTTCAAAAGCAAGGAAAAAATAAAAACCAATCAAAATAATACAAAAATAGAACATTTTTGAAACACATTAAAATAAAATATTATTTTAAAACTCCTAAAATGAGTCTAGAAGCAATCCTACAATCCAGTTTCAAAACAGCAGTTTCATATCTGATTCCTGTGTTGAATGACACACGATCAACAACACAGTGTTTCTCACTGTAAGCTTGAAAAATATGGGGTCAACCTAACTTCATATGATGAAATCTAAAAATGCATTACATGGTCAGTGTAGACTCATTTAATGCCGTTCAATGTAGTTTCAAACAGTATTATTTGGCAATGTAGATGGGGCCTTCTTTGGGCAGTGCTACTAAGGACCCTTCCAGATAGGGTCCATATCCCAGATCCTGTTGGATTTTTACCTGAGGCGTCCAGACGATGTCTCAGGTAAAAGCGAAGTAATTGGAGCAAAGCAGTGGCATGGGGACAGGCAATGGACAAAGCCCTGTTTTTGGGGTGTGTGGGGGCTTAAACCCACTTCGAAGAGGGTTTAAGTGTAGTCTGGAAGTGCCCCAAGGCCCCTTCTACACTGCCATATAAAATGCAGGTTATCTACTTTGAATGGGGTTATATGGGAGTGTAGATTCATATAATCCAGTTCAAAGCAGATAATGTGAATTATCTGATTTGATAATATGGAGTAGATCCGGCCTGAAACATTGTCCAGAGGAGGGCGACTAAAATGATCAAGGGTCTGGAGAACAAGCCCTATGAGGAGCGGCTTAGGGAACTGGGCATGTTTAGCCTGAAGAAGAGAAGGCTGAGAGGAGATATGATAGCCATGTATAAATATGTGAGAGGAAGCCACAGGGAGGAGGGAGCTAGCTTGTTTTCTGCTTCCTTGGAGACTAGGACACGGAACAATGGCTTCAAACTACAAGAAAGGAGATTCCATCTGAACATTAGGAAGAACTTCCTGACTGTGAGAGCCGTTCAGCAGTGGAACTCTCTGCCCCGGAGTGTGGTGGAGGCTCCTTCTTTGGAAGCTTTTAAACAGAGGCTGGATGGCCATCTGTCAGGGGTGATTTGAATGCAATATTCCTGCTTCTTGGCAGGGGGTTGGACTGGATGGCCCATGAGGTCTCTTCCAACTCTTTGATTCTATGATTCTATGATTCTATGACTGGCCATGGCAACAGTGCCACCAGAGGAGGAACCCAACTGTTGGCAGATGCTGGTGGCAGATGCCAAAGACAACCCTGATCATGGCTTTAAAAAAAACCTGGAGCCAGCCCTGTTCTCACCCATTGCTCATTTGCTGAAGCTATTATATAAATGATGGTGTTAATCCTTATTTCATTAACTTGGCAGAATCATACAGCATTCAGTGTCTGGAACTAAAAAAGTTGTGCCCCTTTCATTAGCTCCATGCTGTTCACTTGGCTTGATTGCAAGGGAAACTGTTCTACCTAGTATCTAAACTAGAATTGCCAGGTGTTTTTGTTCCAGCTGAAACTTTTGCCTAGCTTTGTGGACTCTAGGGTTCATGTCCAAATATGGGCCTAAGGGCTATTTGGCAAGAAGGACATGTAAAACTGAAACTTTTGCATGTATATCCCACCAAAAGTGCCACATACACTGTAAGTTTAGTATTTTCTAATTTACCAAACTTTTTTTGTTTTATTTTGTTGAGCTAACCAAAGCTGCTATATATTAAGTAACCATCATGACTAACTTGAATGACCATATTATTCTGATTATCTTTCACTTGCATTGTTATTGGTGCGTTTCTAGTGATACGTCTGCACAGCTCAGTTACATTAGTTTCATGTCAATGTATTGATGAAGGCTTTCATGACCGGAATCACTGGGTTGTTCTAGGTTTTTCGGGCTGTATGGCCATGTTCTAGAAGCATTCTCTCCTGATGTTTTGCCTGCATCTGTGGCCAGCATCCTCAAAGGTTGTGAGGTCTGTTGGAAACTAGGAAATTTGGATTTATATATCATAAATATATAAACCCACTTTTCCTAGTTTCCAACAGACCTCACAACCTCTGAGAATGCCTGCCACAGATGAAGGTGAAATTTCAGGAGAGAATGTTTCTAGAACATGGCCATACAGCCCGAAAAACCTAGAACAACCCAGTTACATGTCACTTTAACTGCCATAGCTCCATCAACAAAATCCTGAAATTAACAGTTTAGTTTTGTTTTTAGAATTATGTATAGTCACAAGAGCAAACAAAGAATATTGAGTGGCTTACTTAAACTCCATATCTAGGATTTTCTATAGAAAGTGCCATAACAATTAAAGGGGTATGAAATGGATAAAACCATTTAATGCAAACATTGTCTAGGGCTAAATCAAAATGCTGCATTCAACATACAAAGTTTTAAATTAGTTGGTTCCATGTAATTCACAGGACCAGCTGCACTTGTTCAAATCTATCCCTGCACAGAGATTAGAATTTAAAATTAGTTAGGTTGACTGCCCTTAGTGCCAATGACTTCTCAGAATGTGACCGCAAGTGGAATTTCCTCTAAATGGGTGTGGATTGACCCTTTTGCTCCTGGTTTGCACAATTGCTTTGAAGACTTGTCTGTTCCAAATGGCTGTTCATATGTGACAATAGTGAATGGGATATACCGCTGATTAGCTACATTATTTCTGTAGTTTTGGATAATTATTTCATGCTTGCTGTCTTATATTTTTAAAAGTTTTTGCTTTGCTTTTAGTTTTTGCAGATTTCAAAGCTTTAAAATTGTGACATTGTTTCATAGCATTGAGAGACCTTTGTCTAAAAAGTCAGCTCAAAATACTAGGAAGTGACTGAGGAAAAATATCTCTAATTAATAATTTTATTATCATACAAACTAATTACTTTGGCATTACAGTGGACCATTGGTATTCACTAGGGTTTGGTTGTAGAACCTCTGGCTACTAAAATATATGGATGTTCAAGTCCTACTATATGGATAATGACGTAGTAAAATAGTTACATTATAAAATAGCAAAACCAAGGGCGCATCCAGACAGCCCCTTAAAAGCATGAGCTCCCGTGTTTTTACACCAAATGACACCCTAGATAAAAGTGAATGCATTCGGCACAAAGCAGGAAAACCCTGCTTTGTGCCAAATTAATTTGATACTGGAAAGATCCAGGTCTTCTTGGTCAAATTCAGTATGGCCACTGTCTGGACTGCCCCCTCAGAAGTTATGGCACTTCCGAAGGGGCTATCCGTACAGCTCTCTCGCATTTTCAAGGCTGAATCAGCCCAGAATACCCATGAAGTCTCCCTAAAACCCCTTAAAATGAGGGGGGGGGTGTAAAATAACTTACCTGGTCACTTTCCTCGCTCCCCCCCCCCCCCCCCCCATTCTCCTGGTGCGTTATATCTATGCACTAGGAGAGCTCTGGCAATAGTTTAATGGCAGCTGAGTACGTTATTTTACTTTTCTCCCTGTTTTAAGGGGTATTGGTGAGGAGGTGTGAGTGTCTCCCTGTCCTCCCAGAAGGTTCCAGGAGGCACACACTTTCTGGGCGTGTGTGGACTTCAACCCGGGCAGAATCACATTTTACAAACCCAATTGCTCCCAGGTTAAAGGGCTGTGTGGAACTGCCTAAAGTTGTGGCTAATTGAATCCACAGTGCAGAATCCATGAATGTGGAGTGCCGACTATATTCTGTATCTGCTCACTTTATTTGTAACCCATCATTTCACACTTGTCAGTTACTGTAATCTGCTTATTTAAATATATAGTAAGACATTGGAAGTCTTCCACTTGGCTGGGTTTTCAGTTCAGAGGGTTCTTGGAACCCTTGGGTGGGGAGAGAGAACATACTGTGATCAAAGGTGAAAGTAAATCATGATTCAACCCACAATTATAAAATCATGGTTAGTACAACATTAAGCTTCATGAATCAGCTGATAATCTCTAAGATGATTCATGAAGAAAGGACACAGGGGAAAGTTCTCCTGAGAATGTAACACTTTAGACAAACAAATTGGGAAAAATTGCACAATCAGTTTTCTCCCATGTTAAAATATTCCTGCACATGGAAAAGTTGTATTTGGAACAGCAGTTCTAGCATTTTATTGTCTGTGACCAGTGTTTGAAGAAGTTACTACTTTGAGCTACAGATCACAGAATCCTCTAGTGAGTCAGTGTGTGCACTGACTTTGGTGACTGAGGGGATATGGAAGCCCTGCATTTGCTTTTATCGCAGTGAGCTGTAGTGTCTCAGGTGGGGTTCAACTCTAATTGCTGTTCCCAAGTAGAAGGGAGCCATTGGATAAATGGGATTTACCACAGTGTTACCTTGACTACCATACAACGTATGATTCAGTAGGTTTTCACTAGTTGGGACCAGCATTTGGATTTAAGCTTAAATTACCAGCTCGATTTATCTTGGGCACATCTGGGTTACAAGCACAATATTTACTTGCGGAAATCTTTCACAGAATTTGGTTCTGTCCCATATGCTCACATTGCATTGTTAATATGGGTTACTGAGAAGGGCAGGGCAGGAGGAAGGAATTATTCTTGTTTGCCTTTTATTGAGAGCCAAGAAGCATTTATTTATTTTGGGAAGCCAATCATATAATGCAAAGCTGTGGAAGGCAAAGACGGAAAGAACATAAGCACAGTTTTCAATGTTGATTTTTATCTTAAGCATTTGGTGAAAGACTTTGGTTTGATCCTCAGGTAACCTGCAGGTCCAAATAGGGCTTTTGTTTTCATAGTAAATAATAGAAAGTTAACATGACTTCTTTATAATGTCAAGTAATGTGTGGGCCATTCTAGGCACTGAATTTTTCCTATACAGAAATACTTTACTTTGATGTCTGAATTCTGCATGTATGTGCAACTGTCAGTTGTGCCCTACAAATAATCCACATCCTGCATGGAAATAATAGCAAATGGAGGAAGGATGTTAGCACCACTTATAAATAGTGAACGAACAAATAAAAGTATCATCAAGACATTAGAAAATAGAGAAATTAATGAGGATAATTCTACCATTAATAATGGGGGGGGGGGGGTATTTTCCTCCAATACAAGGAAGGCACTATGTTTCTATTTATCAATTATTTTTGAACATTAGTGAAAGAGCACCATTACCTTCATGCCCCAATGGTGGGCTGCCCACAGAAATCGGACTGGCCACTATGGGAATACAATGGGATTTGGTTTGATCAGCAGCTCTCTTTTCATGTTCCTAAACTGTAAACAGGAAGATGCAGCAACAACTAGGACAGGATCAGAGGAAAATGTGGCTCACCAGATATTGCTGGACTTCAACCCTGATTTTGCCTGACTATAGCCCTTTTTGATTGGGTCTAATGGGAACTGTACTCCAGAAACACCTCGTAAACCATACATTCCCCAAGTTTGAGCTAGACCTATACAATGAACTTTTTCAGAGAATGAAAATCATAGGTGTATCCTATCTATGATATGGCTGGCAGCTGTTTACTTGGAAACTGTCCTCATTTGCCATCCTCAGGGAACTTGCTTTCTTTTCCTTTAGTGAATTTAGCAGAAAGGCAATACCTTTTCCTTCAGAACTGTTTCAATATCCCCATCGTCCTCCACATAGTTGTCTACTATTGATTGTTAGGAACCAATGTGATGCTATTGTGTTCAAAATTTTGCTGCTCTTGCTCCAAATTATTGACTGCTTTTGGAGAGTGGTTACTCAGGCCTCTTCCGCATTGCCCTATATCCCAGGATCTGATTCCAGTGCAACTCCATGGTATTTCTGGGCTAGAAGTCTTCCATTTCGATAGAGTTTGCTACTATCTCCAGTTTTCTGTACTCATGCACAATTTGGGAATGTATCCCTCCATTAAAAAAAATCCAAAATTCTAAAATGGCCATCCCCATAAACGAATTAAGGTACTGCAAAACATTAACCATTATTTAAAACATTGGCTGATGTTTAATGATTAAAATAGTAACTCTTATGTTTGTTTTAAGAAATTATGAACTGGGCTGACAAATGTATTGGTAATAAATTACTTCTAAGCAAGCAAGATGCAGATAGGTGAGACTATCTAGCAAGTGACATTTGCAATAGACAGAAGGTTGCTCAGATGTTTAGCAGCAAGCGATGGAACAGCTATAGTTCACATATTGCAGCCAGGTCACACACTGCCAATGAAATTTTAGTTTATCTTTTTGGGTAAATAAAGATTTCTCCTTGATCTAAAACAACTAGAGGGGGAAGGTGTTCCAAAATTTCCTTCCCACAACATCTAAGGCTTCTTCTGCACTGCCATATAATCCAGATCATTAAAATAATCCAGATTATCTCCTTTGAATTAGATTATATGAGTCTACACTGCCATATAATCCAGTTCAGAGCAGATACTCTGAATTTTATATGGCAGCATAGAAGGGGCTGATGTCATAAGTGGGTTGTTTTGAGAGAAAAAATTGGGACTCTGAAGAGCCACAGTGACCCACAAGCTCCATTTTCTTCATCTCTTGTTTTCCTGAACATTGAGAACGTAGACAGTGAAGAAAGAGTCCCCTGATATGAACTCACTTTTATTTTTAGCCAGATTTTCTAGTCACTCACAACAAGGTCCATTAGACAGTTCCCTAGACTTATTCCCTATGTAAAGGTAAAGGTTTCCCCTAACATTAAGTCTAGTAGCGTCTGACTCTGAGAGTTGGTGCTCATATCCATTTCTAAGCCGAAGAGCCGGCGTTGTACGTAGACACTTCCAAGGTCATATGGCCAGCATGACTGCATGGAACATCATGTGCCTCCAGTGCATGTTTTCGAACTGCTAAGTTGGCAGAAGCTGGGGCTAATAACGGGAGCTCACCCCGCTTCTTGGATTCGAACTTGTGACCTTTAGGTCAGTAGAGTTATTTCCTATCATTTCCTAAATGGTTTTATTAAACTTTCTGGATTTATATGTGTGAGAAAGAGGATGGGGATAAGAGAAAACTGAACATTTGCTCTTGCACTGGAAGAGTTATTCTGAAGTCCAGTTTTGACCACCTGCCTACTTTGCAGTGAATATGCCAGGCAGAAATTGCCTTTTAATAAGGACCGTGTTTGGCAGGGGCAGTCACAGAAATGTCAGGTCCCATTACTTTCAACATCAGTGGTAAACATGCATTGAGTAATTCAATTAAAACTTGACCTGCAACACATAGGAATACATTCATCTGAACGAGGGAGATATATATCTATGTATGTATCGCTTAGGGTATCGTCTTGTACTCCTTCTTGTTCCTTCCCTCCAAGGTAGAAATTAATACTGAAATAGGAAACATGTTCAGTTATTTCTACTCCTGAACAAGGCATCCTTCATTTCCTCATTTACAGGCTGAAAAAGTTGTTTGTATGGATTACAAGTTCCAGGCATTGAGGGTTGGTCATCAAAAACAAATTTCTATTCTCTATATTTAATGAAAGCATGGGACAAATGCTATTCAAACAAACCGACTAAGCCTATTCATGTAGAACAAACAAAACAGCAAGGTGTGATAGCTCAGTATTTTGCATTTCAGGTGTGGACTTCTTCCTATAGGAGTGGGCTTTTTCATATACATCAGTCTTATTATTATACTGCCAGTCCCCAAAAAGACTAGTGGCTATGTATTCTACAAGGGAGAAAAGGGAAATAAGAAGATAAAAAGCCTCCTCTTACCTGGCACTTTCCAATTGTAGTTAACATCCCACTACCAAAATGCATGACCAGAGTGTCTGGGAATGATGGGAGTCTGACTCATTTGGATGGGGTCATGTCAGGGAATGGTGGCATCAAAAGGCCCAACTAGGAAAAAAATGTTTTGTTCCTGAATGCCGGAACCTACTGTGCTTCTCCTCCCCTTCAACAAATGGGAGCGGAGTCTCTCAGGAATCCATATCCTGCACCAAACAATACTGTGTCCAGTGAACTGTGCTAGACAGATTGCCCTGAGGAAATGGTACTACATTTGTGTTTGGCTTTCATCCCAAAACAATTCAAGAACAGGGATTGTGTTGTCTGAACTCAACATGTAAATATGTGTTTCACTAACATGCCCTGTCATGGAATACAGGCCTTTATTTGGGATGCGGTGTTCAGCATACAAAACCCAAGGTGCTTTCAGTGAACACATTCAGACCTCCTTGCAAGTATACCATTCAAAGGGTGCATCTGTACTGTAGAATACATACAATCTGGCGCTACTTAGACTGCCATGGCTGAATGATATGAAATCCTGGAAGTTGTAGTTTATGAGGTCTTTTGACTTTTTTCTGCCAAAGAAGGCTGGTGCATCACCAGACTACAATTCCCTTGATTACATATCATTCAGCCATGATAGTTGAAAGTGGCATCAAACCACATTAATTTCACAGTATAGATCAGGCATGGACAAACTTCAGCCCTCCAGCTGTTGTGGACTTCAACTCCCACAATTCTTAACACCTGGTAGGTCCCATTACTTTCCACATCAGTGGTAAACATGCATTGAGTAATTCAATTAAAACTTGACCTGCAATAAAATGTTGAAGTCCCAAACACCTGGAGGTCTGAAGTTTGCCCATGCCTGGTATAGCTGCACTCAGAATTGCCTATAATTCCAGATGTTTACAAGTCTACTTTCCACCACCAACTCCTGCAGGAAGCATTAATCACTGAAAAGAAAGGCAGAGTAGGTAGGGAAAGGCAGTGAGAGACTCCTTTACTGCTTGTAGTATTTTCACTATTTTTCAGTTTGTGGTGAAGCATTTAGGATGTGAAACAAGCAGCTGGGTGCAGCTATATCAGTGGTTTCTCCTGCGCCCCCTGCCATCTACCTTTCTTGAAGGATAGAGCTGTATATGCCACACACATAAAACTGTTTTTGTAACTCAGATGGAAGATTACCAACAAATGCCAAGTGCTGTAGTCCATATTTAAGAGAAAGGAACTGGCAAGACCACCTCTTGGGTATTCCTTGCCTAAGAAAACCCTAGAAAATTAATGGGCTTTCCATGAGTCAATAAGTGACTCAAGTGCAGGAATAGGTCTGCACACCCTAAATTGGTTTGTCATCCCAAGAAGTGTGGAGAATTACGAGGAATGGAGGAAGGCACCACCTTGCCCTTTGCTTTAGGCAGCAAAATGTCATGGGCTGGCCAAGCTATTTACTTTCTCTTTTCTAATGTGCATGTCACATTAGTACTAAACCAAATCCCTCTCGCTCATGCTATTCTTTTGTTAGGAGCACACACAATTGGAAGTCAGAAGTCAATAACATAAATTAAACTCCCATAACAAAAATTCTAACTAAGGGTGCATCTAGACCAGTGGTTCTCAACCTATGAGTCCCCAGGTGTTTTGGCCTACAACCCCTCAGAAATCCCAGTCAGTTTACCAGCTGTTAGGATTTCTGGGAGCTGAAGGCCAAAACATCTGGGGACCCACAGGTTGAGAACCACTGATCTACACTGTAGAATTACTGCAGTTTGATACCACTTTAACTGACATAGCTCAATAATAATAAACTTTATTTGTACCCCGCCAGCATCTTCCCGATGGGGACTCGGTGCGCCTTACATGAGGCCAAGCCCAAAACAACAATTACATAAAATAAAACAAAACCGAAAACGCAAATAATGAACAATAATAACGCAATTACATAAAACAAAAGGCAACATAAACAATATAAGATTACAATAAGCACAATCACAATAACATGGGCAAGCTACATGTAATGGATAAAAGAAAAACTGGTTAAAAACAGATTAAAAAATCAGGCGAGATAAAACAAAGGCAGATTATTTGCAGAGGAGAGCTCATTATAGTGGAGGTCGTGGAGCAAATGCTATAGAATCCTGGGAGTTGTAATTTAGTGAGGCACTGGCAGCATTTGGCAGACAAGGCTAAATATAGTACTATATTTAGTAACTATATTACAAAATATAGCATTATAGTTTGTAATATAGTAACTCCTGTGATACAAAATCATTGAGTCATGACAGAGGTGCAGCAAAACCGCTGTAATTCTACAATGTAGATACATCCTAGGTGCAAAATTAAATTTTCTCTGATATGCTCTCATTTACCTTTACGACTTTATTATGTGTTCTAGAAAAAAAAATAGATAATCAGGGATGGAGGAAGTGAAAACATTCAGCATCATTGTAAATGAAGTTAGATATTTCACAATTTTCATTCATCCAGCAGAAATGAGGAAATAATTAGTTTGGTTTACATTAAAATGTGAACAAATCAAATACTTCCTAATCATTTTGCAAGCAGATGTGTAGTTGTCTTTTTCCATTTCTATTTTTTAATGCCGTTCTCCAGTTGTATAATAAAAGTATGCAAATATTCATATGCAAAAATGTGCCTATTGGGAGGAAGTGCACTCAAACCCGAATGAGTGAAAATGAAATTATGTAGTGCATTATGTTAGGGAAAGTTCCTTAAAGCAAACGGTATGAAAAGGAATATATTAGGGTAAAGTGCACAAATAGGTACAAATGTTTAGATCAGTGCAGTTGAAAGAGGTCAAAAGAAGCATTAGACTGGGAATTTGAAAACACCAAAAGCAGTTGAAATGGACAGATTCATCCAGTCATATCAGTCATCAGCTTTCAGCATAATAGCAAGTGGGCGCATGGCTGACTTACTGGCAGTAATACTAGAGTTGAAGCTGCTCCCAGCTAATGCGAGTGTGCCAGGATAGACTTGTCATCTCTAGGCTGTCAATGTGCTGTGATGTGAAACCTGAGCAATGACTGCTTCAGATTTGAACTGAAACTACTACATTATTAGTTCAGTTACAACAAAATGTCAGCCCTTTCTGATTATTGATTATTAGTGGACACTAAGGGACACTAAGTGGACACTATGGGTGTAGAGGGAATAGAAAGTTCTGGCTCTCAGCTCTATCTATCTATCCATCCATCCATCCATCCATCCATCCATCCATCCATCCATCCATCCATCCATCTATCTATCTCAGAGTCTGGGCATGCTCACTAGGAGATTATGGGAATGGATGTCCCAAAAGTTATTTTCCCAAGCTCTGGAAGATCACCTGGACCATTTGTTGGATGCACACTTATACAGTGTTCTTATAAGTGTGTGTAGTTTAGAGAGAGTGTATCAATCACAAATGTATCCTTCTGCCACCCCTCACAGCCCACATTTATGCCACACATATATGAATGGCTGAAAATGAGTTTTATCATTTCATAATCTAGTCCGGTCAGCTGCTATTCCTTTCCTTTGCATTCTTGATGGGCCAAAAGAGCATATTTGTGGATTTGTCATTTGGACGCCTCCAGTAAAAGCCTGACAGACCCTGCATTTTGTGGCCTGTCTGGAAGCACCCTCCTTGTCACTTTATATGCTTTTCCTGGAAAAAAAAAGGCTTTTGTTGTACGTTTGAGACCATTTTGAATTCTCTTAAAACTACAACTCCCAAAATCCACCAGCCAGCTGGGGTTTGCTAAGACATGTAGTCCAAAAGTCGATTCATTTGTGTATACAATACTTCCATTCTCTAAATCTTAGCCTAATAGTTTATTTTTAATTTATTCACATTTTAATTTTAAAACATTTTAAAATTGCTTTTCATCCTATTTAATATCCAGTGTACAAGTACCAGTGAAGGACTTGGTGTTAGGTTTTCACCAGTTTAGTGAGACTGTAAAGTTGAAAACAGCATAGTGTAGAATGGAACCTCTTTTCCATTCTCAGTAAGGCCAAGCCACTAGAAAAATGGGGTCCTTTCTCAGGACTTCTTTGTTTTGTAGAGCTCACCAGGAGAATCAGATTACCTAAGCTGAATTCTGGAATATGGGGATGAAGTCCCTCTCAGCATAGGCACTGCTGGATAACAGCAATTTCTCCTGGTTTAGAAGATAAGAGTACAGGAATGTGGTTCAAGTGACTCTCCAGATGTTTCTGGATTGTAGATCCCACCCCCCTTCACTGTTGTCTATGCTAGCTAGAGCTGATGGTCCAATATTATCTTTAGGGTCACAAATCCAGTGTTCACCTCCTTCACCTGTTATCAGATATTAAGCAATGACCCCATCTTTGCCAGTGTACAAAAATCATTCTCCATAAGAGGTGATTCCTGACCACCAGCGTGCTTTTAGAAAATGGAAGTTATGCTAGAAAGCTCTTTTGATGTGCTATTTGATCCCATCCAAGTTTACTTCTACCAGTCTCAGCCTAGAAATCTGTTCCCTAGATGAAAACCTGGTACTAAAATGACCTTTTTTTCCCTCCCTCCAAGACTCAGTTTCAGGTGTGCTCTTCCTCCTTCTCGCTTCTTTTCAGCACTAGGCATTTTAAGAGCAATCATGGTGTGTGAGTTGCAACTTCACACCTCTGCGATCGAGAGAGCATCTAGGCACCTCTGTCGTGGTGTAAAGGATTAATGGGAGAGCCATTAAAGAAAATGAAGAATGTAGTGAAGTTATTTTTATATGGGATTTGAGACTCTTTACTTCAATAACATAACTTTTCCAAGCACTGGAAAGAAGACCCAACCTAGAACTTGGAAGTATTATGTTTGTACTACAGGCCATAGCATTCCTCTAGATAGCATGCTCACTAAGGGTTCTGGGAGTTGCCATCTAGAAACCAACTCTTTTGATTCAGTGAGAGGATGCCAAGGCTTGCCCAAATTCATGGGTCCCAACCAGTGGACAGCATTAACCTTCCTGTTCAGATGCATTTGCTGTTCTCAATGACACCTCTCTGCCCCAAGCACAGTGCAGTGGAGACTGCTTCAGATTTCATTGTTTTTCTCTCTGTACTTAATTGGTATTCTACTTTTTTTCAGGGTTGACAAATGTTCCTCAGGTATTTAAAATGGAGATTTCCTTCAAGCCTTCTGATCCCAGCACATACAAAAAGTTCACAGACCCTATTGATAGGTTTCTGGAGAAATACGACATGGAACATCAGAAAGAGACTGATATGAACTTTGAGAACTGTGATCGTGAGTAGCATGGATTTTGTTTGCATGTCATGTTCATTTGGTTTTTCATAAATGATCCGTCTAAAGTGCTGTCGTTGAGCATTAGAATCATAGAATCATAGCGTTGGAAGAGACTTCATGGGCCATCCAGTCCAACCCCCTGCCAAGAAGCACGGATATTGCATTCAAAGTACCCCTGACTGATGGCCATCCAGTCTCTGTTTAAAAGCTTCCAAAGAAGGAGCCTCCACCACACTCCGAGGCAGAGAGTTCCACTGCTGAATGGCTCTCACAGTCAGGAAGTTCTTCCTAATGTTCAGATAGAATCTCCTTTCTTGTAGTTTTATTAGGTTATCTCCTTTCTTGTAGTTTATTAGTTTATCTTGTAGCATTATTAGTTAGCAATAGATTTTCCAGTCAAATTAGGAAGGAATCCTCTTTTTTATTCTCCCCCACTCTCAAGAACTGTGAATATAGCCTCCAAGATCTAAGAAAAGCCATTTTTATTAACAATTCCTACAAAATCATAGGTGCTCGAGGAATTGTAATCCAAAATTATATTTTAATTGTTTATATGTTTAGTTTGTTTTATATTTTGATGAGATGTCTTTTATTTTTTATCTGTGCGGCATTAAATTTTTGCCGGAATCAAGAAAAGCAGGGTATAAATGAAGTAAATAAATAAATAAATAAATAAATAAAAGAGTATTTTTTGCCCCAAGATCTACAGTCTCTCCTGCTTTCATAGTCCTATGACTGCTACAGTCACTATGCAAAAAGCTTGAAATGACCTCATCAAACACTCTGGATCCGTTTGGCTGCAGTTCAGTGAACAGCTGGTTCATGTTGGCCCTTCCTACCAAAGTCAGGGGGAAAATACTTTGACATTTCAACAGCACAGCCCACCCTCTTATAGATAGGGACAACAGGGAGAACTTCTCTTTGTTTAACTGTACTGATATAATGTTTTTAAAAGGGGAAGACATCTTGCTATCCTACATGGGATTGCAATGGATCAAAATGGTCTTGCTAGGATAATCTAGGTCCATATGGCTCTCCCTCATGGCTTCTATGTAGTTCAGTTATTTCTTGCTGTTCTCTGACTCTTTCTAATTTTGTGCAGTGCCTTATGAGATGGTACTTCTAGACATGGTGTGGCAATGGCAAGTATAGGAACAATCAGCAATAATGTCTTAGGTCGGTTATTGATCCTCTAGTAGGCAACTATCAATTATGCCTTTGCTAGTACTCAGTGTATTAGACAGATGGGAGACAGTGTGAGGGAGCATTCCAGGTTGACATCTCCCTCAGAAAATCATTGGGTTGTGATGGTAGAGCTACACTCCCCTGTTGTCTAACAGATGTTCTTCAGCTGGAGGGGAACCATTATAGATACTAGATGCCTCCTTGAACAATATTTGAAAAGTTGCTAGGTTAGTAAGGGGTTGATAAAGTGAAGCTTACAGGCAACATGTTCCCCTCAGAGGTTTTTATGTTGCCTCCCCCCACAGGTTTTCTTAGTTGTCCGCAAGGGTTCCTTTGTCGCCCCCCACCCCACCCAATAGCCCCAAGAGTTATGGAAGGGCGGTTTTGCCACAAAATAACCTAAGCTGTTTTAGGCTCATGGGTTGCCTTTTCCCCTGAAAGAAATAACACAGGAGTTGGGCTAAAAAAGTTATCCTTGATACCATGTTGTCTGGCTCTTGTGGGGTTTAGTGTTCTTAAATAAAGGACAGTACATTGCACACTCGCTTTTGGGGGGAAGGTTGATTACTGAATCATTACCAAAAGGAATATGTGCAGGCAGTAAGCACGTAATAAAACTTTTATAATAACCGTGAGAAGTTTTTAAAAATGCATGTAAGTATTTTAATATTTATCAAATGTGCTCGTATTTTAATCTGAGGATTTTATGGTCTGTTGACTGCAAATAAAGATGAATGATGTAAGCACTCTTCTTCCTTTCTCTCTTTCTGTTTTACCTGCACTTCCAGCTGAACCTTCCGGCCCCAAAGACAGAGGTCCCTATGAGGGTTCTCGAGGCATAGTGTCATCTTGCAAGTTCAATCGCAACTGGCTTGGAAACTGCTCTGGAATAGAAGATAAATCATATGGTTACAAAGATGGCAAACCATGTTTGATCATTAAACTCAACCGAATCTTGGGCTTCACACCTGAGGCAAGTTCTTTTCTATTGAGGAAGGGCTGAGGTTTTTTTTGTTGTTTTTTTTTTTTGTCGTGTCAGGAGCAAGTCGCTTCTGGTGAATTGGGCGTCTGCAAGGACGCTGCCCAGGGGATGCCTGGATGATTTGATGTTTTTATCCTTGTGGGAGGCTTCTCTCATGTCCCTGCATGAAGAGCTGGAGCTGATAGAGGGAACTCATCCGCCTCTTTCCGGATTCGAACCTGCGACCTGTCGGTCTTCAGTCCTGCCGGCACAGGGGTTTAACCCACTGTAATGCTGGATTAGATAGAATGATCTTATAGGAAAAGAAGGATGCCTATTGCAGTTTGAACTAGCTTGCTTCAAGCCTAATTTATGCGTTCTTTGATATGTTTGGTATATTTTGAGGGTGTGAGGAGGCACCTCCACTTCCATGTCATACCAGTAAAGCCTATTGAAATATGGGCTAGTTTGGTTCCACTGCCAAGATGACACTCATTCAGATGACAAAACTAGAAAGATATTGAGTTGGAACTAAACTAAGAGTGCATCTACACTGTAGAATTAATATAATTTGACACAGCCTTAACTCAATGCTATTTAATCCTGGTATCACTAGTTTGGTGAAGCACCAGCACTCTTTGGTTGAGAAAACCCATGTAAAACCACAACTCCCATGATTACATAGCATTGAACCATGGCACTTAAAATAATATCAAATTGCATTAATTCTACAGTATAGGTGCACCTTCAGTCTTGCTTGCAACAGAGCCACTAAAATCAATGGGACCGTATTGACACAGGTTTTATTGATTTCAAAGGATCTACTGTAATTATGACAAAGTATAGATTCAATACTTAAAAAAAAACATGCTTTGCATTTTTTTGGGTTGAAGGCTCTTGTAATGTATTGGTTATTCAATTTATTCAACATGTTTCAGTGTTATTAATAGCCTGCCTGCTCAACTTATGCAACCTTAGTGGACTCAAAGAAACAAGAGCTATATTAAAAAATTATATTTACCTAGCACCCAGTTTTATTTGCCATGTAAACAAAGGAAGTGGCTGTGTGCAAACCTGACTAACCGTGTGAAATAAAGAAGTTCCTCAACATTTTCCAGTGGACTTTTTTTCACTCTCAATCTGTGAATAGTAACAGAATACCACATTTTCAGCCATGAAGAGCATATGTTTATACTACTTAAATTGTGAATCTTTTCTGCTTATCTAGTAGTCCTTTCCTCTCAGACAGGAATTGTGCTCCCTTCCAGATGTTGTTGAGTTGTAACTTCCAGCATTTATTATCATTTGCTTTGCTGGGCATGACTGCTGGAAGTTGTAATGCAGCAACATCAGGAGGACTACGTAATTCCCTTCTCTATCCTGTTGGAAATGGCACCTTAACACAAGGGTAGGAAACTGAAATGGGAGAGGGTTCAATGAGTTGGATAATGCCCATCCCATGTGTTTAAACCATTTGTAATGTGTTTCTTTTCCTCTTAGCCTCCAAAAAATGACTCCATCCCAGCTGAACTGCAGGCAAAATATAATCCCTATATCATTCCTGTGCATTGCACTGCTAAGGTAAACTAATCAAGGTTATTATGATATTATGTTTTATCTGGGGTTGCCCTCAAAGACCATCCAGAAGTGTGAGATATACTAGGCTATTGAGAGATATACTAGGCTATTGAATGGGGACCAAGCATCTCACCTAGTGACTGTTACTGGACCCATGTGATGGTGCTGATTCTTACCATGGAAGTTCTATATGGGTTGGGACTGGGATACTTCAGAAATGGCTGTTTATGCTTTAGCATGCCTGTATACAATTTGATCTCTCTGAGAAGTATTCCTCCTCATGCCTCTTCCTTCAGGGGTGAGGAAGAAGGTGGCAGAAGGGCCTTCTCAGTAGTAGTACCTACAGCTGTCGAAAATGGTCATTGGAAGGCCCATCAAGTATCAACTGGATCATCTTTCGGGCACTAGGCAACCCCCTCCTTTTGTCTTTCTTTGCTATTATGTTCTTTTTACTTGTTACTAATTTTGATGTTGTCATTCAAAACAAAACAATTGGATTCCTGCTTTCCTGTCCTAAAATTGCATTGGGAAAAGATCTTGTTTGCCATGTCATTGAAATCCTGTGTTCAAATACAGAAGCATCTAATACATATATTAGAACACTCAGCCTGTAACAGAAGAGGGAACCAACACAATCAGGCATGCTCATGCTCTCTGAAAGAAATCTTAGAATTGTCTACTTCCAGAACTACAACTCCTAAAACTTCCTCAGCCAAGAGGACATGTCCAAAAAGGTAGTGGCCAAGATTCTGCATTTTCAGCTGTAGCTATAACAGTGGAGCTCCATTGTCACAGTTATGTCTGATGCTGCTACCCCAACCCCAACTTTTCCAATGCCTCCAAGTGCCAACATGCTCCCCAAAACTTTCCTTCTCATCCTGGCAACACCCAGCCACCAAAAGGTTTTCACAGTGCTGGAGATTAGGGCACTGGGAAATGACATCTGCCAATACTCTCCTGACTACGGGGTGCATTCAGAATAGACAGTTGGGGAAAACCTTTTGGGGAATTGCCACAACTTTTTGTCTCAATGCACTCTGTGACTTAAAGAACATTTCTCATACCATTTCTCAGCATGCTGATTTGCATCACCTCAGTAATCCTTTGGCTGGGGCACTGCCAGGCTGACAAGGTCGCTTTTGAGGTTACTTTCAATAGTTAATGGCTGTAAATGTAAACTCACAGCAGTTTCAAGATCCTAAGTCCATCTTATGATCTTGATCTTGCAACTACCAAAAAGGACTCCAGGTATAATGTTCCAAGCTCTGATTTAATCAGTGGGCTTAGGGTTATCTGCTGCTTGCATCTTAAGCACTTACCTTTACAGAATTCAAACCCTACTGAAATGAATGGGAATTGCTCAATAAGAATATTTGGTTGATGCCTCTTTTATTTGTTTTGTGTGCACAATTCTTTTTGAATAGCCTCTCTTACCACCCTATTATTTTACTTGCTTTGAATTAGTCTCTTGGCCCAGCAAAGCAATATCACTATCAGTATAATGCAGCTGTTGGTTCCTTTCTAAAAGTAGAGCCTCAAATAACTCCCAATAGAAAGAGCCCAAGTTTTTGTTTTGTTTTTTACTGCTGGAGGATGAGACTTTGTATCAGAAGTGAGGACAACTCCTATCATGACAGAATGCCCTTTAGTAAGTTTAAAAAGCTTCCATACAATCTCTCTTTTCCATGTCCAGTGCTAATTGGAGAGCACTAAATATACTGTGTTCATCTCTACCATAATCACTACAGTTGTCCCAAGAGCCATTTGGCTGGATATCAAGAAACAAAATGCTAGGTAGTTTTTTTTTTAATCTGATCCAGCATGGTTCTTGGTGTGGTTTTATGCTTAGGTCAGACTACAGGGCCAGCTTCCTGCTTCCCATCAGTAACTGCAAAGTTGGTTTTTTGTTTTGTTTTTTTGGAATCTTACAAGGAACATAATTTGGAAAAGTTTTTTCAGCCTAAATTGTTAATTCCAACTTTATACACTCACTGAATCCATAGAACTCAACTTACATAAACATTGGCTAGTTTCCCTTGATTCAGTGTATGCAGTATCTGTGTTCACTTGGGCTTTGGGCTCTAACTACAGCTCCCAGAATCCTCATAGTCAGTGTGGTTGGCTAGCACCCTGCCCCCTTTCTAGCCACCACCGATGGCTAGACTGGCAAGAGGATTCTGGAAGTTATAGTCATGAAAATAACTTTTCTAAGCTCATATAAGGAAAGCATTAAAAAGAACTACATTTCTGCCACTGTTTGTAGGAACTCCTGTTATTAGGAGGCATAAACCATGGAGGCTTATTTTGGTATCGTAGCTAGTGTCTCTAGACAGGCCTGTAGCTTTTGAAATTTCCAAGCACCCTTGTTGAAGTTAGTCACCCAAAACCCATTTAAACAAATGCTGGTGTGTGGGAGGATCTCAAAACACTCAATTATACTGCATTAAAGCAAATTGAGTGGTTGTCTTTGAAACTTGTGGTCTCTAAGAAGAAACTCCTAGGCAATTTCAGCCTATGGACACATTGCTTTTCCCAACTCACTCCACAGATGGAAGTTACTAAATTCTGCTACTAAAATGCAGTGCCATTCAATGTGAAAGTACCAAGTTCGAGTAATAAACATAAAACAGGCCTTCGAAAATGTGGTATATTGAGTCCAATGTGATATTTGCAAGTGACCTCTCTCTCTCTCTCTCTCTCTCTCTCATTTATTCCTTCAGAAAGAGGAAGATCTTGACAAAATTGGCCCCGTGGAATACTATGGCATGGCTGGTTATGGTGGCTTTCCTCTACAATACTACCCGTATTATGGCAAGCTCCTCCAGCCCAAATACCTCCAGCCCCTTATAGCAGTGCAGTTTACCAACCTGACCTTTGATACGGAGCTGCGTATCGAGTGCAAGTCCTATGCTGAGAACATCTACTACAGTGACAAAGATCGTTTCCAGGGACGTTTTGATATGAAATTTGACATAAAAAGCAGCTGATTGCAAGCAGTTTTTTCTCCCTTTTCCTCTTAGCCATTTAAAAAGTATAAAAAAAAGACAAAAACCTACTAGTCTTGAACAAAACTGTCATACGTATGGGACCTACACGTAATCTATATGCTTTACACTAGCTTTCTGCATTTAACTAGGTTAGAATGTAAACTTAAAAGTGTAGCAATAGTGACAAAGATATTTATTCTACTGTAAATGATGAAAAACAGAATTGAGCCTTGGGACATGCCCATTTCTACTGTAAAGTATGATTCCATAACTGACTTGTAGTAAGCAGTGTTTCTGCCCCCCTAAGTATTGCTGCCTTGTGAATTTTATTTAGTGTACAGTACTATAGGTGCATTACTCTGGTCATTTTTCAAGCCATGTATTATTGTACCTGTTTTCTACTTTCTGTGAGCAAAGATTTGCTGTCCAAGGTGTAAATACTCAGTGGGACTAAAACTGGCATGGTACTTTTAATTTGTCTATTTGTTTTTGGTTCATTTTCAAAAGGTAAAGGCCCACTTGTGAGATTATTCAGCAGCACTCCATAAAGCCTTTTGTTTTCTGTAGTCTTAGGACTTTTTTTAGTGTGGTGGCAGGGAAAATTACCTTGACTTTGAAGCAAAGCTAAGGAGAATAGGTGACTGTGTACTGTGCTTTGTAGCGAATGGTGTCTTTCTCTCTTCATCCCCCTGCTCCTTCAGTATGTTTTGAAGCTGTGTGAGAGTCCTGAGTCAGCCCACCACTTTCATCAGTGATGGGACTATTTTGCCTTGTATATTTTCTTTTTCTTTTCCTGCTAGAGGCATCATGACGCTGTGGTGCTGTCTTTATTGAATGTTTTAACCATTTTCATGGTGGAAGAATTTTATATTTATGCAGTTGTACAATTTTATTTTTTCTGCAAGAAGAAAAGTGTAATGTATAAAAATAAACCAAAGCCACATGTTTGAAAATAAATCTTTATTTTGAACTTTATGAGAAGCAATGCAGTTACCCATCAACTGGTGTTAAATGTTGTCTAAAGTGCAAACTCTATGTTCTAACATATGTAATAGCCAGGAGTACAGTGCTCTTGTTGATCTTGTATTTCAGTCAGGTTAAAAACATTGGACAATAAATGAATAAACACACATCTCCCATCCTGTGGCTTGTCTTTTGAAAGCAGCTTATGCCTTGTCTTGCAGCATCCACTGGTTACTTGTCCAAGATGTTAAAAAAATATTGGACCTGCAAAAAATGAAAAACAAAAGAAAACCACCTTTTACATTACAGGAAATTACTTCGATAGCGGCCTTGGTAGAATTGCAATTTCAAAAAACTGTTAAAATATTTCCCTAGTGCTTCATGCGCACAGTTCTGAAGCCAGATCAAACATGGCCTGTGGCAAATCATCAACTTCAGAACACACAATAGTGTTTCTTCTGCTAGCTGTATGCTTCCAATCTTTTTCACGAAATCATAGAATAAGTGCTGATTTCATAGTAGTGATATGAACTTTCTCTGGTTTCTCCAGGTATTTTCGCCAATCTAATTTTCTGAGAAAATTTAGAAAAATCAAGTTGATGTTATTCATTCTCTAAGAAAGCTTAGAATATTGGCACACTTGTTGGTGTTCCCGATCTGCCCTTCTACCTACTTCCTTTCTAAATTTACCTTTGCAAAGGGCAGCTTGGAAGTATGTGTAAACCAGTGATTGGCAATGCTGAAAAGTTGGTAAACTTCCTTAAAGCATGCGAGGAGTGCCTGACACTACTAGAATACATAGATTCTACTGTTTCCTGTGATGGCAGATGCCTCTGAAGTATGCTGAAAGACAGGACCTATCAAATGTATCACTTACCTTGCTTCTTTGTAAACCAATTCCTGTTCTTATTCAAGTTTAATGCAAGAAGGAAGAAGCGACAGAAGAATTAGGTAACAATGAATCTACTGTGAGTTCTAGTTGAACATTAATGAGCTTGTAGTTTTAATTTGTAAGTTGTACAGTTAGGAAGATAAATTCTGAGTTTGACCCTCAGAAATAATACAATGTTGCAGATGATAGCCTTAAGCCCAGCCGCTGTGAACAGGGCTTTCATGCAGCTGCAAGATACAAGAATATCATTTCTGTTAGGTCTTCAATTAACATCTCCCAGTGTTGAAAGTGAAGATTTTTTTTTTTTATGTCAGGAGCAACTTGAGAAACTGGTGTGAGAGAATTGGCCGTCTGCAAGGTCGTTGCCCAGGGGACGCCCGGATGTTTTACCATCCTGTGGGAAACTTCTCTCATGAAAGTGAAGATAGAGATACACACTCTCTTGCATACGAAAGAGAACTTACAACTACAGATTCAATGGTTCCCTGCAGCCAAGAATATTAGTGTATTTGAGTCTAATGTGGCACTGAATCTAATGCACACCTCAATTTTCAAAACCCTGGAACCAAAAGTTGTTTGCTGCTGAATGTAATGCACAGCAGGAAAATATGCACTCTTTGCAATTTGTCAGTTACTGTTGCTGCATGCTTAGAATTCCTTCTTCAAAAACAAAACTTTGGAGTGCATCTATGATGTAGAACAGGGGTCCCCAAACTATGGCCCGAGGGCCGGATATGGGCCTCTAAGGTCATTTATCTGGCCCTTGCTCAAGGTCAACCTAAGTCTGAAATGACTTGAAAGCACACAACAACAATCCTATCTCATCAGCCAAAAGCAGGCCCACATATATATTTGTTAAAATTGTTTTTCATTTTAATTATTGTATTGTTTTTAAGTGTTTTTGCACTACAAATAAGATATGTGCAGTGTGCATAGGAATTCATTCATTTTTTTCTCCAAATTATAATCCAGTCCTCCAACCATTTGAGGGACTGTGACCTGGCTCTCTGTTTAAAAAGTTTGAGGACCTTTGCTATAGAATGAATCCTCTTCAATGGCCCTGGCTCAATGCTATGGAGTCATGGGAGCTGTCATTTTACAAGGTCTTGAGCCCCCGCTGCCAAAGAATGCTGATACCTCACCAAATTACAAATCTCAAGATTGCATTGCATTGAGTCATGACAATTAAATTAGAGATTATGTCCCTCCAAGTGTTCCTGAAACAGCTTTCCCCTTTTGCCTCAGCTCAGCACTAAGATTACCATATTATGCAAATCTAACACACACCCTAATTTTGGAGAGGTAATTTAGCAGAGAAAGGTGAGCATTAGAGTTGAGTAAATTGGGTATCTTCGTACACCATTTGTAATTCACCATATGACTCTCCAGTTCCTATTTTTCTGTGATGATTCCAGGGGGGAAAAAACCCTAAAAGAGTAAATCAACCTCACATGGCAAGCATTAGATAAGCATTTAATAGCTAAGAAGGGAAGGGAACAGTTCTTGCTCAAGGATCAGGCTTTACCTCCTATGGAAATGGTACAGGGATTGTAATTCAAACTACTCAGATTCTTGATTTGTTGTTATTTCTACATCCAAGAGGAAGTGGGGAAGGATATGCCTATGATCCAGGCTGCAGTTCAAGTTAGAAGATAATTCTAACTTGAATTATCTTCTAATTTATCTTCTAGTTCACAAGACATTCTGACTGTAGCCAGTTATGATTTAGGCATCTCTTCACCTCCTCTGGAAAAAAAAAACTGGAAGTGAGCGAGCTCTGCACACACATTCCTAATACCCAGGGCTGGCTGCAGAGAGGTCATGATGTTCTACAAGCTGCAATACAGGTTACATACCTCCCGCCAACAGAACTCCTCTGGAAAAGGAGGCGTGTTTTGGCTAGGATCCAAACATTGTATTCAATCCATCTAGCTGATTTTTTTAATTGCACTGTCTAAAGTCCCTCAGAAGTACTGTGAAACATCAAAGTCTAGAACAAGTTTTAGATAAAGGAAAAAAGATTTGCTCTTCATACATTCTTCTCACATGCAGTTACGGGAAACAGCACAGTTTCCACTTTTGAAAAAATGATACACAGAAGACAAAGAGGATGGATTCCTTTCAGGCTGGATTCTCAAATAAGTCTCAATGCAAGTGCCTATTTAAAAAATTACCAGCAAACATGAAAACTGTATTCTGTTCTTCCTCCAAAAAAAACATGGAGCAGTATGCCTGGCCCTCACAGACTGTCTGCTTCCTATCTAAGCCAGTGGTTCTCAACCTGTGGGTCCCCAGATGTTTTAGCCTTCAACCCCCAGAAATCCTAACAGCTGGCAAACCAGCTGGGATTTTTGGATGTTGCAGGCCAAAACACCTGGGGACCCACTGGTTGAGAGCCACTGGTCTAGACCAAGAGATGGAACCTCTACATCAGGCCTGCACAACTTGTTGCCTTCCAGGTGTTTGGGACTTCAACTCCCTGAAGCTCTAGCCAGTTTGTGCAATAGTATGAATATTGGGAACTGAAATCCAAAATACCTGGAGGGACAGGATGCACCTGCCTGCTCTAAAGTGAAACTGGCCAATATACAGGGTGAAGCAGCATAACTTCCTTTTCAAAACTTAATAAAACCCATTGTATGAATCAGATTTTTTTTATAATGTAGGCACATACCTAAAGTTTTGTTTTACGTAGTTTTGAAGATCAAATTAGGTAGGTGACATCCCACATTCTCCATACACTGAGTAAACTGATTTCTGGTGTTTGTCATGATTCTTGCCAGAATAGCAGGCATTATGTTGGCAATTTCTTCCTGGATGTTGGTCTTCAAATCTTGTAGGGCCCTTGGACGGTTCACATAAACATGGGATTTCAAAAAAAAAAAAACCCATAGAAAAAAATCACAAGGGGCCAAATCTGGAGAGCGGGCCGACCACTCCAAATCCCCCCTAATTGAGATGAGGTGCTCTTGGAAGTGTTCCCTCAAAACAGTCATCGATGCTCTTGAAGTGTGTGCAGTTGCACCGTCTTGTTGGAACCAAATGTCCCCTAAGTCCAACCCATCTAGCCGTGGGGAAAAAAGGAACATGTTTACATACCGGTCCGAATTCACTGTCACTGCAACTTCCATTTTCTTCAAAGAACCAGGGACCAATATTTCCAGCTGAGGAAATTGCACACCACATTGTGATTTTAGGTGAATGCAAAGGCCTTTGATGCAATTCTCAAGGATTGTTGTCAGCCCAGTAGTGCATGTTTTGTTTGTTGAGGGATCCACACAAATGAAAATGGGCTTCATCATTTAAAAAAAACAATAGCGTCCTCAGGAACGACTTCAAGAAGAACCTCACACGCGTTCCTCCGAGAATTGAAGTCACGTTCAGAAAGTTCCTGCACAATTGCCATCTTGTAAGGATGGAAATGAAGATCATCATGAAGAATTCTCCTCACAGAACGATTGGAAAGTCAAAAGGCAGACGCATGTTTGAGCGCAGAATGCCGTGGCGATCGCAACACTGAAGCTCTCACTGCCTGAATGTTCTCAGGTGATCTAATGGGCTGAGGGACTCCAGTTCTTCGTCTGGTCGCACTTGTAGTTTGACTGAATGTAGTGACCCGCGTCACAATTGATTTCCGGTCCGGGACAGGGGCCAATAGGGCTAAATTAAAGCGAATACGAAAGACGCACTGGGTTGCGATCACAGAACATCTGCTCGAAAAGGAGGCCTCAACGACAAAAGCACGCTCCTCACTGTTCCAACACATGATGGCGACTGAACTGTGTCAGGACAAAGCTTTATAGTTCCGCCTCTCGAACGAGACCACTAGTGCTCCGCTACGTCTTCAACCAACTGAATGGCACGCATTTAAAAAAAGGAAGTTATGCTGCCGCACCTGTATATCACTGGTTGAGGAAGGTCATTGTCCTCCAGAGCTACCAGGATTTGGTCTTGCAATTTCTCTCATGTGAATCAGAAAATCCTGTCCTCAATCTAACCACTCAGAATGCAGATATACTTTGAAACTGGATTCACTATAGGGTTTTGTTTTGTTTGTTTTTTACAAACTCTAGGCTGTATATAAGAGCCAATGTGGTGTAGGGGTTTGTGCACTGCACAACAACTCTGGAGACCAGAGTTGAATCCATTCTCACCCATGGAATCCCACTCTGTAATCTTGGACAAGTCACATTTTTTCAGCCTCAGAGGAAGGCAAATGTAAAACCACTGGATAATAATAATAATAATCATCATCATCATAATTTTGTGTCAGGGGCGACTTGAGAAACTGCAGTTCGCTTCTGGTGTGAGAGAATTTACTGTCTGCAAGGACACTGTCCAGGGGATGCCTGGATGTTTTGATGTTTTACTATCCTTGTGGGAGGCTTCTCTTATGTCCCCGCACGGGGAGCTGGAGCTGACAGAGGGAGCTCATCTGCACTCTCCCCAGATTCAAGCCTCCGACCTGTTGGCCTTCAGTCCTGCCGGCACAAGGGTTTAACTCAATGTGCCAGCGGGAGCTCCATAATAATAATAATAATAATAATAATAATAATAATAATAATAATAATAATAATGTATTTATTTATTTATAGCCTACCCTCTCTCCCCAAAGGGGAGACAAGAAAATCTTTGGGTCCCCATAAGTCAGAAATTATTTGAAGGCATACAACAATAACAACAGCAACCACAACTACAACAACAACAAGGCAGTGGAACCAAATAGATAACCATAGTGGCTAGCTGTAAATCATCCTTGTCCCTCACCATGCTGGCTGGAGCTGATTAGAGTTGGAACAAAAGAACATCTCAAAGACAAGAGTTAGTAATTTCCTGCCTTTTAATAAATAGCAACTGTCAGGCACAGTATAATAATTAGTAATTTTCAAAGATCAGGATCTGAAGTTAGTTTTGCAATCAAAGAAACTCAACCTAGGTTGTTTTTTTTTTTTTTGACACACTATGTCCCACTATGTATCAGGCACCTAACACAACCAGTTTCATCCAAATCCTTGTAGCTGATATATGAAGTATTTGCTTCCTGCTCTCCATATCTATGCAAAAATTAACAACTTCCCCTCACATCATCATCTCACTTAGAAGAATACTTAAGTTGCTTGACTGGCAATGTACTTGTGACCTTTCCATACTTTCTACTTACTGGCGAGTTCACATACTTCTTGTGCAATTCATAATAAAACCTTTTACCGAAGTCTGTACATACCAGAAGTACATGCAATGATCCCCTGAACAGTGTGTGCCTTGTGAGAGGTCAGATGTAAGATTCAAAGGACAAGCCAGCACTTCAGGCAAGTGAAATGCAGGAAATACTGGGGAGAAATCCTTACCCAACTGGTGAAATTTCACTATTAGCAATTCTCACGAAGAACAAAAGCACTGATTGAATTAGAAACAGGAAACAAATTTTGGGGACAGTTTAAAACAGTAGTATGTACCACCTCTGAAGGTAAAACAAAAAATATATGCCTAAAGCCAGTTTGGAGATTGTTCTGCACTTGTCTGTTATCAAGTTCTTGGTTCAAATTCAACACCTGATTATCTAAGGCAGCTCTAAAAGAAAAGAGTCATTGCCCTTATCCACCCAGGATAGCCATACTTCATAAGAGAGCCTATCTGCTCCAAAGCATTTCACTCTTTTCTTCTTAGACATCCTAGAGCTGAAAGTAGTTCTACCCACACTGCAACTATAACATCCATCTCCAACCAGTGGATCCCCCAGCATCTAATCCAGTGTTTCTCAACCTGGGGTCCCAGATGTTTTTGGCCTACAACTCCCAGAAATCCTAACAGCTGGTAAACTGGCTGGGATTTCTGGGAATTGTAGGCCAAAAACATGTGGAGACCCCAGGTTGAGAACCACTGATTTAATCCATCTCTTGGGTCTAAGTGAGTTACAGCAGTCCTTTCTGTGCTCCCTCCTTTAAGCTAGCTGATAGATACCCAGAACTAAATGCACCATATTCAGTGAAAAAAATGAATTAATAGGACAACGGGACTTCCTTTTATATAAATAATTTTAAAAAACCAAGCCTGGACTGCATTATAAAATAATGGAGATAATTTTAGTGAAAATTTAATTTAAAATAGTTTAATTAGTTTAACTTCTGTCAATCTAGCAGTGCAAAAACATGCAAATGTGAGATCAATAGGTACAGCTCTAGTGGGAAGGTAATGGGGCTCCACGCAGACATGCCGGCCAAATCTTGGAGGCATCTACTGACAATGCCGGCTCTTCGGCTTAGAAATGGAGATGAGCATCAACCCTCAGAGTCGGAGACAACTCGACTAAATGTCAAGGGGAAACCCTGGTGGCACAATAGGTTAAACCCTTATGCTGGCAGGACTTAAAACCGACAGGTCGGAGGTTCAAATCCGGGGAGAGTGCAGATGAGCTCCCTCTGTCAGCTCCAGCTTCCCATGCGGGGACATGAGAGAAGTTTCCCACAGGATGGTAAATCATCTGGGCATCCCCTGGGCAGTGTCCTTGCCGACAGTCAATTCTCTCATACCAGAAGCAACTTGCAGTTTCTCAAGCTGCTCCTGACATGAAAAAAGGGAATCCTTTCTCTTTTACTTAGTTTAATTAATTCTAGCTAATTTTAATCTATTTTACAAATGTAGAAAATTTGTATGTATTTTAATTTTTTTAAATCTCCAAAATGTGCATCTGTCCCAAAGCAACAAAGTGTAGTTGCTAATCTGCATTTTGTTGCAACACATTGCTAATCTGAATCTTCAGCACATTGCTAATCTGAAAAATGCCAGCACTATTGCTAACCTCATACAAAGTATTTGAGAAAGCACTTCAAATATATAAGAAACAATTTGCTTCACTTGGTAGAATTTGACCTGCATGGCTATATGAAATAGACATTTACAAGAAAGACAGTCAGGGGTGAGAAAAGCGGGCAGACAAGTTTAAAAAATGCATTGAGTGCACAAAAAGGTCTCAGAGTTTCTACGAATTTGAATCATGATAGTTACAATCACTTTAAAGACTGGGTTCAGACAGATCTGTTACAATGCCCAAATAAACACTATTAGGGAGCAGAACATGTAAGAGTCTTACTAGATGAGATCTAGTCCAGCATTCTGTACCTATAGTGGTTAACCAGATGCCCACAAGCAGATCTAGAACTCAGAAGTTATATTTCTAGATTACATGCTGGCCAGGAAATCCCAAAGTTTACTTCCTTTTCCAAACTCTGATAGAGTGTAAAATCAAGAGCTGCTTCCCATTCATGATCCCAAGTGAGTGGTATTCAGAGACACACTTGCACTAGTTCCTTCAATACTCTTGGATGTAGTTGATCTGGCTCTGGGGACTTGAATTCGTTTAGAGCAGCCAGGTATTCCTGGATGACTTGTTTCCCTATTTGGGATTAGATTTCACCTAATCCTTCATCTATTCCATGTAGCTGAGGTTGAGGATGGCTTTCTTTTTGTGAGAAGCCCCGAGGCAAAGAAGACACCGAGTAGTTCTGTCTTTTCCCTATCCCTGTCATCTTCTCACAGAGGCCCTATCGCCTCCTTGTTCTTCCTTTTTCTACCGATGTAAGGAAAGAAGCCCTTTTTATTGTTTTTAATATCCCTGGCAAGCCTGAGCTCATTTTGTGCTTTAGCCTTGCAAACCTTTTCCCTACAGGAGTTAGTTATTTGTTTGAATTCTTCTTTGGTGATTTCTCCCCTTTTCCACTTCTTGTGCATGTCAAAAGAGTCTTAGCCCAGTTACAAGTTCTTTGGACATCCATTCTGGCTTCTTTGCACTTGTCTTATTTTTCTCTCTTTGTTGGCACTGTTTGCAATTGCACCTTGAGTATTTCACTTTTGAAAAACTCCCATCCATTCGTAACTTCCTTTTAGAATCAGTCTATAAATCTGTGCTCAGTAAATATCAAACAGAGTCTATGTAAAGCAATAACCACAATCATCATTAAGGCACAAAAAAACCCAAACAAATAAAAGTAGCAGCAGCAAAACTATCGCAGCAATTAGTATGACACTGGTATTAAAACAAGTTTGAGCTGTCTCCTAGATTTCCCACAAAAATGGAGGAGAGAGCAAAAAGTAAGTGTTCCTAAGTACTGTAACTTGAAGAACTGACCGGCACAGTATCAGGAGGACAGCCAGACTGTGTCTCTTGCTATTGCTAGCCTTTGGCATGTTTTCCCTTTTTGTGGAGCATTTAAAGCATCTTTCACGGGATTATGCCGTTATTTTGGACCGCTAATGAAAGGTGGCATTGCCCCATCAGCAGATGACTGGGAGAAACAAAGGCCCTCTTATGAATTCTTGAAAGGCTACTGAGAAAGGAAATGTGGCGAGGAAGGAAGAGCCCAGTGACAAGCAGTTCATTGGAGCTTTGGATGATTGAGGCTCCTGTTTTACAAGTGCCAGTGTTCTGGGAAAATGAAGAGCAGGTTCCAAACCGCTCAATGGCTGGTTTGCTTAATCCCTCTGTAGTTAATATGTAACTCCACCTGTAATCCCACACCTGCGTTTACCTAGTGAGCCCCATTGAATTCAACGTGACACACCAAATGCAAAAAAAGAAAAAAAGAAAACTGAACTTTTTGGCCATTTGATTCTTTGCGTAGTTACTCATTTACACGCAGTTGCTTTTATATCAAAGAGAAATGCAGTGCAATGCAAAAAAGATCCACACTGCTATCTTTTAACAAGGCTGCATTTTGTGATTCTTTCTTTTATCTCAAATGTTATAATTCTAATCAAGTTAGAGACCTGTCAGATTTACAGGATGGTCAACATCTTATTTTATTAGTTGCACATGGCCCCAAGAATCCTAGCACCCTTAGAGGCATGAAATAAATGCATGCTCCCTCTCCTTTAATTCACAAAACTCATGCTAGCACTTGAAGGTGCAGACAGAAATATCTGGAATTTTTATTTGCTCAGTCACTGATCGACCAATTGATTGATAGCATTCATATGCTGCTCCTCAGCTTTAAATAGACTCCCAGAGGAGGTTATACATAATCAATGAAAGATCAGACATGCAATCGAAACAGACAAAACAGAGGCAATGTGTAACAAATAAAATAAGATGGTGACCATCCTGTAAATCTGACAAGTCCCTAATTTGATTAGAATTAGTAGGGAACCAAATAGCAAACTCACTTTCAAAGTGGGCTATGTTGGCCAGGATCAGAAAGACTTTTAAATTTCAATTTCAATTTCATAAGCATTATAATTTCTTTCCACTTAGAAGACCTTGTTATATCATACGCTGCTTGTAAAAAATACTTTACTTTTAAGTGCCATTTCTTATTTACTATGCAAGGCTTCAGTAGAAGGGAAGCAAAGGTACAGCTCCTCTGGTCTCATTGAGTTCTATTTTTCAAGCCAAGTCCAGCCCAAACCATGAGAGAGACAATGTGATCCTCTTCTATCAACAGCATTTTATGTGCTATTTCCTGCAACTTCTCTCACAGCTCAGTATTATCCAAGGCTGTCAAGAAATCTATTCCAGTGACTTCAATTGAGCTTTTGCCAGGTAAATATGCACAGGCCATATTCGCCTGGGAGAAAAAATAAAAGTATAGGCAAAACCCACATAAATGACAAAGTAGGCTAGAACTCTATAAAACAGGTGTCTCGTTTGAAACTATTTTACACATGGCCTTGATTTATTAAAAGAAAAAGGAACTGTAGATTGTAACAGTCCAGAGAACTGCTGGGATTTCTTGTTGGAGTCCACTTGTCCTTTCAAAGACCCAAAGTCTCCAGGGCTGGGCATCAAGATGGTAAAGCAGATTTGTTTCTTGTAAACCAAATACCCAGACTGGGGAAAGAACACATATTTTGAGGGGTTTCGTTTTTTTAAAAAAATAGGCAATTTTCTTTTGTTTTAAACAGGTGTTTTGAAATTACTAAAAAGGAAATAAAGATAGGTAGTAGTGCACATTACATTTTAAAATTCAAGGGGTAAATATAAATATCATGTTTTCCTGAAAATAAGACACTGTCTTATATTTATTTTTCTCCTGAAGACATACTATGGCTTATTTTCAGGGGATGTCTTATTTTTATTCAGTATGGTACAACATTCTGCATTTATGGGATGAACTCTTTGGGTTCAGTAGCAGACTGCTGGTGTCTGTGTGGAGTGGGAGACACCCACAGACAACATTTTGCTGGTTAGAGCTGGGGAGCAGCAGCTTGTTTTTGTGTGGGGTGAGAGAGACCCACAGACGGTTGATGGTCAGTGCTGGAGGAAAGAGACCCACAGTGTGAGTAAAACGGCAGTCACAACTTTACTTCTTCCCCCTGAGGACACACGTCCTGCTCCTCACTTCACTGAGGAGACTTTTACTTTCACTCACTATGTCTCCCTCTATCCCTCCGCTTGCAGCACACAGAGAATAACTGGGACCTGAAGGGGGGAGCGGACCTTGTACACTGCATAGCCACGCCTATCACTATGTCTTATTTTCAGGGTATGGCTTATATTGCGCAAATGCTTAGAAATCCTGCTACGGCTTATTTTATGGGTATGTCTTATTTTGGGGGAAACAGGTTAGTTCTGGTTATGTATATAGATAGCCTATTGTCGGGGGAGCATTGAATATAGGGGGTGTTTTGAATGTAATTTCCCACTTCTTGGCAAGGGGTTGGACTGGATAGCCCACAAGGTGTCTTCCAACTCTATGATTCTATGCTTCTATAAATCATGTCACAAGTACCTTATGATGGTGGTATAAGTAAGGGGTGGACAAAGCTAAAGCACTGCTCCACAAAATAAAACACCCCCTCCCCCCGGGAATACCTCTTCAGTCCTTACATTTCCAGTATTGCCATAACTTAAAACTTTGGTGGAGCCTAAATTGAGACAGAGTTTAGGCATTCAAAGTAAAGGGACAGGCAAAGTTACCAAGAGAATGTGGTGAACACAGCAAGGATCAGAGTTCTAGTTGTGAAATGTTTCCAACAACTCACTTTCCATAATTCTAGAAAAGTGGTGATTGCGGGGAAATTTCATGAGGAAAGGAAAGAATTCTTATTTGTTGGGGGAAAGTCCTCATTCCCTCCTGTGTCTACACCCCCGGCACAGATTCTTCCCTGCTGAGAGCTACAAGGCTCTTGCTTAATAAGGAAATGAGAAAAGCCAGTGAGTGGGAAACACACTGAACAGAAAAACCACAAGGCAGAGACACCAGCTCACTCCAGGATGCCAACTAAACAGCTTGCCTTGGTGGAAGTGTGGGTAGAACAGCACAACTTGGCAGGTGTTCAAAAATTGGGCTGCCCCAGCATAGAGAAAAGAGTTCTTAGTAATGATCATTCTTGCTTTTAATTAGCATCTTTAAACTTTTGAAAGTGAGCACATTGTAGTGGCTTTAGCATTGTAGCATGACTTGGGGAAACCAGAATGCAAACCCAACTCAGTCATGAAAACCCACTGGGTAACCTTGGACAAGTCGCACACTCTCTCAGCGTAACAGGAAGGCAATGCCAATTCCGCTCTTGAAAAGTCTTGCCAAGAAAATCCTAAGTCAAAGTCAACTTAAATGGATACAGCAAAAACAAAACTTTTCTAATGTCAAGTATCTGGTGCAATTTGTATGCTGATGAATGCAACAGCTTGCACAGCACTGTCACTTTCTCGGTGGCCGGTCTTTCTTTTCTTCACACACAAGTATGAAATATTCTATTTCTTCTTTCAGCATAGTCTTATACAGGTCTACTGAAAAGTCCTACTTACGTTCAGGAAAGCTTACAGGTAAGCAGGCAAAGGATTGCAGACCAAACAGACAAAAAGAATAGATTCTCCCACACTGCATATTTTCAAATCTTCCAAGAGTTTATGTAATAATTTCAGTGTGCCTTATTCCCAGATAAATTACTTCTCACATTGGACTAGATGGACTACTATGCTCAAATTGGGCCACCATTACATGCACTCCTCTTTGCAAGAGTTATATTTATATCTACAACACATGAAGTCATTGGTGCTTTTAATGTATCAAACATCCTTTCATTGCAAATTACTCATTTTAACATGAAGGCAAATACCAAAGAAGAACAAGCCGTCCTTATGAGGGAGCAAAACATATGTTTCATCATGGTGGGTGGTACTTCACATTCAGTATTTAGACAACAGCATCTTTAACAGCAACTTTCACCAGACATTAATTAAAAGAGATTCTTAATATTCAATTGACTTCCATTCCAGTGAAACCAAATAGACCATCGTCAAATGTTGCTAACATAAATGATGAAGTATGATAAACGTAAAGAAAATGAAGAGACAAACAAGCACAATTCTGTTTCAGAGATTCAAAATAAATTACATTATTTATTTCAATAAAATTGGGTGACATTATGCTTTGGGTTTTTGTTTTTTGTTTTTTTTGCTTTAACTGCTTTTTTATTCAACATTATTATCAGCAGCCTTGGGCGCCAATTTTAGAGGAAATTCAATAAACCAATAACATTAAAAGAGACATATAAGTGCTCTCCTCTCTCATATAGCTAAGAACATTAGGCTAGCCACCTGAAAATTGGTGTGGATACTAAGGAGAAGCTAAAGGTGTGTGTCTCGAGACTATTTTCCAAATTACTGCCCATCCTCATTTCTGGGGGAAAAAACCAGCTAAAATGCCTGATGAGTGGAGGTCCTTGTCTGTTAGTGACTTCAAGGATGCATATCTGTGTTTGTGTATACCAGTGGTTCTCAACCTTTTTTTGGCCAGGGACCACTTGACCAGTTACCACTTTGACCAGGGATCACTTGACCAGGGACCTCTTTGACCAGAGACCGCTCTCCAACATTAGTACCAAAAGGGTTACAAATTGGTCTTGGGTCAACTTCAGATTCAGTTTGTTTATTTGAGGTTCTCATTCAGAAAACTGCATTGGATAGCCCACATCAGCTCTAGTTTCTGATACAAAACATATGCCATCCAGTAGTCGCCAACTGCTCGCCCACAGAAAACCATACTTAATAATCTAGAGCTGATGTGGTAGTAGTAATCTTTTGTGGGTAATCAGCCTCTCCTCTCCTGACATCCTCATTGCCACAACACTATAAGAGGCTTTCATGAGACCAGTCGCTCTCATAGCCACATAGTTTCAAGGCAACTGTGTAGTAATGGTGAGGCCATGACCATATTTCTGTTCTTGATGACCACTGGTGGTCCACGGACCACAGGTTGGGAACCACTGGTGTATACATATGCCAATGAGGTGGAAATGGGAGAGATCAAAAAGAAATCTTACTATCCAGAGATCTAGAGCAGGGTATGTGTGAGGAGAAGGAGAGGCAGAACAAACGCTGGAATGAGAAAAAATGAGAAGAAAAATGAGAGGTATAGTTGCCATATTGCTGAGTTGGATGGGCTTTACATGGGTTCTAGCCATGCTGCAATGTAGCCAGTTACTCAATTAGCCTACCTGGATCCCTTGCGAAGGGGCCACTAACTCATGTGAAACTTGCATGTGAATGAGTACTCTGGTGGAAAAAGAAAATTGTCAGCATGCAAGAAAAATGGAAGCATGAGCACTGAGGTGACAGGATTTGGACTCAATCAAAGCAAATTAAGTCACCTCAAAACCATACTCACATGCCAATGTTGATTAATTCAAGAGGCCTCAAAAGCTCTAGCAAAAGGAAGTTAAATACTTCATTACCTTAAAATTCCATGTTATAATGTCATTTTTGAGAGTCAGCATGGTATAGTGCTTTGAGCATTGGTCTATGATGCTATGAGTCCAAACTCTTGAAACCTACTTTGAGACCTTGGGGCAACACACTCTCTTTCAGCCTCAGGGGAAGGCAAAGGCAAACCCTGTGAACAAATCTTGCCAGGAAAAATCTGTAAACGACCTGATAGCACACAACAATGTTTTGTCTTCAGGGTGCCTTATCACACTTCTGAGGAGGAAGAACAGGCACCCTTCCATCATGCTTGAATCCAGCTGCTGCTGAAAGTAGTTTTTTGTCGTCCTCAATTCTCACTCTTCCATCCTCTTTCCTTGTGCATTGTGTTTTATCTAAATTGTAAGCCTTGGGGCAAAGACATCCTTGGTTAACTATGCCCAAGCTTCAAACTTTGGCTAAAAGGAAGGGTGTTTCAAAGAAAACAAAATCAACCCCCCCCCCCCCGTGTTTTTCATGCATTCTCAAAATTAACAACACAAAATGGGGATCATTATATGGCAGAGATGGAGAAAGCACTGGTTCTTCTATGTTGAGTAATTTGGTCACATGAAAATGAGCTGACATCCTCCAAATTCTGTAGTCTATACTTCGGCAATGAGTCAGCCTGGTGCCTCAGAGTGGGCTGCAATTGTTTGGGGGCAGAAACCTCCATGCCATCAGCTCTCAGCAAATTTCATCAGATACTTCTTTGAATACAGCTTTAGAAATGATAATCTGATCATACATTTTTTTTAAAAAAAACCCAACACATTCCTATTTTGCTATTTTGCTCTGTCTTGCTACCTTTCTGCAGGCAGGCAAATACAATTTTTTCAGTAGGTCTCAGAAGGGGAAAGTCCTGTATAATATTTTATATTTTGTATTTACTATTTTTCTTTCAATGCTTCCTGTTTTTATAGTATAATTATATTTTTATCTGGTACATTTTTGCTATATTTGTTTTAATTGTTGCCAGCACCTTGAGTCCTGAACTGGGAGAATTATAATTTCTCCCACATTTGAGACAAGAAATAGCAACCAATCCTAAAATATCCTTATATTACATTGCTCCAATGCCAAAGCATGAGGGTGCCAAACAGAATGTATTGGAGTGCTACTCTAGTCCTCTCTGCATCATCTATCAGTGTTTTAGAAGTATAAAATCATAGTATCATAGACCTGGGAAAAACTCCAAAGACCATCCAGTCTAAATACCTGCCATGCAGGAATACACAGTCATCCCAGCCTCTGTTTAAAAAGCCTCCAGAGAAGGCTACTTCCCCAAAGATTCCACTGTCGAAAAGCTCTGACTGTCAGCAAGTTCTTCCTAATGTTTAGGTGGATTCTCTATTCATGTAGATTGAATCCATTATTCCATGTCCTAGTCCAGTGGTTCTCAACCTGTGGGTTCCCAGATGTTTTGGCCTTCAACTCCCAGCAATCCTAAGGTAAAGATAAAGGTTTTCCCCCGACATTAAGTCCAGTCATGTCTGACTCTGGGGATTGTTGCTCATCTCCATTTCTAAGCCAGAGCTGGCTTTGTCCGTAGACACCTCCAAGGTCATGTAGCAAGCATGACTGCATGGAGTGCCATTACCTTCCCACCGGAGTGGTACCTATTGATCTACTCATATTTGCATGTTTTCGAACTGCTAGGTTGGCAGAAATCCTAACAACTGGTAGATTGGCTAGAATTTCTGGGAGTTGTAAGCCAAAAAAAAAAAAAAAAAAAACACCAGGGGACCCACATGTTGATAGCCATGTCCTTGTCTCTGGAGCTGGAGAAAACACCATCAATATGACATATTTTCAAACATTTAAATATAACTATCATTTCTCCTCTTGACCGTCTCTTCTTCAGGCAAAACATACCCAGCTCCAAAAACCACTCCTCATAGAACATAGTTTTCAGACCATTTTGATTGCCCTCCTCTGGATCCATTCTAGTTTGTTGATTTCTGGGAATATTTAGAAGTTCAGTTATAGTAAGACTGATGGAGTGATAACAAACGATAAAAAATTATCTCATATGAGATAATGTAACTTTGTAGAAATGATCAATTGTTTATTTGAAAAATAAAATGTGAGGGACATAGGAAAATGGACCAAGATTGTTTCTATTTATTCAGGCTGAAATACAGACAAAAGTATCCTCTTCTTTGGAATGAATTATGATAGCAAAATTAGGACAACTGTATGATTACCAACTACTTCTAGGCTAAGATTTTTCTTAAGATACACACAAACATAACTTGCTGCTTAATTCTA
This sequence comes from Anolis sagrei, assembly GCF_037176765.1. Lineage (NCBI taxonomy): Eukaryota > Metazoa > Chordata > Lepidosauria > Squamata > Anolidae > Anolis > Anolis sagrei. Next base: position 41,247,359 of record NC_090023.1, on the reverse strand, counting down.
TTCAAGCTTATTTGTAAGTTAGTTTCCAGTGAATATAAGTAAACCTTCTCCAATTAAAATTGCTTCCACACCAGAGCCCTTTAGTGCTGTTGCCACACTGCCTTTCCATAATTAACTGAATGTTACATTAAATGTAAAAGGAACTGTATCTTTAACCTCACAGGCAGACAGATACCAAAAAAGAAGGTTATATTTTCAAAAAGGAAGCAATTATAGCATAACCCGAGTGAGTCAAAGGTGAACGTGGCACCAGGAGGCAAGAGGAGAGGAAACGAAAAAGAACACACGACAAGAAAGCTGATATGTCTCACCATGTGAGTAATGTTCTGTTGTGAGGCTACAGAACATGAATGTCATGGCAAGCATTGGTAGGATCAATTAGTGATGCCAAAGCCACAGATGGAAGGCCAAGAGGCACCAATAGTGGCACAAAAATTGATGTTGACATTGACTTATAGTTATTTCCAACTGTTGGCAGCCCTACGGAAAATCTATCATGCCATTTTCTTAGCAAGATTTGTTCAAAATGATTTTCCTTTGTCTAGCTCTGAGGCTGAGAGTGTGTGATTTGCCCATGGTCAGCCAATAGGTTTTCCATGGCCCAGACCTCCAGTCACAGTCCACTGCTCCAGTCACAGTCCACTTTGGAGTATTGTTAAGACAATACTCCAAAGAACGGATAAATCCAACAGAAGCTCAAGACTATTCCCGAAATGTATTTCTATTAATTTATTGATGAATTCCTGCTTGATTTAAATATATCTAAAACATTCAAAGCAACTTACATACACCTATGGCTTGCTTTTTCTTTTAAACAAGAAACATGTTGGGGATGGAATCCAAGTAACCACTGATCAAATGGTTCCTCACCATGGAAGTGGTACGTAGCCATTTTGCTAATTCAACATTATACCTGATCTAGCTTCTGCAGAGTGTATATTAAAGGGCTGTCATGAAGGATTTTTTTCTCACTAATAGGCTGGGCATTATAATATGGTTACTCTGACAGCAGAAGTAAACTGACTCTTAAGAAATCTAATGGTCCGAAGTGCAATTGAAAAACTCACAAATTGTTTTCTTTTTAAAGATGGCTCAATAAAATCTATAGCAGAGCTGTCCTGTGGTGAAAAACATTTTTCTTTTTATTCCATACAGCTGTATGATTGCAGAGCTATAGAGCTGGAAAGTGCCATGTGGGCCGTTAAATCCAGCCCCTTGCTTTACGCAGAATCTCCAGATAAAGCAAGTATGGGTAAACCCAGGCCTGGGGGCTGGATGCGGACTCTTGGGCTCTTTTCTCAGCCCTCCTCTCTCTCACCATCTTATTCTTCCTTCCTTCTCTCTTTCCTTCCTCCTTCCCTCCCTCTTTCTCCTTCCCTTCCACCCTTTCGTCCTTTCTTCCTTCTCTCTATTTCCTTTTCCCTCCCATCCTTCCACCCTTTCATTCTTCTCTCTTTCCATCCCTTTTGTTTTTCCTTCCTTTTCTTTTTCCTTCCTCTTCTTTTTCTTTCCTCCTTCCCTTTCTCCTTCCATCCTTCCCTTTTACCCTTTCGTCCTTCCCTCTTTCTACCCCCTCTCCTTCTTTCTCCTTCCTTCCTTCCTTCCTTCCTTCCCTTCTGTCTTTTTCACTTTTCTTTATCATTCCTTTCCTTCCTTCCTTCTCTTCATCCCTTCCTTCCTTCCTTCTCTTTTCCTTCCATCCTTCCCTTCCACCGTTTGATCCTTCCTTCCCTCTTTCCTCACTCTTTTCCTCTCTCCCTCTTTCTCCTTCCATCCTTCCCTTTCCCCCTTTCGTTCTTTCTTCCTTCTCTCTTTCCTTCCTCCATTCTTTCCTTCCTTCCTTTCATCACTAGACAGCCAGTCCTCCTATCAGGGAGTGCTAGCATGTGGCCCCCAAGTTAGAAAGTTTTCCCATGCCTGAACTAAAGGGCAGGTAACTGTTTAGCCTTTAGAAAAAAAAAGAGAGATATCCAGAGAAGGAGACTTAATCACCTTGGTAGGTAGTTGTTTCATTGCTGAACCACTCGTACTATCAAGAAGTTTCAAAGCATTGTCTCTGCAATTTAGGCCCCTTTCACAATGCTGTATAAAATCCACATTGAACCAGATTATATGGCAACACGGACTCAGATAATTCAGTTCAAAAAAGATATTGTGGATTATTTGGCTTGGAATTCTGGGTTATATGGCTGTGTGGAAGGGCCCTAAAAGCCAGTAGTTAGCCTTCTGTAACTTAAAACCACTAGACTCTTTGAGGCAGCAGCAAACAATTTACAGAATGCAATCCTATCATCCCTGAGTCTTTAGTCTAGCATATCTCTCTCTATATATATGTACAGTATGTATCTTTTTCTTGCCCCTGCCCACTTCTTTTCTTCTTTCTCTTTCCTTTTTTCTTAGATGCTTATTACTTTGATTGTGGAATAATTTGTTTTTGTTAAAATAAAATAAAAATTTTAATTCGAAGGTCCTTTTTGTATTTAGCACTGCTGAGCCATGTATATATTCCATCCTACACCAATGTATTTGGTTTTTGTTGCCTAAATGTAGAATTTTGCATTTGTCTCTACTGAATTTAATTTTATTAATTTCTGCCATTTTCAGTTCATTTAATTATTATGGATGGTGTGGTTTTAATAGAAATTGTAATGTTTTTAAATGTTTATTGTGTATTAATTTTAATTTTAATGTTTATTTTAATTGTATATTGTTTTAAGGCATTGAATAGTTGCCTATATATAAAGCCTCCTTAAGTCACCTTTGGGATTGAGAAGGGCGGGGCATAAATATGGTAAATAAATAAATAATCCTTTGAAATGCTTTTCCTATCTTCCAACTTGTTTGCCACCCCTCCCAGTTTTGTGTCATTTCAAAATTTAATGAGTATTCCCTTTACCCCATCATCTAATCCTTTATTAAAACGTCATAAAGGAATTTCTCCTTAGTCAACACTGAAAGAAGGGAAAAGTACATGAGGGATCCCAACACCTTATCTAGATAACTTACATATGGTTTCATTTTCTTCAGAATTAATATACCACATTGCCATAATTTTTTTCAAAGGAGAAAATTATATTAATTGGTTTGCATATTCCTCTTGTGCCAAGGTGGGTGTGAAATAAAATCACAGAATACTCATGACCGTAGACCAATATACTGTATGGATGGATTTCATATATTTCCATAGAACATAAACGAAAGGAAAGCTCTTGATGTAATTTTTGTATGAGAAAACAACAGGGCGGGGTTTAAATGGTCTGGCCCAGTTTACAGGCAGAGTGATGCCAATTGGGTGCTTTTAGTAAGGCTGTCTACATAAGATTTTTCTTTCCCCACCTGCTCCAAACAGCTGCCGCTCCATGACGCATGAACTATATTAGCAGGAGTGCTCCCCAACATTTCCCAACAACTGTCACCAATATTGTTACACTCTAGGCATGCCACAAGTGCACATGAAATGGGGGAAGAATTTTGAGAACACACTAGTACAGTTGCTATAGCTTTACTGAGGTAGGGACAGGGGATTAATACCAGAGTATTGAAGGAACTTCAGACATACTCACAGAAATCTTGTATGAAGGGTAAGGTGCCAGAGATCTGGAGACAAGCAAATACTGCCCATCTCTTCAAAAAAGGCCAAAAAACAAAACAAAGCAGAACAAAGAAAACAAAAAGATCCAGGAAACTACAGGTCAATTAACCTCACCTCCGTACAACAACAACAACAACACAGGTTTTTTTGTTGTGTTAGGAGCGATTTGAGAAACTCCAAGTCACTTCTGGTGTGAGAGAATTGGACGTCTGCAAGGATGTTACCCAGGGGACGCCCGGATATTTTAACATGTTACCATCCTTGTGGGAGGCTTGTCTCATGTCCCCATATGAGGAACTGGAGCTTATAGAGGGAGCTCATCCGCGCTCTCCCCGGATTCGAACCTGCGATCTGTCAGTCTTCAGTCCTGCCAGAACAGGGATTTAATCCACTCCAACAACAATTTGTTTTTTGATCAGGTCAAGAGGCTCCAACAACAATTTGTTTTTTGTTTAGGTCAAGAGTTTAGTAGATGGTGGGAATGCTGTGGATACAAAATATCTTGTTTTCAGCAAACATTTGATGATATTTTGATTTGCAAACTAATTAAATATGGAATAGAAGGAATCACTATTAGATAGTTGTAAAATGGAGTTTTTGCTGGCTGCTTTTCTAACTGGAAGGAGGTTTCAAGTGGAGAGCCTCAGACATCTGTCCTAAGGATACAGGATTGAGTCGATTTTTACCTTTCTCTTTCTTCCAGGGACTTGTAATGAGAGATAACAAGTTGCCCGGGGTTACCTGGGAAGCTTCATGGATGAGAGGGCATCTGCACGCACATTTTCCTGGTTTTAAAATCACTGCACTACATTTGCTGTCATGTGCTGTATGGGTTGGACTGGATGGCCCTTGGAGTCTCCTCTAATTCTATGGTTTATGATATTTCAAATCAGATGCCACTCCATCTGAAACATACTACATCTTGTTCATTTGTTTCTGCCACTGAGACACTAAATTTGACATTTTCCATTAAAACAGTAATTTAAATAAAACTTTGAAAACCACCCACGTATGATAATAGAATAATTATTATCACCTTAGATTCCCTTAGCTGTAAAAGTCTCTATTATATGTGTCACACTGTACCGTTTTAGAGTAATGCCACTAAAACAAAAGAAATAAAATTCTACTTCAGACTTGTATGAATGAAAGTGGACTTATTCATGTGATGGCCAATGGCATTTAAATTCCTCTTTCTGAGGCCCACGTCAGTCATGTGAAGGTTATTCATTAACTTTACTGTGCTTACTGAAGCCATTTTCAGCAAGTACGGGAAGCAAAGGTTCAGAGTCAACCTAAGGAGAATGAGTCACTGACAATGAACATATAAAATATATAATAAAATGCAAGAGTTTATCTTGTCTGAAGGTAAATGAGAAAGCCCATGCTTTCTCAGCTGCCTATTTCAGAATGCAGATGAGTGGACTGCATGCTTGACTGCTATCCTACTTAAGAAACATTGTCATCATACAGAAAACTCATCTCAAGGACTTGTCAGGTCCCAAAACACATTTTGCTGAACTTCTAGTAGCTTCCAGTAGACATGTTTTTGTTTTTGTAATGGGGAAACATTTACTGATACATTTATTTGCTATGATGCATTCTGGAAGAGGACAAAATGCCCCAGCTTGCTTGAGTTGTATTGCTCATTCTTTGGGAGCAGCTTCTATACTTAAGGATAGGTGACTTAAGATACTATCATGCAACTTTGTCACATGGCCACCGGAATCGCTACATGTAATCTCGTGTCATCGGGGAGGCGTGGGGAACCTGGCACCCCACATCACATGACTCCAGATTTCATTGATCCCATGGCACAGCTTCCCCATGGCTTCCTATGGCAACATGGGAAGCCTCCCACGTTACTGCGGCAGCAGCATGTGCTGGCTCCTTCCTATATCACCCACGGATCCCCACTGTCGTCATTTGATGGTGGAGCCAGCGTATGTCGGGAAAAATATGCCCTTGTGATGAGGTCAATGATAATGTGAAACAGTAATCTTTTTCCTTCTGGTCCCATCTGGTCCTTGCCTTTTTAGACCATTACATACTCCCTATACATTTTCTGGTGGACCAAAGAAAAACACAGTGATGTTTTGAAGTCAATCTCATTTTCTTCAGCACTGGCTGCAGTGCACAATTACATTTGAGCCAAGAGTCCTGGGTGCCATCTCACACTAGAGATGAGACTGTTACTTCAGTATGTTTATAACCTATCCATGTGCTACTACAGGATCAAAATTTAGCAATACACTGGAAATACAATACCCCAAACTCCAGATAACAAGAGGCAGTGTTTCTAGGTGGGTGGCATGGCAAGAGAAGAGTAAACTTCAGTTTAGGAAACATTAGGACACTAACACAAAACCCAGGGAATAAGCAGCATTTAAAGAAAACTGTCTAAGAAGACATTTCTGAGATGATAGCTATCATTTGACCTTATTCCAAGATAATAAACTGTCATATTCAGATTGTAGGCAGACTGGTTTCCTACTGAGAAAGTCAGAATTCTTGTGGATTACTTCCTCTAACCCTCCAATCAGAATTGGTGCTGTAGTAAACATTTGATTGGTACAATTGGATCAAATCTGGCTCATACAGTTCCCCAATCCAGGCTACAAATATGCATGAACATTTTGACCGTCTCCTGTGGATGTAGGGGCTGACCTCACAAGCAGAAATGAAACATGGGCAAAGCTGATATCTCGTCCCATATCGCCCATTCCAAACAATCAAACTGAGCAATATTTGACAATGGGATTAATCTAGTGTTCATCACAAGCTGGGAGGATCTTGAGGAAAAAAGGAGCCTGACCAAAGAGGAGGCCTATGCTCCTTCATCTTATGATGCAGCTTTTCTCACTCCTCAAACAAATCCTTTTCATAATTATTTTATTCTTGCTGGTGGTTCTAAATACATATAGACTAAGCAAGGTCAGCCCTTGTTAGTACTTGGATGATATAGCATCAATGAATATCAGGTATTATAGGCTGTAGCTCAGAGGAAGGAACTGACTGACCGGGAATTCAAACTTTGGACTCCAAAGTCATTGTTTATGAGGTTTGACTGTGTTGTACTCCACCTTAAGCCATGAGAAGAGGTTGGTAACAAATACAATTTAATAATAGTAGTACTAGTAGTAGCAGTAATAGTCACTCAATAATAGAGGTAACAGGGTAAGCAGCTAGTGGGAGTAAATGAAATATTTAGAGTGAGCAGTGATTGGTGGAAGTATTTGACAGAATCTGAATGCAGCTGGTTGGTTTGACAGTTTGGGACTGAGTTTTCTGTGCATGAGGTGAATGTGTCAGGTTTAGGAATCAATGAGGGAGTTTAAGAATGTGATTTACTTAAGAGAATATAGTGAATGAGAACTTTAAAAGTATTGCAGCAATGATCTGCTTGTTATGTTGAACTTCTGTTAATAAAGTATCATTTTTGTGTATTATATGGGTTTAGCCACAGTGCCTGTAATACTGTTCTATGGAGATCGAAGTTGCACACTATTGTGCACAGGAATCTTCAGGATATTCCAATGGTGTCCACAGCAGTGGGACATCAAGGTGGTCCATACACTTGTGACAGAGGTGAGGATAAGAGAAAGCCCTCACCCTTTTGTGATAGCTGTAAAATTTGTGAAAATCTTCACATATGATGGCAGTGATTTAGGCAGAATCATAACATCTGGTGGGAAAAAGGGATGGAGTAGGAGGCAGAAGTCTGACATGGCTCTCCCACTGTGCAGGCTATAGTTATTGCCTTAGCCTGTGGAACATCAGAAGTTTTAAATAATGAGGTGGAAGGACCTGCATTATTGCCAACCTTAGTAAAGGTAAAGGTTTCCCCTTGACATTAAGTATAGTCATGTCTGACTCTGGGAGATGGTGATCATCCCCATTTCTAAGCCAAAGAGCTGAAATTGTCAGTAGATGACTCCAAGGTCATGTGACCGGCATGACTGCATGGAGTGCCATTACCTTGCTGTCAAAGCGGTACCTATTGACCTACTCACATTTGCATGTTTTCGAACTGCTAGGTTGGCAGAAGCTGGGGCTAACCTTTCGATCAGCAAGCTCAGCGATTCAACCCCTTGTGTCACTGAGGGCTCCAAGCTTACTAGTGAAAAAAACTAGTGAAAAAAACCCAATGCACTATAGGCTCCAAATGCATGATTCCGTGAGATTCTGTAGTGCAAACCACTACAGGCAGGGTGCCCTGTGAATTGGTTGTGACAAGAGACAGAGGGCAAACAAGGGGACAACAGCAACAATGGCTGAAATAATACAATGGGGGATGATGGCACTTTTCTCATCTCAGACTTGAAGAAGAACTCAAGTTACAGCTGCAATGCTTACAATCATGTAATGTGACATAATGAGAGTTTCTCCATGCCCACCTGGCTCCTTCAACTGTTATAGGCAGTGGAGGCAATGGCTCACAATGCTGTGCTATTATTATTACTCTAGCAAAAACTATTATATGATTAAAGATGAAGGAACCATACAATTTCAATAACATTAGTTATATTGTCTGAAGCATCAGACAGAAGGTAAGCATGTGGATCGACATTTTAACAAGTCTCAAATTATAGACTGTGTTTGCCAGAGAACCTGAGGATAGTGTTTGGTGTTTCAATACATTATTAATGTGACACTGATAAGCCATGTATTGTCAGTGCTGGAAAAGGTCCGGTCAACAAATGAAGTAAGCAATACCTAAGGGCCATTGTTGGCTCTACCACCGAATCTATGGGTGGTTGAATCATATGAAAGTAACAACATAGAATACCTACATTATTGAAAAAGCAATTAAAAACAAAAGAACTTACCCTTTATGAGCAACAAAGCACTACTACCAGTCTCCCCTCAGTTCATGATTTGTGCTTAAAAAGGTGGCAATTTCTCCCATTTCAACTGAAATATGCTAAACTGTTTAAGCACCTGACATTGAGATTAATGTTTTGATTGCACTGAAAATGTTACTTAATATTTCAAAATAATCTTCCACTATAAATAGAAAAAAATCCTGCAATATAAAGATGCAACACAAAGTCTTACCTCCAAAAGACCATCTTCTGGAAGATCTGTACAATGAACTGCATTCTGAATCTTGTTCTTGCCATAGATAGCACGAAGTGTACCAGGACGAAGATATCGGGCTATTTCCTGTACAACACAAAAATATTACCAGAAAAAGAAACTGGATTATTACATGAACAGAAATATACCCAAAAGGAGCAATTAAACCAGTTTCAATCATGACTTTTAAACTCGTGTCTTGTGTCCACTATTTTTAATCATTATTCTGTGTATTTTAATATAAGTATTTTTAAGAACTATGTTTTAAAATGTTATATTTTGTATAATGATTCTGAGTTTTTAGCTATGTTGTAACCTGCCTCAAGCCACAAGGAGAGGAAAGTAAGAAATGAAAATCTAATTTATTTATTTATTTACTCCACTTCCTGCTGGAAAAGATAGGTCTTTAGATTGGTTTTCAATTCTGAAAGTTCATTTAGCTGTTGGAACTCTCCTGGCAGGTTGTTCCATATTCTAGGGGCAACCGATGAAAAGGTCCTCTGAGTGATGGTCACCAGTTGGGTTCTGGTGGATTGGAGTCGCCACCCCCCAGAGGACCTAAGTGTTTAGGGCAGATTGTATGGAAGAAGACGATCCTGTAAGTAACTTGGACACAAAGGCTTTAAAGGTCAAAACCAACACCTTGCACTTTGCCTGGAAATTAAGTGGCAGTTAATGGAAATGTCTTCAGGATAAGTGTAATATGCTCACTCCTGGATGTTCCGGTGACCAATCCAGATGCCACATTTTGAACCAGCTGGAGTTTCCAACTTGGTACAGAGGTAGCCCAATGTAAAGCATACTGCAGAAGTCCAACCTTGAGGTTACTAGTGCATGCACTACCATCTATAGGTCCTCCAGATCTAGGAAAGGGCATAGCTGGCATATTAGCCGAAGCTGGTAGTATGCCAACAGAACTTATTTTCAGACCAGGCTGCTTATGGTCTGCACTGAGTGAGACATGTCTGTATGAACTGGGATAGCTCCCAGTTTTACTCAGGTGTTCAACCTACACTTCTAAGGCCCTCAGCTGAATATCTGAACATGGTATATCTTTAAGCCAGTACTCAAATCTCGGACAGCAGCATGAAAAAGTACTTCTAACTGGTCTTGCATTTTTTTTCTTTTTCTCTTCCAAATTTTACAGGGTTCTACAAAACAGGTTTGCTATGTTGTAGACACTTTTTGTGCTGCTTTTTAGAAAATAATGTTTCTAAGTTTCTAAAATTTAGGATTGCATTACAATTAAATTGCAGACAAAATTTCATCTGGAACACAACAGATTGATAGGACAGATGAACATTCATTTCAGAGTGGATTTTGTTTTTAAAAGACAAGTAATTGAACTGCAATTTGATGTGATAGGAATCAACTAAGACTGAGACTGTAAAACAAAATGTACTTTTTTGTATGATTATTTGTGATTAAATTAAAATTCTGTTGCACAGCACTCACCTTGTTTTTTACTTGTAGAAGTGAAGTGCTACAATTAAACTAACACCAACCTTCTAATGCTAATAAATGTTTCACATGTTTAAGGGACAATACAGAATTTTTCCAGTACTTTATCTTTCAGTCAGGGGAGAGTGTCAGTGCTATAAGTGGGGTTAAAATGCTTGAATGCTTCACCAAAAAGGCTAGCTTTGTAGACTAGACTGAATTTTAGAAAAATATCATGAGGAAGTGGGGCAGCTAAGGGACAAGAGTCCCAAAGACAGGATAGCTGAAAGAAAGCTTCAAAAGTATGAAAGAGGCCAGCAAAATAAAAACGCGAGAATGTGTCACCTGTTGACTTATGGCAACCCCAGATATTTCATAAAGTTTTCCTAAGTAAGGAATACTAAGAAGTGGTTTATGTTAGTTCCCTCTCTGAAATACATGCTTAAGGAAAAGGAAAGAAGAAAGACACATTATTAAGTGGAAGATGGAACTCATTTCAGAGTTATTCACACCAATGAGTCCGTTTTGTAACTGTAGATTTCTAGTTCAATTTGCTGTTGAAATGTAATAGTTATAGGGATATTATTACATGTTAAATGTGGGATGCTACAAAATAGCTCTTTACAAGCAATAAACTAAACGTTGAATGTAACTGAGGGATTTCCTCCAAAGCATAGCAGCTATTTTGTCTGTGAAAACAGGCAAATAGAAAACCAACCTGGCGGGAAATGTTACTTTAATGTGCTATGCACAGCCATTTTACACCCTGTTCTTTTATATATTGCAAGTAGTCTTGTGTCCAGTATATGAACAATGTATAAGCATATATACATTGCTTATACATTTTGGTTCACTTCTACTTTACTGGGAAATTGGCTTCCAAAATAGTTGTAGAGGAACAACATTCTCTTGAATCTGTACCATTTCCTCATTTTACAACATATGTTGCTAGTACCTTATTTTATCATGCTTGTTTCTGGATATTTCATCCTACATGCCTTTACTAGTTGAGGAAATCCTGATGATCATCTCATCAATGCATCTGATGAGTAACAATGCAGATTGCACAAAAAGAATGTACAGGAAAGCAGCTGATCCAGCAATGCATGAAAAGCACCCCCCATGTTTGTGTTGTGAAATTTATAAATATACCTAAAATTATTGGCTTGTTCTGCATGATTCTGCCTAGATGTTAAGATCAGCCTCTGATTCAGCTATTCCACGTACAACTGAAGTAAAGGGGTCAGTGACAGGATATTGCACCTGTGGAATCTCTCCTCTTGATGATTTCTGCCTGGTATTATCACAGGGACAGGAGAGAAACCTCCAAGCAGGATGGTAACACATCAAGGCATTCCCAGGGCAACGTCTCTGTAGACGGCCAATTCTCTCACAACATAAGCAACTTGCAGTATGTTCTCAAGTCACTTCTGACAGGATAAAAACTTATTTTAATGGCACCAGAAACCTTTCTTTACTATGAATTGCTAAGAAGGTAAAGATTGTCAGGGGAGGTCCTAATCTTGGTCCCACCATCCTCGCAAATGCCTTCTCAGTGGTGGCCCGTCATCTGTGGAACTCTCTTCCCAGTGATATCAGATCAGCCCTCTCCCTCCTACCCTTTATAAAACAACTTAAAACGTGGTTGTGGGGCCAAGCTTTCAAACAATACATGCAGCAATTGATATTGATACTGACCCTATGTCACTGACTGTTAGTTTGACCTGGACTATGATTTGAATTTGCGTTATTTTAAATGAATGTTTTAATAATTTAATGACTTAATTACTGTTTTAATTGCAATTGTTATTTACGAATCTGATTGATGGCATCAAATGGTTGCCTGTTGCAAGCCGCCCTGAGTCCCCCCCTTGGTGGGTGAGAAGGATGGGATACAAATATGTGAAATAAATAATAGTCTCGATTTGTTACATAGTCACTTGACTCAGATATTACATTGGGACTGTTTTACATTTAATTTTTTTAATCTCAGCACTCTGCTCACATAGTATTGGTCAGAGAGAGACCAAGAAAGATTCCAAACCAATATAAATCTAAAAATGAAATGTTATACAGTGCTTACAAGGACAGATGACTATTCACACTTTTAAATCTGAATTCTATTTATCCAATTGTAAATGCAAAGTAAGAGATTCCCACCTTTTTATCCGAGTAACAACAAACAAGACACCACCCTGCATACCTCATAATCATCTCATGAATACCAATCAGCTCTGCTCCATTAAGTGCAAATCTTCTCAGATCAAGGGATCTGAAACAGCTGGCTGCAGTTTAGATTTTTCAAATATAGAGTGAATTTAGACTTATAACCTAAATTGTAAATCCATAAAAATGTAAGTAACAATGTTTGCAAACACTGAGAACACGTGCAACATTCAGGGATATCTATAGGGAAATCAGCTATGATTTCCAATAGTTTCACAATGCTTATATATTTTGGTTCGCTTCTACTATACTGGGAAATTGTCTTCCAAAATAGCTAGAGAGAAGCAACATTCTCTTAAATGTGTACCACTTCCTCATTTTACAACATATCTTGCTAGTACCTTATTTTATCATGCTTGTTTCTGGATGTTTTGTCCTACATGCCTGAAACCATGTGGAGAGAGAAGAAATTTGAGAAAAAAGTACCAAATTTGGTTAGTGAAGGATGTTTGTCATACTGCAAGGAAATAAACTGATCAAAATTCTGCTCAGGTGGCCCTGCAGTAGAAGAAAGCATGCCGAACAGACCAGTGAGCAAACCCTAAATTATTCATCTCCCAAACAGTCATTTAATCGGCTACAATTCTTATTTCTTTTTTTTAAAGAAATAAGCTTTGTTTCATTAATGGTTGAAAAGACAATGAGAAAAAAGCCAGAGAGTAAATGCTAATACTAAAGCTACCCCATCTGCCAGCCACTGCAAAGGTTGCTGCTGTTTTCCAAAGAATGTTTCTTGCAGCACAGCTTACATGTGCTTCAAAAACCCTTACCAGAGAAACAGGGGTAGATAACCGATAATCCTCTATATTTTAGGCTATGGTTTCCTCAACCCCAGCAACCATGCTTGGAGGTGCAGGGAGATGGAAATGATAATTTTCAGCAGCTGAAGAGCCACAGATTCCCCATAACTAAGATACATGAGTGTCTGGATCCAGAAGATTGTCCAATAATAGGGTTTTCCAACATTTCCAGTCACCAGTGCCACTGGATTTTAGGATATTTTTACACACACACACACACACACACACACACACAATAGTCTGGGCTGTTCTAGTACAATCAATCATGTAAAAATATCTTTAGAATATGAGCTTATATTATACATTTAAATGAGAAAGTCCAGTGTACAGTGCACTTTTGCAGCTGATTTATTCAGAATCCTGAAAAGGTAAGTTGAAGATCAATCCTGACAAGACAAAGGTTCTCCAGATCAGTCGCACATTGGATCGGGATATAGGGTGGCAATCTGTGCTCAACAGGGTTGCACTCCCCCTGAAGACACAGGTTTGCAGCTTGGAGGTTCTCCTGGATTCAGTGCTGATGATTGACACTCAGGTGTCAGTGGTGGCCGGGAGAGCCTTCACACAACTAAAACTCGTGCGCCAGCTGCGACCGTACCTCATGAAGTCTGATCTGGCCATGGTGGTCCATGCCTTAGTTACCTCTAGACTGGACTATTGCAATGCACTCTATGTGGGGCTGCCCTTGAAGACAGTCCAGAAACTTCAGTTGGTCCAGCATTTGGCGGCCAGACTTCTAACTGGTGCGAATTACAGGGAGCAGTCTATCCTCGTTTAAGGAGCTCCATTGGCTGCCGTTTATTTTCCGGTCCCAATACAAGGTACAGGTTATCCCCTACAAAGCCCTGCACAGTTTGGGACCTGCCTACCTTGGGACCGCATCCCTGTTTATGCGCATGCACAATCCCTTCAATCAACAGGAGGGAGCCCTCCTTTCACTCCCACCTCTGTCGCAGGCATGACTTGGGACAAAGGAGAGGGCCTTCTCTGTGGTTGCTCCTAGACTTTGGAACTCGCTACCCATTGAAATTAGGCAAGTGCCCACACTTGCAGCCTTCAGGACGAGTCTAAAAACTTGGCTGTTACGGTGTGCCTTCAAGGATTAAACAAGTCCCTCACCTTGACCAACTCATCACATAATATATTTTGATGCATTTTATCTCACCATTCAGTGAACTAAATTCCATTGTCCCATCCAAACGTCCAGATATATCACCCTACTCATCCATCTCACCCAGGGTTTTAAAAATCCTATTTGTTTTATTTGGTCCTGCCCACTTGGTTATTGTTTTGTTATTTATGTTTTACCTTGTGTTTATTTTATATTATTTTTTTAGATTTTATTGTATTCTATTTGTTGAATTAATTTATGATTTTATGTTGTATTCTTTTGCTTTACTGTAATTGTTGGGCTTGGCCTCATGTTAGCTGCCCCAAGCCCCCTTGGGGAGATAGAGACAGGGTGTAAATAAAGTTTTAATATTATTATTATTATTATTATTATTATTATTGTATAAATTTAGTCTAAAAAGAGTCTTAAAATCCCAATAAGGCAACACTTTAAAGAGCCCTGGTGGTGCAATGAATTAAACTCTTGTGCCGGTAGGACTGAATACCGACAGGTTGGAGGTTAAAATCTGGGGAGAGCGTGGATGAGCTCCCTCTATCAGCTCCAGCTCCCCATGTGGAGACATGAGAGAAGCATCCCACAAGGATGATAAAACATCAAAACATCTGGCCGTCCTCTGGGCAATATCCTTGAAGACTGCCAATTCTCTCACACCAGAAACGACTTGCAGTTTCTCAAGTTGCTACTGACACGAAAAAAAAGGCAACACATCTAATCCTACATATAAACGTTTTGTCAATGTTAAAAAAAGTTTTATACCTACAGACACATAAAAATCTTTATCCACCTAATGACCACTGCAGACCAATAGCTGGATAAAGGTTCTCAAGCAATTCTGTCTGTTGGTCTCTTTTCTGCCTCATTTGAATGCAGCCACTACAGAAAACAATCATAACTCCTAACATCCCCTGATAATGTGACTAAGAGATTTGCAATCTGGCACAGTTGGATGGTGTCAAGCTGAGGAAACATGATATATAATACACAGGTGTTTCCATATTCCTAATCCGGCACATCATGAACCAGAAGTAATGCTTGTAAGAAACAGTTCATCTGTGAAATAGAATGCAATACAAGGTCATGCCATGTATCTGCATTCCCTTAAAAACCTGCCAGAACTTGCTGTATAATGACACATAAGGAGCTCTGAAATACAGTAGGGAAATATTTTAGAAAAAGAAAGGACAGGAAAAAAACCAAATCAGTCCAGTAAATGAAGACCAGGAAAAATTGAGGTCAATATGGTAGCATTTTTGAATCATCATCAGGGCACCACAATTTTGAGCACAAAAAGGCAGGGAGTATGGTTTGCGTGAAGAATTTAGCAATCTGAGAACTTCAATCTAAATGTTTTAAAACGAGAAAGTTTTGTAGCCCATAATAAAGAATATTGACAGTAGACCTGGCAGCATCTGGCAAAATCTCCAATGCCACACTTTTCTAACAACCAATGGATATATATATTTAAAAGGAACACCAATAATGTTTGACCCCAAATAACATTTAAGCAATCCAATCATGTCCTTTCCACTAGAGACAGACACAGACAGCATGACATACTAATTGCAGCCTCTTATTGATCTGTTTTCTACTCTAGCCGATAATGGTCTTACCATTGAATGAAAATCCTTTTTCCTTCTCTTTGTATTACTTAGTGCTATGTGAAGTGGCATCTAACTATTTGCAATCATAAACTGCTCTGTCTTCAAACATGCTAAATTTATTCTAATGTAATAACCAAATGCAGTGAGATGTGGAATTCCATAAAAATCAATAGAAGGTAATATGTTTGTATCATTGTGCAAGCAGGTATATCTTTAACAACTCTATAATCATTACGCCTTTTAACAAGAAATTTTTTTAAACCTGGTTGCAGTGGCCCAGATGGAAGACTTTACTTTGGCCACATAGGGGGAAAGTATTTAAGCTTTAACTTGCAGTGCTCATGAGATTTAAGCCATTCTATCAGACTGATTTCAGGCAATCCCATTCTTCTTGACTGCCTTGAGTCACTTTCGGGCAGAGAAAGGCGGGATAGAAATACCGTAAATAAATAAATAAATAAATAAATTCTTGTTTGTTTGTTTTTTAAAATCAAAACCAAATGGGAGATACCTGAGATGATGATGATGATGATGATGATGATGATGATCTTTATTTATATACCACTCTGTCTCCCTGGGGAGACTCAGGGCGGTTTCCAAGCAACAACATCAAAACATACAGTCACAACATGAACTAAAAGTAAAAGTAACAGCAACATAAGCATGGAATTACCCAACAACACATCTATATTAAAACAAAATCCTGCTTGTCTTCATATCTATTTGTTAGGGTATGGAAAAGGAATGGGTCAGGACAATTAAAAAGGCTGGGTCAAGACTGATACAAATTGAAATAAGATGGGACCAGCATCTGTAATAGGTAAACGACAAAAGAGGCGGGCTATTTCCAGGGGCCTGTTAAAGCAATGACCAGGGTAATATATAGGGGGCTGAGTCGTGTCCGGACAGTGTCTGGGCTGAGCTAGCACTGGTCACTCTCGAAGATTTGTTGCAACCACCAAGTCTTCAAAATCTTACGAAAAGTGGATAGGGATGGGGCCTGTCTTATTTCCCTTGGAAGGGCGTTCCAGAGGCGGGGGGCCACCACTGAGAATGCACTCTCTCTCGAACCCACCAACTGTGCTTGTGATGAAGGTGGGGGCGAGAGGAGGCCTTCCCTGGAGGATCTTAGAGTTTGTGCCAGTTCATAGCTGGAGATGCGATTGTGAAGATAGGCAGGGCCCAAACCATTTAGGGCTTTATAGGTCATTACCTGCACCTTGAATTTGGCTCAGCAACTTATCTGGGTGTTATATGCTCCCTATAGTTTGCTCCAGTAAGGAGCCTGGCTGCCGCCCATTGTGCTAGTTGTAATTTCCAGGCCGTCTTCAAGGGCAGCCCCACGTAGAGCGCAGCAATAGGCCAATCTGGATGTAACTAAGGCGTGGACAACTCTGGCCAAATCAGACTTCCCGAGGTATGGTTACAGCTGGTGCACAAGTTTGAGTTCTACAAAGGCCCTCTCGGCATGCTGGTACTGAAATCTCAAATATTTTCTGTATACTGGAGCCATAAAAGGTAAAGGTAAATGTTTCTCCTTGACATTAAGTCCAGTCATGTCTGACTCTAGGGCATGGCGCTCATCTCTATTTTCTAAGCCGAAGACACCTCCAAGGTCATGAGGTCGACATGACTTCAGGGAGCACCGTTACCTTCCTGCCAGAGTGGTACCTATTTATCTACTCTCATTTGCATGTTTTCAAATTGTTATGTTGGCAAAAGCTGGGTCTAACAGCGGAAGCTCACCCCGCTCTCCGGATTCAAACCACTGACCTTTTGATTAGCAAGTTCAGCAGCTCAGTGGTTTAACCCACTGCACCACTGGGGGCTCCATTGGAGCCATAGGGATATGTAAATAAGCTTTAATTTTAAAAATAAAAACCAACTAATCATGGACATCCAGATTTTCCTTCATGGTTTGAAGAAAACTCTAATTAAACCACTCAAACATTTGAGCACCAAAACCAGCCAGCAAGTACAACTGCTCTTGGGCACTGTAAACGGGATCAGATACACACCTCTGAACCACTAGAAACAAGGCACAACTTTTATGGCTCCAGTGTGCAGAAAATGTTCTCTCTCTTTTTCAACTATTTCTTGCTTGCCATGATTTTTTGGTACCAACAAAGGAAGGCGTATGCTTTTTGGGGCTTTGATGAACAAAATTTGCTAGTGAAGATATGAATGATCTAGTGGTCCAATGTTATGTTTGATCATACAGAAGCCTTCCTCCTACTGGGATATCTTCCCTTCCAGGGTTGTTGGTGGCCTCTCCTATTGGTTTGACTTCATCATCTGATGCTTCTTCTGTCTTTTCTGATTGAACTCTTGCTCTATTCTTCTGTAGCTGCCAAATCTGTATCATTTTGCCTTTCAAAGCCTCTGCCTCCTCAAAAGCAATAGAAAGAGTTTCTGAATTGTTTACTCTCTGGGCTTTTCTTTTGTATATAAGGTAACATTTGTTTCTTTTTGTCTTTGTTCACCATCAGAACATTCTGTAATAGCTTCTTTCCAAAACCAAGTTGTCTTCAGTCACTCAACTTGGATGTTCTCACTGCATCTAGAAGTAGCAAGTGCTAAATACACATTTGGAACAATATGCTCATCTTTCTTTTAAACAAGATTAAAATAGTTAATCCTGTGAGATTTAGAATTTTTATATGAGTTTTTCCAGAAGATCATTCAGTGGTTCATGCTCCACACAAATATTCAGTAATTTGGTATTTGTAATTATCTATAATGCAACCCGGAAAGAAGAAAAATGTGATGGGATGTGCCTATTTATTTATTTTACACATTTGTACTCAGCCCTTCTCATCCTGAAGAGGATTTGGGGAGGCCTTGACAGGCAACAATTTGGTGCCAACACAATCCAAAAATAAACAAATACAATTAAAATCTAAACAACTAAAAAAGATCAGTTATTAAAACAATAGTTAAAATCACGCAAATTCAAATCATAGTCCCAGGCTTGTCCATTTGTCAATCACATTAATTCATTATCATTATTGCACTGCTACAATTACTGCTCTAATGCTTGGTCCCACAGCCACATCTTAAGTTGTTTCCTGAAGGTCAGGAGAGAGGAGGCTGACCTGATTTTCTTGAGGAGAGAGTTTCAAAGACAACGGGCCACAGCTGAGAAGGCCCTGTCTCTCATCCCCACCAGTTGTGCCTGCGAGGGGGGTGGAATTGAGAGCAGGGCTCCCCCAACAATCTTAACCTCCAAGGAGGATCATAGAGGGAGATACATTCTGACAAGTATGTGGGACAAACTGTTGTCAAATTTCCCCAAACCAGGGTAAATAACTGTCAGAGGCTAGGTGAATTCATTAATCCTCCAGAAAATTTTGAAATACCTCACATTCCCACTGCAATGCAAAAATGTTTTGGCTCCAAACATCTTATAGAGGACTTGGGATATTGTTGTCATATTCTCTCTTCCTGGTCATTTCAGGGTCAGGAGAGGGGTTTGTCCCTAAGACACGATACAAAAGCCATGTTTTTTACTTCTCTTTTCTAATGGTCTTTTTCTGGTTCCAAAAAGGTGCAGAGGGGGAAAAACAAAATCTGAAAACACCTCCCTGACCCTTAGAAGGTGGTTGGGGTCATTCTGAAGCTTGAAAAAAAGCCTTCCTTCTGAAACCCTTGGTTTCCTGAAGGCCACACCTTGCCCACCCCTATCCTCAATAAAGATAGTCTGTAATCATAGCACAGGAAGAAAATATCAACAGTAATTTTTTCAAGTACTACCGTATATCACAGCTGTAGAAGACCACAAATAGAGCAACCAACAAATGTAGACATGTCCCTAAAAAGCTTTGGAGTTTCAATTACTTATTGGAACCTCTAAAGGCAAGTGATCATAAACTTGGAAAGAGACATAACAAATGTGGAGGTACTAAGTGTTCCCTCTTTCAAGCATTACTATTTTGCTTTGATGCCCCCTTGCCTGGTATATACTTACAGGATCAGAAGGCCCACAGAAGTTTCTGAATATTTTTTCAGGATCTATCTGTCTAATCTCTAGAGCTATACAGGGTCCTGAACAAAGTTCTACAACCATTTCCTGTAAATAGAAACAAAATTACATGCTATGGTAAACATGTTACAGTATATGACAGTACTGAACACTCTGTATTTGTCAGCACTAAATTTGCCATTCCAAGGTATTCTTAGCCACCCCTAATAGTTACATATCTTACAGTTTTCACCCTGTTATTTTCAGGGGCAGAGAAGCTCACAATATGATGCCATCAGCTATGGGATTTCAAGGAGTATAGGAGAGAAATCAAAACCAACATGGAGATTTGGCACAAAGCTTAAAAACATAATGTTAGTTGGGAGCACCGAGAATACCTAATTAATATGGCTGCTGGCTGTAGGCCATGCTGGAAACCATAATCCAAAAAAAAGTAGCCTTTCAAACTCTGATTCATCATATTGAGGACAGATTATGATTATTAATCTAATCTTAGGGTGCATCTACACTATAGAATTAATGCAATTTGATACCACTTTAACTGTCATGCCTCAATGCTATAGCATTCTGGGTTTTGTAGTTTGGCGAGGAACCAGCACTGTTTGACAAAGGAAAAAGGAAGAGGGGACGACCAAGGGCAAGATGGATGGATGGTATCCTTGAAGTGACTGGCTTGACTTTGAAGGAACTGAGGGTGGCCACAGCCAACAGGGAGCTCTGAAGTGGGCTGGTTCAGGAAGTCATGAAGAGTTGGACGCAACTGAACGAATAAACAACAAACAACATGACAGTTAAAGTGGTGTTTCTACAGTGTAGATGAACCCTTAGAACCAGAAATATGTGTTTTGTTCATAAAAGAACTGGAAAATACAAGCTTTACCAATCTAACAAAGATAAGCTAAACCTAAACCACGCCTTGTCAGTCACTGTGTTGCACTCTTAGTGGCTTTGATGAAAAGTAATACATAAACGTTATATTCAACTTGTGGGCATGCCTTTCACTACATAAAAAGAATCTGCAGAACTGTCTACTAAAACGAGGGAAGGAGACACAGGAAAGATTCTCGAGCAGATCATTAAGGAGGCAGTCTGCAATCACTTAAAAAAGAATGCTGTGATTGCTAAAAGTCAGCATGGATTTCTCAGAAACAATTCATGCCAGACTAATCTTATCTCTTTTTTCGATAGGGTTACAAGCTTGGCAGATGCAGGAAATGCTGTGGATGTAGCATATCTTGATTTCAGTAAAGTCTTTGGCAAAGTTCTCCATGATCTTCTTGCAAGCAAAGTAGTCACAAGTGGGCTAGGCAATGCTATTAGGTGGATCTCTAATTGGTTAAGCGACCAAACTCAAAGGGTGCTCAGCAATGGTTCCACTTCAT
Organism: Anolis sagrei; assembly: GCF_037176765.1. Classification (NCBI taxonomy): domain Eukaryota; kingdom Metazoa; phylum Chordata; class Lepidosauria; order Squamata; family Anolidae; genus Anolis; species Anolis sagrei. The sequence continues at coordinate 41,226,125 of NC_090023.1, read as the reverse complement.
CCTGGAAAGAAATGACTAGTAAAGTGTCGCAGGGTTCGGTCCTGGGCCCAGTCCTGTTCAACATCTTTATTCATGACTTAGATGCAGATTTAGAGGGTCTGCTTATCAAGTTTGCAGATGACACCAAATCAGGAGGGATAATTAATACTCCAGAGGATGGGACCATTTTGAGAATTCAAAATGACCTTAACAGATTAGAGAGTTGGGCCAAACCTAACATAATAAATTTCAACAACAACAAATGTAAGATCCTACACTTAGGCAGAAAAAATGAAATGCAAACATACAGGATGGGTGATCCCTAACTTAACAACACTACATGTGAAAAAGATCTTGGGAATCTTCATGGACAAGAAGTTGAACATGACCCAACAGAGTGATGCAGCACCTAAAAAGGCAATGGGATTTTGGGCTGCATGAAAAGGAGTATAGTGTCTAGATCACCATGACTCCTCAATCTAGACCAGTGGTTCTCAACCTGGGGTCCCCAGATGTTTTTGGCTTTCAACTCCCAGAAATCCTAACAGCTGGTAAACTGGCAGGGATTTCTGGGAGTTGTAGGCCAAAAACATCTGGGGACCCCAGGTTGAGAACCACTGGTCTAGATTGAGGAGTCATGGTGCCTCTCCATTCTGCTTTGGTTAGACCTCACCTGGAATACTGTGTCCAGTTCTTGGCACCACAGTTCAAAAGAGACATTGACAAGCTAGAAAGTGTCCAGAGGAGGACAACTAAAATGATCAAAGGTCTGGAGACCATGCCCTATGAAGAGCCTCTTAAAGAACTGGGTATGTTTAGCCTGCAGAAGAGAAGGTTGAAAGGAGACATCATAGCCATGTATAAATATGTGGAAGAATGTCATAAGGAAGAGTGAGCAAGCTTGTTTTCTGTGGCCCTGGAAACCTGGACTCGGGGCAATAGGTTTAAATTACGAGAGAGGAAATTCCACCTAAACATTAGGAAGAACTTCCTGTCCAGAGGAGGACAACTAAAATGATCAAAGGTCTGGAGACCATGCCCTATGAAGAGCCTCTTAAAGAACTGGGTATGTTTAGCCTGCAGAAGAGAAGGTTGAAAGGAGACATCATAGCCATGTATAAATATGTGGAAGAATGTCATAAGGAAGAGTGAGCAAGCTTGTTTTCTGTGGCCCTGGAAACCTGGACTCGGGGCAATAGGTTTAAATTACGAGAGAGGAAATTCCACCTAAACATTAGGAAGAACTTCCTGACTGTAAGAGCTGTTCAGCAGTGGAATTCTCTACCTTGGAGTGTGATAGTAGCTTGGAAGCTTTTAAACAGATGCCGGATGGCCATCTGTCAGGGGTACTTTGATTGTGCTTTTCCTGCAAAGCAGGGGGTTGGACTAAATGGCCCATGTGGTCTCTGCCAACTCTATGATTCTATAATGTTACTTACAGGATATTCTGCAACTACACCTTTGTAAATAGCATAGAATTCATCTGCATTTGCACGATCCATATAGAACTGTATATAAAAAAAGAGAAAGAACATGTGTCAATTACTTCTAAAACAGAAGGGCAATTTCTAACTGTTTAAATAAATTCAACAATAGTACTAATACTGTTAACATAACAAAATAAGTAAGAACACTGTACATTTTATAGCTCCTCTCTTTTTAGCATGCATATAAACCAAAAAATTTCTTTCTTTTCAGTTAATTCCTGTTATGCTAATAGTTGCCAAATAAGCAGATGGAAAATTCAACTACCTGAACTGCAAGCTCTCCTTTGACACAGCTGCAAGTTTAACATTTTATAAAATTGAAAGAGGATGAACAGCTCCACTGTGCCTCTGTATCAACAGGTATATTAGACTAGGCAACCATCTTTATTCGGGTTAGTTAAGAAGTTTCAGATTTTTGCTGGTAATTTAATGAGACACAGAATCATAGGTCTTGAAGTTATTTATTCCAATTTATCTCTGAGGTACCTAAGAGAGGTGGGAATCGAACCAGTCTGAAGCCTTTAGTGAAAAAGATTCCACCACCCTCTAAAGGAGTCTAATCCAATGTCAAACAGCATTAACCATCAGATTTTCCCCCCAGTGTTTAGCTGGCATCTCCTTTCTTCTAATTTGAATCCCATCAGTTTGGATCCTATCCATTGGAGCAAAAGACAACAAACTCCCCCAATCCTCTACATTAAAGCCTTTCAGGTATTTGAATATTGTTCTTGCATCACCTCTTCTCATTTCGATGCTTTCTGCAACATTTATAATCTTGGTTGGAGTCCTTTCAGCAATTCCCAGCTTTTAAGAGGATATCATTCATTTGCTAGTTCTATTCTGCTGTAGGCATCACACATGGTGTGGAGCAGGGGGAAATTTTGAGGCAGAAAATATCCACATTTCTACAATGTTTGCAGTCACTCACACTATCCCTTCTTCTCTGATAGAAAGCCTGAGAATACACCCTATGCAACCTGCATTCAACAAGCCGTATTCAAACTTTTTGCACAAAAGTAGGCTTCCCCTCCTCAAACTGTGCTGTCTGGAAAATGTCGTGGACTACCATATCTAGTATATGGTACCATATGTAGTTCCATAGAATAAAATATAGCACAATTAAAATACACTGCATCTCATAATTAAAACAATAAAACTGATCAACAGACATCCTAAAAACATAAGAACAACAATAACCATCAACCAGTAGTCAAGAACGGTGGGCGTGTTCAGATCTAGGAGGGTTGGGCAAAAAAGCAAGATGAAAATAAATAAATAAGTAAATAAATAAATAATCTATTCCAATTTGCAGTAGAAGCGCTTTTGAAAGAAAGAAAAAACAACTGCTGATGAACGGGGGAGAGGTGCATGCTATATTCAGGAAAGGGATATCCAGGAATGACCCATCTTATGAAACAAGTATGGGACCACTTCAGTTCTGATACCCAAAAACCCCGCAAACTCTTACAATAGAGCCTGGGGTTCTAGAAAAAAAAAGCAGATCTGACAAACCTCGAGTCTGTATATGTCTAGTATTACATAGTAAAGGGGGGCTGTTTTTTTTTTTAAAAAAAAAAACACCTGCAAGATGAAGACTGGACATCCAACACCAGTGAGAATTGTGGACCTGCAAAGAATTGCTATAATACAGGGTGAGAAACGAAAGACACTGGAAGATAAAGTAACTATCATGATCCCAGGTGAAAGGGATTAAGCTACCACTGTACAAGGTGATGTAGGAGATTTGTTTCTCCACACATATCGTCTCATCCCACCAGACAAGAATTGTGAACAAAAGACAAGAATCAAGGATTACCATCTGCAAGGCTGAGATTTCAAATCCTTTATCAAGTATTGATTTGATTATCTTTCCGGCTAGACCTGTAGAACATTTTTTAAAAGGGAAGTAAAGAAGAAAGGTCAGAAGCTTCATAGATACTTTCTGGATGCAATAATTTTAAGTCTTGCCACTATCCCTGTTACAGTGGCTCAAAACTTATACATTTATTTTTGTGAAAACCAGTGACGTGCAAATTCATCTAGGGAATATGAAACAAAAACAGATTAAATTAAGGAAGCTGAGTTATGCGGATCTTTGTTGCCAGTGTGATGTTTCTACTTTTCACTATTTTGTCGAGATTGGTCATTGTTCTCCTTCCGAGAAATAAAGATCTTCTGTTTTCCTGGCTGCAATCTGCGACTGCAGTAATCTTCACACCCTCATGTATCTACATACTTAATTCCCAAATAAATGTTTCTCTATTGAATGTACAGAGTTTTTCAACCTGACATAACATTAGTGTTATTATACTACTTGGCCTCTCTGATACAGCAGGAAATAGTGCAAAAAAGAGGGAAATAAATGGGCAAGTTACAAATGGGTTACATAGGGCACATTTATTTGCCCTAACCCAAAATGATGTAAGACGAAGACAAGTCTACACATAAGCATTAGTGTTAACGTGTAAGCGTTTGGCAAGCACCCATTGTATTTCTTTCACAAACCTCATAAAAATAAAGCCTATTTCTGTCCTCTCCCGCAAATGAATAATAAAATGGTAACATCTTATCCAAAAACAAGAGTAGGTCCGTTTTTGTTTTTTTTTTGGATGAGGGAGAGGACTTAAAAATATATAGATGGCAACCTATTTTAAAACATTCATATCTCGCTAAATAAAATAAAGTGATTATTCAAATAACTGGGACAAGTACAGAACATCTTTAAAATGTGATTACCCTGAAAAGGCAAATCTGAACAGCAGATTAGGTGCTAGTTCAGGATTTAGTACTTTTTTGTGTGTGACAAAGTACAAAAGAAATCACTGGAAGGACTAAATACAAATGAAGGAATGTAATACTAATCCTAGTAAAAATGCATAACAAATAACTTTGGGTACAAAAAAAAACAAGAAAGGGAACTTTTTATGTCTCCAACACAGCATTGGGTTACTAGGCATTAATGCAGAAGAAATAATCTTCAAGCACACATTAGTCAGAGGAAGTAAAGTGGTACATCAACTTTCCTGTTTAACAATTCATGCTCTAGTAACACATAAGGATAAACAAAACAAAAAATAGATCTAAAATATTAGACCAAAAAGAGGGTGCTGTCAGTACTGTACATGCGCAAAAACATTGTGCTGGATTAACATTTTGGGATCCAGCAGTCAACTATGTGTCACCTCCTGGATTCAGAAAATATATGTAAAGTTCACACTCCTTTTGCTTTTTCTTCTATATCTTCTCCAGGAAGGAAACCCAAATGTTCATTGTCCCATTCCAGCCTTGGACAGTGCTTCAAAAACTGCATGGAGGGCCAGTAGATCATCCAAAGCAAAAGATAATGCAACACAAGAGAGTAAAGCGGTATATAAACATAGTAAATAAATAAATAAAACAGACAAAAGAATGACAAAAGGAGGGAGGGAATTTCCATATGTACTTGTAAACCAAGGAATTTACCACAGAGTATTTTTTAAAATGCCTTCTCAAATGTTAGTCTTCTTAAATTGAAAGGGACTTATTTTCAGGTAAATGTGAACAGTACTGTACCCTGAGGGCAACTACCTGTGTGTATCCTTGGATTACAGTGTTATTCAAGGATACTTTTCAGCAGGTGGACCTCAAAGGAAAAAGTATTTATGCCACTTGAAGCAGGAATTTCCTTTTCTGAGGTGTCACCTTCTCATACTACATAAAATTATTCATTTTGGCATGTTCCTTTTTTTAGAAACAACAAAAATAATAACAGAGCAACATTTAAAATTATCTCCAGCTCTGTCAATACAAAGCCCTCTAGTATACTCTATTTTCCAGCAACCAAGAAGTCTGTAAGCTTTCCACAATATGTTCTGACCTCACAAATGAATTTTGCACACACAAAGATAGATCAAACTTTACAACTTCTTTGTTCTCAGCATGCAAAGAAGCTACTGTGGACACAAACCATTGGTTCACCTGATACTGACACACTTGAATAATGACTACCCTTTTTATTATCAGATCTCAATACATTTTAGGACAAAATAATTTTACAAGCATGTCTGTTTTATCGTGCTTCTTCTCCACTTCGATCTTATGTTTTACAATAATTTGCCAGATGAAGCATATTAGGAATCTCAAAATCTTGGGTGTATCTTTGTCCCTTCCCAGTTTGTCCAATAAATGACCCAGATTTTTTCTGATCTTGAAAGCTAAGCAAAGAGCAGCTCTGGTTAGAACTTAGATGGGAGACTGACAACAAGTACTTTGCCAGAAGAAGAAAGCTACCTCTGAGTATTGTTTGCCTAAGAAAATCCTACAAAAATTTGAGGGGTTGCCATAAGTAGACAAGCTACTTGAACATGGGTATTGTCAACATGGCTGCTTCTTCTTCTTGTGTAATCCCTTTACAGCACCAATTGGGAAGTATCCATAGTCACCTTCCTTAACATTAAAATATGCAAAACACTTCACCAGAGAAAATTTTAACAACCAGTCACATTAATTTTTCATGAAAAATAGGAATAAAGAGAACCATTACAACCCCAATCCATCCATCAAGCTCTACATAAAATAAATGGCAAATTTGCAATACAGAGTTATAACAGCTGAGTGTTTTTTTTAATAAGGGACTCAAAATAGATTTTGTGCAATTAATATATTTTGCTATTTATTTAATGTTATTGTAGCCACTTATTAAGGATAAACAATCCACACAGGCTTAGCAGTATTAAGTAAAAAGCATAATTTTTATACAATATAGCAGTTACCAATTTATGTTGTCTGCTAAAAAGAATTTCCATTAAGAAAATAAAGGACTACAAAGGGGAAGTATATGTGAAAAAATATTGTTGAAAGTCTTGGTCAACAAGAAGTTCCAAGAGATTTGTATAAAAACAATGTTGTGTTTTACCACACAAGTAATTAAGTGTAGATCTCCTAGCACTTTTTTCCCAATCACAGGTGTACTATGAACCCATCCTGCAGCTTGTTCAACCAAAATTAGACATCTCTAAGTTTCCAACACATCGAGATGAATATCAAAGCTACTTCTGAAGTTAAAAAAACACATGTAGAAGGTAGTGAAACAGGATGGGTATCGTAAGCACCATAATTAAAAAAAACAAAACAAACAGAATTTAGAGCTGGAATAAAGCAGACATATACTGGAGTAGACTACATAAAATAGTACTTCCCAGACAAAAAAAAACCTCATTTAATATGGGTTGCTGTGAGTTTTCCGGGTTGTATGGCCATGTTCCAGAAGCATTCTCTCGTAATGTTTTGCCCACATCTACGGCAGGCATTCTCTGAGGCTGTGAGGTCTGCTGGAAATTCGGAGGGTGCCTGCCATAGATGTGGGCAAAACATTACAAGAGAATGCTTCTGGAACATGGCCATACAGCCCGGAAAACTCACAGCAACCAATTGGTTCCACCCATGAAACCCTTCGGCAACACACATTTAATATGTCTGACTCCTTTACATAGCCTTCCTCAGAAACTAATGCCATACTGGGTTGTTTCTAGAATTTCAGATTCTTAATGGTTAGCCACATCTTTGTGTGTTGCTACAAATAATCAGATAATCTCATTCACTCATGCTAACAGATGATTTGCTCATAATTCCCTGCTTCCTTCTATCTTGCAAATGCCCCACATTCCCTCATCAAAAGCATCACATTCTGACTATGTTCATAGACTCCAATATGAATAGCTAAGATATCAGAAGTGACTTAACCACATGTTCACATGCCTGTTAGTTGTAATAATCATTGAGCCTTTGCGGGAGAACATTATTGGATAACACAGTTTTTCAGAAATTCAAATAAACAAATTTTCCTGTGTTTATCATAACAGTGTCAACCTTAGGCAAATGATTCGTATCCCGCACCCTCAATATAAAAACAAATATGTAAGGCAATAAGGAGAGCACAGTTTGAAGCAAAGTGGGGTGGAAGAAGGAGGAAAAAGAGATATAGTATCCTCGTCCCATTATAAATAATTGGAAGGGATGGTTCCTGATTTCCTGCTAAAAGGTTTAATAAAGTTTGCTTTAAGGATTCTTCAGATAAATGTGCTGATTAATCATTACTAATGCACATCATGTGAACTTTGATCCCTTGGATTTCTGTTTGAATTAAAATGACAATCATGCTTTTGGCCACTGATTTCTCTGCAAAGTGCGGCAAGGAATACATTCCTATTCTACCTTTCCTTGTCTGTATTTCACAAAAAGCTTTCAAAGCATAAGAAATGTACTCTGAACAAATACAATTTACATGAATTTTGCACAGCCAACAGACCTAGACAATGTACTTCTTTACTCAGTAATCAAATTATTAGATGCAATATCTGCAGATATGCTCTCAACTGTTGCCTATAGAGCAGTGTTTCTCAACCTGGGGCTCGGGACCTGTGAGGGGGTGTCAGAGTGGTCGCCAAAGACCATAAGAAAACACAGTATTTTCTGTTGGTCCTGGGGGTTCTGTGTGGGAAGTTTGGCCAAATCCTATCATTGGTGGGGTTAAGAATGCTCTTTGATTGTACGTGAACTATAAATCCCAGCAACTACAACTCCCAAATGTCAAGGTCTATTTTCCCAAAACTCCACCAGTGTTCGCATTTGGGTATATTGAGCGTTTGTGCCAAATTTGGTCCAGATCCATCATTGATTGAGTCCACAGTGTTCTCTGGATGTTGGTAAACTACAACTCCACAACTCAAGATCAATGCCCACCAAACGCTTCCAGTATGTTCTGTTGGTCATGGGAGTTCTGTGTGCCAAGTTTGGTTCAATTCCATTGTTGGTGGAGTTCAGAATGCTCTTTGATTGTAGGTGAACTATAAATCCCAGCAACTACAATTCCCAAATGACAAAATCAATACCCTTTCCAACCCTACCAGTATTCAAATTTGGGCATATTTGTGCCAAATTTGTTCCAGTGAATGAAAACACATCCTTCATATCAGATATTTACATTACTATTCATAACAGTAGCAAAATTATAGTTATGAAGTAGCAACGAAAATAATGTTATGGTTGGGGGTCACCACAACATGAGGAACTGTATTAAGGGGTCACAGCACTAGGAAGGTTGAGAAACATTGCTATAGAAAGACACATACTATGTCCAGGAATTTTGAGGTTACAAGGCTACTCTACAAATACATTCTGATCCTGTACTAAATGAGGCTGCACATGGATTGTTGCATCTGGAAATATATTTCAGTGTATATCTTCTAAAATCACCAAAACATTAAACATTTGGGTTTTTGGAATGATTCAATCTTTACTTAGCTTCATTTTTTTCAATGAATGTCTGAAGCTAACTTATATCAACATGGGCTCCTGACTCATCTAGACCTAGCCAGTCATTTCTGATTGACAACAGTCTGAAGTAGTAGGTGTTTCATTACATTATCCAAGCTCAGTCTTTAAGATCTTAGTTAAACCTAGTGAGCTAGTCATGTAAGAACTGTAGAAAGAGACTAAAATGAATCGTGGGGAACAGAACCTGAGAAACATTGCCAGATTAAGATAAGAAATTACTTTCCTGCCCTAGGAAATAAAATGATCCATGTCCAAAGACATTTATCATTGTCTTCATAACACAAGGCAGCAGAGAGGAAACAATGGAATTAAGGCTATGAAAACTTCAAACACATTCAGGAGCAGCTTTCCAAAGCAACATGAAAACCTGGGGAGTGTAGGAGACTGAAGAAACAGTCTGTATCTAACCTATCAAGGGTAAAAACATTTTGTTCTTTCACACCTGAAATCTGCAAACCCTATGTTGAAAAAGGACAGAGACACTGGAAAGACTTGTGGTTTCCTCTTACTCTGTACTCCGTATATTTTACCAACAGTCTGAACCTTGCCACATGCACAATGGAGGACCTTCTTATGGCAACATCAGAGACATGCCAGGTAGCCAGCTACTGGTCAAAGGACATTTAGTATAAAGCCAAGTTTTTTACACTTTGTGTTTTTTAAATACATTACAACTGTTCTCTCAGTTTGCCTCTGATACGATAAAAAATAAACTAGCAGACTGCAGAGCAATTAAAGCAAAGAGTGATGTGCCATTACGTAAACACTGAATTTTTTATTCTAAAAACAGTTATTCTAGCCAACATCAACTTCTTCAGGTGCAAATCTTATGCTAGTTGCAGGAGACACTCTTTCATCGCCTATATTCTGTGAGTCCCTTTCCCCATTATTCTAAATTTAGGGCTACATTTCCTAGAAAGTAGAATAATATTCAGCTGCTAACCTGTCAATTAAACCTGTAACTTACAAAAACGTCACAATAAACTTTCCTTTTGCTAGACTCATTACCAAGGTTTTTTTTTTTCTTTGTTTCAGAAGAGACTTGAAAAACTGCAAGTCGCTTCTGGAGTGAGAGAATTGGCTGTGTGCAAGGACATTGCCCAGGGGACACCCGGATGTTTGATGTTTTACCATCCCTGTGGGAGGCTTCTCTCATGTCCCCACATGGGGAGCTGGAGCTGATGGAAGGAGCTCACCCGCGCTCTCCCCAGATTTGAACCTCTGACTTGTCCTGCCGGCACAAGGGTTTAACCCATTGCGCCACTGGGGGCTCCTGTAATACATGTGAATAATTTTTGGTGGATAAAATTTAAAGTTAATTCCTGTTAACCCTTTGCCTGGTTATCATGGGGGTTTTTTTAATCCTGTCAAACATTAATAATGCTTTCATGAGACATGTTTCATGTGCATTTGATCACTGTGTCTTCTCTTTTAACAGGCGCTCTGGTTGCTAGGGTCTCGTGCTTTAGCTGCTTAGTGACAGATATATCTTTATTCCACACTAGAACTGAAAAGAAAGTCCAAAGATAAAGGTAACAGGTGACCTTCCCATAGCTTTGTCATTAGATAGGAATCCTACAAATGAGGTTGCGCAATTACAGTGAGCTTATTTATGACTGGGACTCTGCCCTAAAATTAAACATGAATTTCCTAAAAGATTAGATCCGCAGCTTTGATTCCCACACTGGTCAGTTACATATATATTGGACTGTAGTGCACTGAATAGTGAAATGGACACCTACACACTTACTGCATTTTTGCTCAGGGGTGTAAAAATGGGATTGGCAGAAGAAAGTGAAGTGATCATTCTAAATTATAAACACAAATGAGATAAAGCTGTTAAGCACCTGAGAACAACTTAAAAGGAACTACCAGTAGTTATATTTGTAAGGCTCAAATTAATTCCAACATGCAAAAAGGAAAGAAGATGAAGAGGTCCTTCTCGGTAGTTGCCCTGGCCCTTTGGAAGTCTCTCCCCATTGAGATTAAAAGTGCCCCTTACCTCTTGTCTTTCAAGATCCAGTTGAAGACCTACCTGTTCAAGCAAGCTTTTGAATTCAATTGCTAGTGACAGCAAGGTCGATTTGCACTGAGCTTAGCGAAATATACTATTTAATTCATTAGTCTCCACAATAATTGTAAGTAGTTTTAAATGCTTTTAATGCTTAATATTTATTTATATCTTATTTCTGGATGTGATTGTGCTTTGTGTGATTTTTGTCGTATTTTATATTAAACTAGCTTGGGGAATCGGTGGTGCCCAGGTTATTTGAAAAAGTTATGGTTTGTTTTTTGAACTTTGGCAATATCAGTTTGAGAAAGTCTAACACCATTTGTTGGGGGGGGGGGGGGGAGCCAGTCTTTCATTTTGTTTTTTGGATGCTCCCAATAGAAAATGCATAAGGATGTGGGTGAACTACAATTCCCAGAATTGTGAGTCAATCCTTCCCAAACGCTGCCATTATTCAAAGTTGGCCATGTTGGGTCTGTGTGCCAAGTGAGGCCAGATCTGATATCAGCTGGGTTCAGTGGTCTCTGGATAAGGATGAACTACAACTCCCAGGGCAATCACCCACAAACCCAGCCAATAATCACAGTTAACTATGTTGGTTCTGTGTGCAAAGTTTGGTCCAAATCTATCATCAGTTGGGTTCAGTGCATTCTGGATAAGGGTGAACTGCAACTCCTAGATTCCCAGGGCAATCATGCCCAAACCTTGCCAGTATGCACAGTTGGCCATGTTGGGTCTGTGTGCAAAGTTTGGTCCAGATCTGTCGTGTTCACAGTGCTCTCTGGATGTAGGTGAATTACAACTCCTATTAATCAAGGTGAATTCTCCCAAACCTGGTCATGGGGGTTCTGCGTGCCAAATGTGGTCCAGGTCCATTATTGAAGGGGATCAGCGTGCTCTGCCTTGATGCAGGGTGAATTACAACTTCCTTTCTGTTGAATCTGTCCCCCAAACCCCTTCAGTCCAGTTGCTGATTAATTCCTCTGTGTTTGCTATGTGCCATATAAAAGGGTAGGAAAGGGTTAAGGGAGAGGCATTGGACGGGGTCATGCAAATCCACACAAGGAACCCTGGGATGCCTGCCTGTGGTGGAGGAAATAGATCAAATCTAGGATGAAATTGTCCCAGAATGAAAGCATTCCTTGGGTGGTTAGTGTTTGGGAAGGACATTGGCAGGGTTTGGGCAACATATTCATGGCACTCGCCATAGCCTGCAATGTCAGTTGAGGGAGTGCCTTTGGAGGCTTCTCAGCACTGTTTGTGGAGATGGGAGGCTGTCTGTGTAAGTGAACACCTCCGCCACATAGACACATATATACATTTTTATTCACTTTAATTATGTGTAAGATGTGCTTTGCTTTGAATTGTATTGTGTTGTGGGCTGATTTGGGTCCCGTTAGGGAGGAAAGCGGGATATAAATAAAGATTATTATTATTATTATTGTTATTATTATTATTCGACAAGGAAATACCAGGTATTATATCCTGGACTTGTACAGTGATACCCTTCATTTCAACCCATCTCTGCCTATCCTACTAATACTCTGGCCTGTTGTGTAGACTTTGTAGCAATTAATCCAGGCTCCATGAGGCTTGCAAGTGACTGATGAATTGAATCTGTATCAGTTAAAAAATTCCAATTGGTTCTGCAAGCAAGCTGAAAATAACATTTGTCCTAACTATCATCAGCATAAGGATCAGCAACAAGAACAAGGAGAATCTTTGGTCATATTTGGATTTTATGCATCGGCACTTTTTGCCTGATGTCAAGATTCTATGTGATCTGTTTTGTCATAAACAATTGTGCCCTACTAAGACTGCTCCCTTTCAAACATTTAAACATATGCCGAACACTTATCAGATGACACAAATTCAATTCACACAACCATCCTTCCATTCCACCACGTACCATGCATGTGAACATCTATCACAAGATGGCTTTCTAAAAAGCTTACTTAATTCAATTTCTGCTAATCTAAGTGTGTAGAATTTTAAAGGTCTTTTATTCATAGGGTCATTATAAGTCAAAGTCAATTTGATGGCAATTACCAACAACAAAGGTTGTGTGGGTGACTGTTCACAATAGTTTGAATTAACATTTACTTCTAAAATTTGTTTTAGTAACTGGAGAAAGTGGAACCAAGATATATAATTGTACTGTAAACATTCTGGTATTACTCATTTTCCTATATCTGATGCCAGGGAAGGGAAACACAACTGTCTATAAAAGGTTTTGTTTGGATATCAACCATTTCAACTAACCTGGTGAAGAAAAGATTCAAAGAACCCCATCTAAGGCATTATAACATGGGTTCTATCAAATCAATAAGAAGTATATTCTGGTTTAAAATAGTTTTCAAAAACAAAAGAACTTAACTGTAGATCGGGGTAGAAAACTATATGGCCATGCTGATGTTTCATGTTTAAATGTCCTCTTACCTTCGAGTGAATTGTTCTATTGAATTTATGCTTAGTTATATGTTATTTGCTTTATGATTTGGTTTATTTTTGTAAGGCATTAAATTTTGCTATTATTTTTTGTAAACCTCTTTGAGCCCCCCCCCCCCCCCCCCCCGGGGTGAGAAAAGTGGTATAAAAATACTGCAAATAAATAAATAAAACTATCAACAGCTCCATAGCAAGAACACAATGGTGACAAATGCTGGGAATAGTAGCACATTAGCATCTAGAAAGCTCGAAATTGCCACCTCGCTTTATATTCAGATTATTTTCTGTATATATACAAGTTGTTCTACAGGGAGGTTAAAATTCTGTTTAATATGATTCTGGATATCCAGATTGCCAGCAAATCAACTGAATCCATGTCTTTGAATTCAGAGTCACTCATATCCTCTCTTTCAGCCCACGTAATTTGAGTCATGAAAGTGATATCTATTTGACGTAGGCTTAGATCCAAAGTCCAAAGACATTACTCTCCCATCCCTGCCACTGAATTTTCCCTTAGTTCTAGGAATTTTGCACAAACTCAGAGCCCTCTGAACTCAGCACTTTTATAGCTCCCATGGCACCATTATGATGTTATGTATTATTGTGATATGTTTCTATTTGTTTTTGTTTTTATTTTATTGCATTGTCCCTTTGTAAGCCGCCCTGAGTCCCTTCGGGGAGATGGAGGAGGGGTATAAAAATAAAGTTCCATTAATTCAGTGATTCTTCATCTGGAAACTAACAACTGGATTTAGGCATACTTTTCCATGTAAGGAAAAATGGGGCAGGAGAAAGAGTGAAAACAGTGGGAAAAGAGGAATATAGGATGGCCATCTTGCAACCTTTTAGAGTTAGGATTGTCGAAGGCTTTCATGGCTGGAATCACTAGGTTCTTGTGGGTTTTTTCGGGCTATATGGCCCAAAATGCCTCTAGAACATGGCCATATAGCCCGAAAAAACCCACAAGAACCTAGAGTTAGGATTGTTAGCTAGACATTCACAGAATACATTTGGGCATCTAGTTCAAGGGGGAAAGTTACCAGTTTGGGAGCATGGAAAACACAACATAACTAACTGCAAGTCCAGCATCTTTAAAAACACCTTCTGAAGGTGTGTTGCCACTTAATAGTGTATTGATATTCTAAAGACAAATGGTTGTTGGAAACAAAATGTACAAATTTCACAACACTGAAATAATGACCATTATTCCTTAGTCTGGCAACTAGTCACCACTTCCAATGATAAAAATAAGTTTGCAAAATCTGACGTTGAAAGGGCTGCACTTAACCAAAAGCAATTTCAAATAAAATAAATGTCACTTCAATCAAAATCTAATTTGAACTAGAAAACCAATTTGTTTTGATGCTGATGTTGATTTTAAGTGTGTTTTCCCATAATGACTGCAATTATTGCATTAGCTTGATTGTTCAAAATTTTCTACCACATTAACTTTTCCCAGTATAGTATTTTAATCACACATAAACCATATCTGTCAACATAGAGAAAAGCCCAAAGGCAACACGCTTATCAAATCTGGCAGGTTATTAATAAATCCAACTTAAGCTGTGTTTCCACAGACAACAGATAACATGGGAATACAAATGACTGTTCTATATTGGACCATCTAGCTCAGCGTTGCCTACGTTGGGGTGAACAAATGCCACAGGGCTACAGACAAACTTTTCAGGTTGGCTAAGTAGTCAAGAATGACACTTATTTTTATTTGGAACTTTGTTTAATTAAAAATATATGAAATTAACTACAAGTATTTTAAATTTAAGTATTTTAAATTTAAAATTAGATTTTAAATTAGACAAAATAAATTATTTGAAATAATCTCAAATTACAATATCTTTATCTGTAGGCTGCCCTAAGATATTTTCCTATAGTATAGAATACAAATATTTTAATAAAATCATAAATAATACATTAAATATTAGCGTAAGTCATTATCATTAAATAAAATCACCTATTAATGTAAACCCACTGGGTGACATTGGACACTCTCTCAATCTCAGAGATACAAACTCCTTCTGAACAAATGTTGCCATATTTCCGCTTTTGCACTTCCATTCACTATTACCTGTGTGTTTAGTCTTATTTAGATCGTAAACTTGAAGATCAGGAACTGTCAAATTAGCAATGTGTAAGCTACTCTGAGAGTCTTTGCGGCTGATTTTTTTTTCATATCAGAAGCAACTTGAGAAACTGCAAGTCGCTTCTGATGTGAGAGAATTGGCCGTCTGTAAAGACATTGCCCAGGGGACACCAGGATGTTTTACTATTCCGTGGGAAGCTTCTCTCATGTCCCTGCTTGAGAAGCTGGAGCTGACAGGTAGAAGCTCACCCTGTCACCATCTCCCCGAAGGGACTCGGGGTGGCTTATATATGGGACAGTACTTACTTACTTAGGCGATCCCTCGTTGGACGAGTAAGATGGTCTTCCATCATGGGTTTCCTTGTGGGTCCGCATGTGGCTGTGGAGCCCTATTCTTGCTCTGCATCTTCTTCCGCAGTGAGGGCATTGGTTTCCAGGTGGAAGGCGGTCTCGGTCGGGGTTGGCTTGACGTGCCTTCCTCCTGGCACGTTTCTCTCTTTCACCCTCCACTCGTGCCTCCTCGAATTCTGCAGCACTGCTGGTCACAGCTGACCTCCAGCTGGAGCGCTCAAGGGCCAGGGCCTCCCAGTTCTCAGTGTCTATGCCAGAGTTTTTAAGGTTGGCTTTGAGCCCATCTTTAAATCTCTTTTCCTGTCCACCAACATTCCGTTTTCCATTCTTGAGTTCGGAGTAGAGCAACTGCTTTGGGAGACGGTGGTCAGGCATCCGGACAACGTGGCCTGTCCAGCGGAGTTGATGTTGGAGGACCATTGCTTCAATGCTGGTGGTCTTTGCTTCCTCCAGCACACTGACGTTTGTCCGCTTGTCTTCCCAGGAGATTTGCAGGATTTTCCGGAGGCAGCGCTGATGGAATCGTTCCAGGAGCTGCATGTGACGTCTGTAGACAGTCCACGTCTCACAGGCATATAGCAGGGTTGGGAGGACAATAGCTTTATAGACAAGCACCTTAGTATCCCTACGGATGTCCCGGTCCTCAAACACTCTCTGCTTCATTCGGGAAAATGCTGCACTTGCAGAGCTCAGGCGGTGTTGTATTTCGGCGTCGATGTTGACTTTGGTGGAGAGGTGGCTGCCAAGGTAGCGGAAATGGTCGACATTTTCTAATGTTACACCATTAAGCTGTATCTCTGGCATTGGAGAGGGGGCGGCTGGTGACTGCTGGAACAGCACTTTGGTTTTCTCGATGTTCAGTGACAGGCCAAGCTTTGTGTATGCTTCTGCAAAGGTGTTGAGAGTGGCTTGTAGATCTTCTTCTGTATGCGCACAGACGACATTGTCATCAGCATACTGGAGTTCTATAACAGATGTTGTTGTGACCTTGGTTTTGGCTTTCAGTCTGCTGAGGTTAAATAGCTTGCCGTCTGTCCGATAGATGATTTCCACTCCGGTGGGAAGCTTCCCATCAACAAGGTGAAGTATCATGGCGATGAAGATGGAGAATAAAGTTGGGGCAATAACACATCCCTGTTTGACACCCGATTCCACCTTAAATGGGTCACTTTGGGAGCCATTGCTGTCCAAGACTGTTGCCATCATGTCATCGTGGAGGAGCCGCAGGATGTTCACAAATTTGCTTGGGCACCCGATTTTTTGGAGGATGGTCCAGAGAGCGCTGCGATTCACTGTGTCGAATGCCTTTGCAAGGTCGATGAATGCCATGTACAGAGGTTGGTTTTGTTCCCTGCATTTTTCTTGGAGCTGTCTTGCAGTGAAGATCATGTCCACAGTTCCTCTGGAGGGGCGGAAGCCGTTCTGGGATTCTGGGAGGGTGTCTTCTGAGAGGGGCAGAAGGCGGTTTGCAAGGATTCTTGCGAGGATTTTTCCAGCAGAGGTTAGAAGGGAGATACCTCAATAGTTTCCGCAGTCTGTTCTTTCCCCTTTTTTGAAGAGGGTGATGATGGTGGCATCCTTGAAGTCTGCTGGGATTTTCTCGGTCACCCACACTTTTTCTATGAGCTGGTGGAGTTGGTGTGTCAGCGCAGGTCCTCCCTCTTTAAAGATTTCTGCAGGGATCCCATCCGGTCCGCTGGCTTTGTTGTTCTTTTGTTGGCTGATGGCATTGCTGACTTCTTCCAAACTAGGCAGTGCTGCAAGCTCATCCCTGGTTTGTTGTTGCGGGATTTGTGAGAGGACCTCTTCGGCCACACTGGAGCTGCGGTTTAGGAGGCTTTGGTAGTGTTCTTTCCAACGTAGTGCAATTGACTTTTGGTCCTTCAGGAGTTTGGTTCCGTCTGATGAGCGTAGAGGCTGTATGCCATGGTTTCTTGGCCCATAGATGACCTTTGTGGCTTTGAAAAATCCTTGAGCATTATGGGTATCTGCCAGGTGTTGGATTTCTTCAGCCTTCTTTGTCCACCAGATGTTCTTGAGTTCTCTTGTCCTTCTTTGGACCTCAGCTTTTGCACTGGCGTAGATCTTTTTCTTAGCAGCACAGTTGATGTCTCTCTGCCATGTTTGGAAGGCTTTCCTTTTCTTGTCGATTAGCTGTTGGATCTCGATGTCATTTTCGTCAAACCAGTCTTGATGTTTCTTGGCTTGGTATCCAATAGTTTCTTCGCAGGCTTGGATGATGGAGGTCTTCAGTTTGTTCCAATGTTCCTCAACATTTTCGGGGTGTACTGTGGGTAGATGGTCCTTGAGTGCTGTTTGGAGATGGGCTCGCCTGGAGGGCTCCTGAAGGGCTTGGGTGTTCATTTTGCGCCTTGTCTTTCTTCCTTGGAGTCTGCGCTTGGGGGCGATCTTGATAGCCATCGTGGATCGGATTAGCCTGTGGTCGGTCCAGCAGTCGTCAGCACCTGTCATGGCTCTTGTGAGGAGTACGTCACGGCGGTCTCTGGCACGTGTGATTACATAGTCTAAGAGGTGCCAATGCTTTGACCGGGGGTGCTTCCATGATGTCTTGAACTTGTTTTTCTGGCGGAAGAGCGTGTTGGTGATGACAAGGTTGTGCTCCGCACATTTGGTGAGAAGCAGGATGCCATTCGAGTTGCTGTTTCCAACCCCGTCTTTTCCTATGGTGCCTGGCCACAGGTCGAAGTCTCGCCCGACTCTTGCATTGAAGTCCCCCAGGAGAATGATTTTGTCCTCCTTAGGTATCCCCGATAGGACAGTGTCCAGCTGATAGTAGAATTTCTCCTTGATGTCTTCATCAGCGTCTAGTGTTGGTGCATAGGCATTTATGATGGTTGCCCGTTGGTTTTTGGCAAGATCAATTCGGAGGGTGGAGAGTCGTTCGTTGATGCCAGTGGGTGCTTCGGACAGATGTTTCATCAGATCATTTCTTATAGCGAAGCCAACTCCGTGCATTCTTTGGTCTTCTTCGGGCAGTCCCTTCCAGAAGAAGGTGTAGCCTCCTTTTTCTTCCTTCAGCTGTCCCTCTCCTGCTCTCCGGGTCTCCTGAAGGGCTGCTATGTCGATGTTGAAGCGTCCCAGCTCCCTTGCGATGATGGCAGTTCTGCGTTCGGGGCGTTCAATGTCACTGTTGTCCATCAGAGTCCGTACGTTCCACGTACCGAAGTTCATTTTTCTTTTTTGGCCGCAGGATGGTGACCCCACTGGACGCGGCAGTCCAGTCAGGGATAAGTGAGGCAGGCTATGTTTAGGGCACCTTTTCTAGCCCCCTCCCCGTGTGGGGTGAGCAGAGTGGGTCCTCAATAGGGCTGCTCAGTCGTGGATACAGCTGCCGAACTACTCAACTGCCTCGGACCTTGAGGTAGAACGACTGAGTCCGTACCCACCGCCCATGTGCCAGTCTGTGACTAGGGGCTTCCAGATTTCACAGTCCTGCCCCCGTCGCCACTCGCTGATCGCCATGGGACTTTGGTTGCTTGGTTTTTATTTTCTTTGGAAGACGCCTGTGCGTGGGTTTTTTTAATGTGTGGAGGTCAGTGCACAGCTGAACAACACACAGTCTTCACAGATGAGGTTCCACTGGTGATGTGGTTTAACACAATGACCGTGGCTTCTCAGTCTGTTGCAGCCTTCTTCCGCCTTCGCAGCCGTTGTAACATGTGCCATGTTATCCTCCGCCTGCTCCGCCGTTGAGGTCTTTGGGTCTTCGGACTGTGCTTGGTCTGGGACCTCCCCCGCGGCCACTCCTGGGAGTGAACGACTCCAGTTGTTGTGCCCACAGGTTCATCGGAACACGCAAGCCCCCTCACCACGACAAGGTGACAGTCCATCGAGGGGGATGGGACAGAATGTCAACAAGACATAAAAGCAAAACAATCCATTTAAACAAAAACACATAATAAAATATAACAATCCGGATAAAAATACAATTAAATGAAAATAAGAAAATAAAATAGCTGCATTGAAACTCCATCAAAACAATGCTTGACAAAGACCAAGAACCAGAAATACTAAAATGAGCTTGAACAAGCTATAAAAAAGGACTGGACATGGGGCAGTGCAAAACAGCGTATCATAGAGCCACGTATTATGTAATACCGTCTTCCTGTCACAAAGAAGTTACATCCAAACTGCTGCATATTGCATGAATGGAAACGTCAAAGAAATCTTCAAGGTACAGGGATTTTTCTACTGATTGCTTTAACTAATTTATTATTGTGTATTGAATCACCAATGTTATGATATTTTTAAATTAGCAAAAAAGGAAGAACTAAACAATTTTTGGAAATGACTTTCATTTTTGTGGGGGTTTTTAAAAGCAAAGCTTGAAACAAATACCAACAAGTTTAAGTCTATACTAAGAAGCAAAGCAATAAACATATTGTGAAGATTCACCTCCATACAACCTACCTTCTTTAACTGCATGAGGCTTAATAATGCAACAGGTACAGTGTGTATATTTTGCAGTATTTGCAGGTCCACGGCCTCCACTGGAAGGAAAAAACAACTCCAGCTCCTGAAAATCATTGTAATGAAAGACATTTAATAGTATGGAACTGCATAGTTCAGCTTCATGATCGCTGCAGTCATAAAGGTCTGTTGTGCACTGTTACTCCACAAAGCAATATTAAAACTCTTGTATGATTTGTTGGTCATAGGTGTTTCCAGGCCTGGAGTGCAACACTACTAATGGTGCACAGAACAGGATTGTAAAATTAAATACAGAAGAAGAAACCCTGAATGTACATGAATGTATAGTAATGGACTTGTTTTTTGTTTATTTTAATTATATCTCTCCTCCTAGAGGTGTTTGTAGATGCTGCATCACAAGTTTCCCTGGCAACTGGGAGAAGGCTAGATAACAGTGAGTACTACCTGCTTATTCAATACACGGTGGTTCCAACTGCTGTGACAAATTCCAATTATTACAATGTAAGACAAGAACATTATGATTTTGAGATTTTTATAATCTAACAGAAACACTTGAACTAAATATACAGAACAAGAATAAAAAGTGCACCTAAATAAATGAATGTTTCTCAAATAGTGGTCTCTGGTTAAATACCCAGATAAGTACTGTACATTGGTGATCAGCAAATTTCCAGAAAACAAACAATTGTAGCTAATGGGCACAAAAATTGAGTCAGTCCCTGAGATATCGGAAGGAAAAATCACCAGTTCCTCGCATCTTATAGTTTGAGGAGTGCTGACCTAAATCGCAAATCCATGGAATATAGTTGCGTACTAACGAATGTAGCAAGCAGAAAGTAGAACAGAGCCTTGAACAAGGGTTGCCAGGTTGTATACACAATGGGGCTCCCATAACTTTGATACTTAACAGAACACAGGGAAAAACAAGGTGCCATGTCTCCATGAAGTAGGGTGAAAGTAATTGCCCCGCCATCAATCACCACACACACCTTCCGATCTCCAGCTGTCAGCCACAACTGTTCCCTCCCAAAATTGCTATTCCCTCCCCATTGTGGAGTAGATCGAGTGGAGACGGAGGAGTGATCAACTTTGTTCTTGTTGAAAGAATGCATCTGTAACTGAAAGCTGGGATCTGGAAAGTAAAGGAGGACAGGTAATTTTTCCAACTTTATGGAACCTTGTCTTGCTCCACAATTTGTCAAGGGTTAAAGTTAAAGCAGCCCTGACCCATATCCATCATGGCAACCTTACCTTCAATGAAGTGTAATAATGTGAGTAACAATTTGGGAAGTAATTAACAGAACTCTTCTTTAAATGTCATCTCTGTTTTCTTTCAACCCATTTGTAATTTTGATATGCAGTATCCCCTGTAGTGAGTTAAATTAAGCTCCCCTTTTCTCCAAGTCTCCTTTCTCTCATGTCTGTGTGCAAGCCATCTTGAGCCAGAGAAGCCTCATGCTGCTTCCTTCTCAAACAAAGGGTAATGAAAGACACTAAAGACTTTGGGGAAGAAGGGGAAAGTAACCTCTACATGTAAGCAGGAAGCAAAACACCTTGAGAGCTAGAAACCAGAGGTGAAAAGAAGACAGCAGGCAGACAGCACAGGGTTCCCTCTGTACTTAATTACTCTATATACAAGTGTTGACGTTTCTTCACTTCTTCACTTAACAAATATTTCCCTAATACTACACCCGGGATATATTTATATGTACCTAATATTTTCTCCATGACTAGCCTTTGCACAAATATGACAATGGTCACAGTGTCAGGCTTTCCAGGGTATTGATAAATGAAGTCCTATGCCAGTGCTCCCCCTGCACTACTAAGAGTGATTCCGCCCCAGCAGAGTGCTTTGTCATATCAGCAACATGATGACAGCCTATTGCCTGACAGTACTCTTCTATGGTTGTATACCATTGCCCTAAGTTGCTAAGTAACTTCTGCCTAGCGACTTCTCTTTCTCTTTTTGAACCAAGGAGGAAGTAGCTGGGGAAATATATTTATCTGTTGCAATAGCATTCTTTTCTGCCATAAAACTTAGAATCACAGTTACATTCAACTCAATTGCAGGAATACATGACAAAGACGATCTCTTCCATACTACACAATTATAGTACTCCAATACCACTTCAAATGGCATGGCTCAATCCTGTGCAATTCTGGGGTCTGTAGATTCATGGGGTATTTAAAACTCTTTGCCAGAGAACTCCAGTACCTCACCAAACTACAAATCCCAGAATTCCACAGGAAGCAGCTATAATAATAATAATAATAATAACAACAACAACAACAATAATTGATACCAAAGTGTCATAAATGCAAAATACAGTATAAGATTGCCCATTCCCCTATTCCCTGTCCCAAAATTTATCAATAATCTTACACCTGAAATAACTACAGGAGTACATGTTAAAGGAGCAGAAATACTGGTAGCTGGAAAATTAACAGTTTATAAAGGACTGCTGCTTTACAGTTGGTAAATAAAATTATGATTCTGCAAGCAACACTTAGCTCCTCCAATCACCAACAATAAATGTATTTCTACAGAGAGAGAATTAGCTATCAAAAAGTAAAATGCAGAACTAGCCGTCTCTCCAGCCTTCTGTGTTATGGCTTCGCTACAGACTATAATGGGAAAATTATAAATGCCCACAACTTTTTAATTTTTGGCACAATTGCATGGATTTTGTATGGAGATTATCCCCTTCTGAGGGGATGAACTTTATTAAATGCCAAATGAACAGATTACAGGAGGTTTTGTGCTTGGCACTATTAGACTTGTATGCCTTCCAGAAAAGAGGCCATCAAATTAATATCTTTATTTTCCTTTTTTAATTGAGCTACATCACATTTTCAGGTATCAGAACGATCCTTCATCGCCCCTCATGTCAGAGGGTGAAGACGTAATTTGATGTGCTTTAGTAAGTCCGCTGCACCAAACCACACTCCCTAGTTAACTTTTTCGTATCCTGAGAGTGTGGGGTGGAATTAATCGGGCCCAATAAATTTCCTGACAAAATATGTTCAAGTGGTGGTTAAACAGTAAATTATTCTGATGCACTGAATTCCCTTTACAGTAACTTTTTCCAAATGTACAATATCCTTTTACAATGTAATGGGCACAGTTCCATAAAGTATTCCAGGTATGGTCATACCGTAGATACAAACAGCAAAATGCTCAGGCAGGATGGTTACCAAAAATTCATACTGGCCACTTAGAAGAAAATCACAAAATCTACCCCAAAAAGAAAAACTATTTCGAGAAGCATCCAAGAGAAAGGGCCACAACCACTCTGGGAAGCTGCAGAAAACAACCTTAATAGCCACAGCTACTTACAGTAGCTCCTAGTAGTTCACTCTTTAGGATCTTGGGCTATATTAAACATTACAGAAAGGGACAACCAAGTATCAAAATGAAGCTTAACAATCATTATTTGACTGAACCACTAACGTGCTCTAAAAACAGAAGAATCACAATATACATTCTGTGATATGAATGCCAACAGAAGGCCAGTCATCTCAATGTAAAAGACTTAGCCAATCACATGTTTTGTTTTGGTTTTTTTTGGGGGGGGGGGGACTTACTCTAGCAGCAGAAGCAAAGGAATCAGGACCATGAGCTACATTTCTTATGCCATCAGTTCCAAAAAGTGCCCTAATGCTGTCTGGAGAATCACTTCGGGCCACCACAGAGTTTGCAGGTCCTAATAAATTTTTCCATCTGGATATTGCATCATCTCCCAAGATCTCCAAGGCAACAACAGGGCCACTTGTAATAAATTCAATAAGTTCACTGCAAAAAAGAAATTAGAATAGTCAGATTTGAAAGTTGGAACAAAACTCTAACAGAAGACTTCTCTTCTAAATACAATCTAGAGAAACATCCCAAATGCAATAAATGAAGATTTAGCAATTATGTGTTATAGGGGGAAAAATATAGCACATAGGTGGTGCACACATGAGTAGGTCCTCAAAAAAGTCTACATTGCTCATTTTGTTCCCCTGAAGCAACAAAAACTGGAAAAAAATTAATTGTATTTTTAAAAAAATATTTTTACAAAACAACTTAAAAACAGATGAACAGTTTGCCTATCTGTATTTGCGTGCCTTCACACAAATAGCTTTTGTGCCTCTACAAAGATCTGATTGGACATCAGAACTGAGTGGCTTCATGAGGAATCAAAGTTACAAGTATGCAATGTGTTCTTCTCCTTCTTAGTCTCTTTGCCTGGTATCTTTGTTGAGCCTGCAGAATAAAGCCATGGATATCACCATAGAACTTCTACCCTGACATGATCTTAGTAGCACATCTGACCAAATGATGGGCTACCTGAATCATAGTGGGAGTCTATTGAGTTTGATGGTTCGTGCATTTAAAGGTGTGCAGCAGCAGAAGTAGCCACAGTAGTAGCTGGTGGAACAGTATTGCTGAGTGTTGTAGAAGTAGTCAAAGAAATTTCAACCAATGTGGGTAACATCAAACATAGCAGCAAAACTAAGATTGGTGCAGTAATAATAGTCAAAGTTCTGGGATCAGATGACAATGGCATTATAACTGGAGGAGAGGCAGAGTCCTGGAATAATAGGCTGATAGAAGGAATGACAGGTATGGCCCTGCCAAGGCCATGGCTGGCACCAAATATTTATTAAGGTTTCTGTAGCTGACATCAGTTATTGATTTATAGGCCACCTCCTTCATTAGAATGTTTAAGAAGACACACAAACTCTACAGGTGAAATAAAACAAGAATGTGTTGTTTATTTTGTTCTTGGACAGTAAAGATGTGTAGTGGTTTCAATAAATTGTCAGGCTTTACTTTTACAAAGAAAGGTCTTATAACTTGAGTTCTCCAATTTCATCAACTAGTCAAACAGCTATGAAGGTGCCTGATCGCTTCACCCCGCTGCTCTCCTTAGCTTTTCCAAGCCAAGCCTGTCTACTGCTTTTCACCAACCCTGTAACGATGAGATCAAGATTGAGAATGTCACCAGAGAACACCTATGCAGATTCAATGGATCTAGAAGTTACCAATGTCCATGTCTAGAAGAATGGGCAGGAAACTCTGGAGATTGAGACTGACCACTATATTGAGAATACGGAGATCACCTAAGAAGTTGATAATGAGTCTTGTGCACATGATATCAATCTCTGTAGGATAATGAATAGGAATTATGAGACTTTGGAGCTTCCCTCCAGAAATGTTCCTGTCAGTACTGATCCATGTATGATACAGATGTAAAGACTGAATTATTCCTGTATTAATATTTATAATATGAAGCAGAGAAGTGTGATTTAATGGCTATGGCTTGTTCTGAAGGGGTTTCTTCCAGCAATAAATGGAAGCCAGTATTCTGTTTTGTTTTTTTTTGTAGTACCTGGCAATGAAGCCACGGCAAATGGTGCACTCTTGGATTTGCCCCTTGCCCAAACAAAAAAGTATATGAGCATCAGAAATCAAGACTGTGTGCCCACAGAGAAGCAAAGCTTAAAGAAAGAACAGAACATGGAAGAATGGGGAAACCCCTTTTGAAGATAGGGGTAACATTTGCCCACCTCTAGTCTGGGACTTATCCTCTTAAAGATTATTGCCAGTGGTTCTGAAATGACTTCTGTTACAGTAAAGTAAGTCTCTTTACTGGCTTCCTCAAACAACTATCAAAATACCATCTACAGCAGGCCCACACACCCTGTAGCTCTCCAGCTGTTTTGGACTTCAGCTCTCAAAATTCCTGACTATTGGACAAGCTAGTGTAAATCCCACAATGAATAAGTCAAAAATAAACATAAAAAATTAAAAATATATATTTATATACTGCTCTATCTCCCCAAAGGAATTCAGAGCAGTTTTCAATTAGTCAATTAATGCTCAAACTTTCAATAAGTTCAATAATGTCATAACTGAAACAAATACTTACTTATAATAAGGTTTAGATAGATGGTCTGCATGGAAATCAGTCGCCTCTGCCCTACAAAAGATTTATTTACAGAAATTACTTTGTGCATGCTTCTGTGAAAAAGTATTACATAATAATTTTCAACCCAAAGACCCACAAGTGTTCTGCTTGCGCCACAACATTCCCCTGCCAACTATAGTCACATGATTTGTCTATCTCAGTATTGTCTGGTTAGCAGAGGCACATGCAAGTTTCAAATGAGCTTTCCTGCCCTACCTGGAAATATTAAGATTGCACCTAGGGCCTCCTCCATGCCAGGAAGATACTATTATAATTCAGAGTGCATATATACTGTATAATTAATATATTTTGACACCACTTTAATTGCTATGGTACAATGTTATGAAATCCTGGAATTTGTAGTTTAGTGAAGCACCAGCCCGCTTGGGTAGAGAAGGCTAAAGACCTTGTAAAACTATAACTCGAATTACAGTTATTTTTCTGAAGGAGGATATCTTTTAGCTTTGTTGACTTCATCCCCTGCTTCTTTTATGGCCTCACTTCCTTGAATCCTCTGTTTGTTAGGCCTTTGCCGACAATAATAACAATTTGTATCTGAGATCCAGTTTGGGGAAGAAGTTAAAGTGCTGGATTGGAAAGTAGAAAATCTGGATTCAAATGCTGCTGACAAGCTTTATTCTGATTTACCACTCAGCACTTAGCCTGATTTACCAAACAGAGTGATTGCTATATTGTCGCTGTAGGTTTTTCAGGCTGAATGGCCATATTCTAGAAGCATTCTCTCCTGATGTTTTGCCTGCATCTGTGGCAGGCATCCTCAGAGGTTGCGAGGTCTATTGGAAACTAGGAATATTGGGTTTATATATCTGTGGAAAGTTCAGAATGAGAGAAAGAACTCTTGTCTGTTGAAGCTAGGTGTGAATGTTTCAGTTGGCCACCTTGATTAGCATTTGACGGCCTGACAGTTTTTAGGTGTGGCTTGTTACTGCCTGGGAGAATCTTTTGTTGAGAGGTGATAAGGTGTTCCCGATTGTTTCTTGTCTGGAGTTCCCCTGTGTTTGAGTTTAGTTCTTTATTTACTGTTATAATTTTACTGGGTTTTTTTAATACTGGTAGCCAGATTTTGTTCATGGTTTCTTCCTTTCTGTTGAAATTGTCCACATGCTTGTGGATTTCAATGGCTTCTCTTTGTATGTTGGTTCATCAAGTGCTCTGCTATGGCTGACTTCTCTGGTTGAAGTAGTCTGCAGTGCCTTTCATGTTCCTTGATTCATGTTTGGGTGCTGCATTTGGTGGTCCCTATGTAGACTTGTCCACAGCTGCATGGTATATGGTAGATTCCTGCAGAAGTGAGAGGATCCCTCTTGTCCTTTGCTGAATGTAGCATTTGTTGGATTTTTCTTAGTGGGTCTGTAGATAGTTTGTATGTTGTGTTTCCTCATTAGCTTCCCTATGCAGTCTTGATGTATGGCAAGAACACTTTTCCTCTGGGTGGATCTTTTGTCTTTAGTCTCGTGGCTTGTTCTCAGTCTTGCAGCTCTTCTGATGTCTGAGATCCATTGGCCTGTAAGCCCCAGTTTAGATGGTTCAGTTCATCTTGGAGGAGGTGGGGTTCGCAGATTATTTTTGAACAGTATGCCAGGGCTTTAATGGCATTTCTTTTTTGAATTGGGTAATGATTGACGTTTTTATGTAGTGATTGTCTTACAGATTGTTTTACAGATAAACTTGGGAAGGGAGAAGGCTGCATATGGAACTATGAGCACACAAAGGAAATGCAGGATATAAACAGAAAAATATACACACACTAATAAATATAGTCAGTTCTGAACATTTATGAGGAACCACCACTGAGTTGTTGTAGTTTGCAAGTTGAACTGTGACACTGAGAGACCAGCAGCTGAATCCCTCATGAGCCAGAGAAATCTACTGGAAGACCTTGCACAAGTTACACTGTGTCTCAGGGGAAGACACAGGCAAGCCTTATCTGAATAAATTCCCCCTGCCCACCCTGCAAATGCTATTATAGGATCGCCATTAGTCAAAGTCAATTTGAAGACACATAACAACAAAATCAAGATATTCACATGGAAATAACAGTGAAAGAAGATTGCTACCCTCTTATTCTGCCTGTGGCTTCCCCAGACACATCTGGGTAGATACTTCAGGAAACAGATATTGGACTCTGTGGACCTCTGCAGAGTTCTTTGTAAGTCGGGAAATGCTGGTGATTTCACATATATGTTTTAACTAAGCTTTGCCCACAAGACTGGAGAAAGAGACTTAGCAGTATCCACCACTTAAGCTAGGTATAGTTCATCTCAAAAAGATGTTTATTTGTAAACCGGTAAATAAGACTTAATTGTACATATCCCCACTACTGGTGCCTTACCTTGAAAGCTGCATCATTTTGGCCTTGGTTACTGTAAAACCACAATTATTAATCAAATCAAGAATATCCCCAAGTTTGAGTGCTGCATCAGGTTTTAATAAAGCCAAGGTTCTAAAGAAGGAAGACAACAGTATAGAAAAAGGCATCAAAATACGATTCAAGAGATCGCTTCTCTCACATTTGCCGCCATAATGAAATATTGTCATACCAATTAAGTCCTTCATGTGGAAGTAATTTCACCTAAGATATAAATGTAAACAGCAACAAAAAGTTGCATCAAGGGCAATGGGGGAAGTAGCTATTTGTATGATGGTTGCTTCCCTTTTATCTTACCCTGTACAGATTCCCAATACATTTGTTTATCTGAGAGGGCAGGAAATGGAGATTGCTTTTGTTGTGCAATTTTATTATGCCCCTAATGCAGAAAGAAATGGGTGTGGCTGAAAATATCCAAATTACAGAAGTAGAGCTGAGCTGAAACAGCAATGTCATTCATTTTTCATGTTCTCACAATGGGGTGGAGGGGAGTTCTTATTGAACAATACTAATTTCCAATAACCTCATAATGCAATGCAGTTATAATTTTTTTTTTACTGCCACTCCATCCCACTCACTTCAGCAATCACACTAGTGTCCTCAAAGTATAATTGAAACTGGCAGTGGGAGGTGTTGCTCTAATGTTTATCCCAATAGTAGACTGACAAAAGGAGAGCATGTGTGATCTACTTTCATTTGTGGGGTACTGTACTCAAATGATACAATGTCAGAAGTGTAGCTACTGGGGGCAGTAGGAAATAGGGGAATTACAGCCCCAAATAACAATTATGCCACTCCATGAATTTTTCTTTAGTTCACACATTTCTAGAATTACAGAAACTTCAAACTTCATTTGAACATTTAGATATACAGGTTGAGTCTCACTCATTCAGAAATACGAAATATTCCCAAATGTGAAAGTTTCAGCCTTCAAACACCTGCAGACTCCCAGATATTTCTGGGCAATCTATTGGCCATCAGGCAAATTATTTGCCATTGCCTGTACTCATACCAGCGAGAGTGGGAAAGACTCACCAGGATGGGGGCATGAGGAAGAAGATTTTCACCTTCCTTCTCAGTTACCATATATACTAGAGTAAAAGCTGAGTTTTTCAGCCCTTTTTTAGGCTGAAAAAAAACCCCTTAGCTTATATTTGAGTCAAGGTTATTTATTATTTATTCTGTTATTATTATTATTATTATTACATTTATCATTATACTCTATTATTATTACATTTATTATTTTTCTTTACTTATTGATATTACATTTATTATTTTACTCTATTATTATTATTGCATTTATTATTTTACTCTATTTATTATTGTTATTATTACATTTCTATTTTTATTTTGAA
Organism: Anolis sagrei; assembly: GCF_037176765.1. Classification (NCBI taxonomy): domain Eukaryota; kingdom Metazoa; phylum Chordata; class Lepidosauria; order Squamata; family Anolidae; genus Anolis; species Anolis sagrei. The sequence continues at coordinate 41,196,287 of NC_090023.1, read as the reverse complement.
ATTTACCAGTAGCTGCCGCATTTCCCACCCTCAGCTAATACTCAAGTCAATATGTTTTCCCAGTTTTCTGTGGTAAAATTAAGTTCCTCAGCTTATTTTGGGTCGGTGTATACTCAAGTATATATGGTACTTTGCCAAAAGGGCAGGAAGCACGCTAACAGTCAGGGAAATATTTGGGATGTCACCTTTTTCAGGGGTCTTATGTAAGCAGAGTCCTCCACCCACTTCCAACTCTTCTCTTCCCTCCATTGGTGCTCCATGAGGAAAAACTTAGTTAAGTGCTGGATGTGTCATTAGCTCACTTTCTCCCCATTCTTCATTCCTTATGTATTTGTAAATTCAGATGTTGCAAAATCCAGATAAGGGGAATAAAAAAAATGTTCCCAAGCATTCTCAATAACAAAAATTCAACCTGTGCAATATAGGTATCTCGAGAAAAATGACCAAGGGAATTAAAACTCACAAAATGTACACATTCTTAATGTGAAAATTTCTCAGTGTCTCATTCTCTGCAATGCTAGCAATTTATGATTTGTTTCTGTTTTCTTTGTAGTAAGCTACTCTGAGTCCCTTTGGGGAGAGGATAAAATAAAGCTTTATTATTATTATTATTATTATTATTATCATCATTATTATACCATACTTGCAAATCTCAGTAATTTTCTGAATTCAGATACCCCCTTTTTGTTTTTAGGTAAAGATATTTTGGCTATAGTAATACTGCACACTGGATTCCAGTTAAGTACTAGGAGTGATGTTGCTTAAATTTAAAATCAGCATGTTCCACTAGTTCTTGTAGTACTTCTACACATAAAAGTAAACATAAGAGTCTACAGGACTACTATGCCTGCTGTGTGCTATCTTGATACCAGTGTCTGTCATGTTGGCGCTAGTTATCATATATGGTAAACTAGAAACATAGTTGATCATCACCAGCCATTAAGGGCAAGTAAGGACAATATGGATCGTTTTGTGTACTGCTTTGGAAATCAACCTTGGCTGAAAGCAGGACATAAGAACAAAAACACATTAAAACTTTCTACCTTTCACTCTTCAATCGCTCCTGCATTCCCTTTTTAAAAATCCATTGTGGAAAATTGGTACATTGCCTCTTCTTTTATATAATGAAGTACAGAGACTTTCTCTCAAGTGGAACACACACACTATCATCAACATCGTCAGGCCTTGATTTGTGTATTTGAAAATGAAAATACCATACTTTCAAAAACGCTACCCTCTCACCCAGAGCTGCAAAGTTTTTCTAAAGAGTCAATTTCATAACTAGTTATATTTTGAACTATTTTTTAGTATTTTTAGTATTTTTAGTGTTTTAGTTTTTATCTTGCACATGCGGCCCGATCATTGTTATTTTATTGTGTATGATTTTGTTTTATCGTAGGTTTTTTTGTATTCATATGTTGTATGTATTTTACTGTGTTGCTATTGTGTTTTGGTTTTATTTTATTGTAATATGCTGTTGGGCTTGGCCTCGTGTAAGCCACCACGTGGTCCCATTGGGAAGATGGCGGCGGGGTATTAAAAAAAGATTATCATCATCATCATCATCATCATCATCATCATCATCATTAAAGTAGGAAACCTCTAAGGATGCCTGCCATAAATGCAGGCAAAACGTCAGGAGAAAATGGTTCTGGAACATGGCCATACAGCCTGGAAAACTCATAACAACCCAGTTTTTGTGTGTATCTAGAACAGATATAGCTGTAACATACTACTTTTCAATGGAAGGAATAAATCATCTGCTTGTTACTCATTACTAGATATCTTGGTGTGCTGAATCATTCTGAGGAGTTTTAGGAGGAAGGTTCACAAGAAAGGATTACTGTGTAATGAAGTATTTTGCATTCTCCAAAGAATATGCAACATGTAGCCTTACAGCCATGGGCAAACTATTGCCCTCCAGGTATTTTGAACTTCAATTCCCAGAAATCCCAGCCAGCTTACCAGCTGTTACGAATTATGGGAGTTGAAACACCTGGAGGGTCAAAGTTTGCCCAAGTTAATAACACGATTATCAGCAAGTCACCTTTCTGGACCACAGTAAAAGGAATGTGTTGAGTAATCAGAGCATTAGGCAAATTAACTAATTTCTCTGAAAACATTCTAGGTTCGCTTCTTACCTTTCTTTGCTACTCCCCAACATGCGGGCAGTGTATTGATCAGCATAGTCAACCAAATTAAGGTGGCGGGAAAAGATTGTAATTCTGTTTCCCACAAACAGATCTTTAAACTGCAAATCTTCATACTTGGTGCGGTTGAGAAATCTGCAGCGGTTCTTCATATCATACTGCAGGATAAAGAAAGTGATCCACTTTCACTTTGATGCATATCTCTAAGATACATATCATTGAACAGTATAAAGTTATAACTAGTCAGCTTGAACACCCACCCTACCCATCTTGTCAATATGGGAGGGAAAAGGATGATAGGGCACATTTCTGTAGCAAATGCTGAACAAAATTTTCACTTTCCCTCTGCAATCATGTATCCAAACAATTAAAATTCAGCTTACACTTCTGGATATTTACAGTATGTGATAGTTTAGATCAGGGATCCCCAAACTAAGACCCGCGGGTATGATGCAGCCCTCCAAGATCATTTACCATCCACAAGTTTAGACCAAGGGTCGCCAAGTCTGAAATGACTTGAAGGCACACAACTTACTTACTTACTTACTTAGGCGATCCCTGGTAGCCTGAGGATGTTGGTGTCTTGATGGTGGGTTCATAGGTGTCTGTGGAGCCCTATTCTTGATCCACATGTTTTCCCACAGTGTCAACATCAGTTTCTGGGTAGAGGGCAGTCCCGGTCAGGGTTGGCTTGACATGTCTTCCTCTTGGCACGTTTCTCCCTTTCGCTCTCCATTCATGCCTCTTCAAATTCTGCAGCACTGCTGGTCACAGCCGACTTCCATTTAGAGAACTCAAGGCCCAGGCTTCCTAGTTCTCAGTGTCTATGCCATAGTATTTAAGGTTGGCTTTAAGCCCATCTTTAAATCTCTTTTCATGTTCACCAACGTTACATTTCTCATTCTTGAATTCAGAGTATGGTAACTGCTTTGGGAGATGGTGATAAGGCATTCAGACAATGTCGCCAGTCCAGCAGAGTTGATGGCGTAGTAACATCGCTTCAATGCTGGTGGTCTTTGCTTCTTCCAGGATGCTGATAATTGTCAACCTGTATTCCCAAGAGATTTGCAGGATTTTTCAGAGGAATCGTTCTAGGAGTTGAGTGTGATGTCTGTAGACAGTCCACGTTTCGCAGGTGTATAGCAGGGTTGGAAGAACAATAGCTCTATAAACAAGCACTTTGGTCTCCCTACGGATGTCCTGGTCCTCACTCTCTACTTCTTTGAGGAAAATGCTGCACTTGCAGAGCTCAGACTGTGTTGTATTTCGGTGTCAATGATGACTTTTGTGGAGAGGTGGCTGCCAAGGTAGTGGAAATGGTCAACATTTTCTAATGTCACACCATTAAGGTGTATTTTTGGCATTGGAGAGGGATTGGCTGGTGACTGCTTGAAGAGCACTTTGATTTTCTCGATGTTCAGTGACAGGTGGAGCTTCTTGTATGCTTCTGCAAACTTGACTATCTCATCAGCCAAATGCAGGCCCACACTTCTCATTGAAATACTAGAAAGTTTGTTAGTTAAAATTGTGCTTCATTTAAAATATTGTATTGTTATTTCAAATTTCTTACTCTACAAATAAGATATGTGCATTGCGCATAGGAAGCTGTTCATTTTTTTCAAACTATAATCCACCCCCACCCCCCAACAGTCCGAGGGACCATGAACCCACCCTTTTGCTTAAAAGATTTGAGAACCCCTGCTTTAGACTGCATTTCTCAAGACTGTCTCTGAGAAAACTGTACCAAATGGCTCAGGGCAAATAAGAAAAAGAGGCATTGTCATGCAGTATTTGATCTATTTTATTATTCTTTATGAAACAAGAAAAACCAAATCATATATTTCAGTTTCTTTTTAAAATGAATTCTAAGCAGCATGTTTATTACAAAATATAAATCTGACTACTTGCAGTTCTCAAAAGTGTTACCTTTAAACTGAGTCACTTTAGCAAATATGATTACTGATACAGCAGGGACATCTGAAAAGTGTGTCTTACAATGTTTTAGCTTCAGAAGTTCTTCAAAATGTCTGAAGACATTTTTAAAATTTATTTTCCAACGCTGCAGAAGCTTCTTATGACAGACTAGTCTGACAGATCTCCAATCCAATTCAACACAGTTGAAATAAGTGTACTCAAGGTTGCAGGGAATCAGGAGGAGGGGAAACTTATTTCTTGAACACCATGAAAAATCCTATAACTCTTGAGCATGAAAATCCTTATTAATACAGGTTTTCTGGCATTCAATATTTGACACATGAAGGTTTTCTGATTTAGAAAAATAATTATTCTATATTGCTAAGTGATCTTTAAAATGCCTCTCAATTATTCCTATTTCCCTGAAAAGTACTTTAAAGTTTTGAACACTTTTTGGATAACTACCATAAATGCTCCTATTTCTTTTCAGTCCGTATCAATAAGTGTAAGTGTTTTCCCAAAGGAATTTCCCAGAAGATTTTACAATCTTTGTGTATTTTTGAGTTATTTACAAATCAAAATAAAAAAGAGACAAGTGTATCATGCAGTTAGCAAACTGTATTCACAGCAAACTAGTAAATACAGCTTTCAAATTTTCCCCTTAATAACCAAAAGTAAGAGAATGTGCTGCCTTGGAACCAGAGTCCCTGAGGCACATGTATTTATTCTGCAGGTGCACAGGAATGTGTCTGTTTTTCCTTTGAAATGATAGCTCCTCCAATTGCATCTAAAGTAGATTTTGAATCCCAAATCCCCAAAGTGGCCCTGCTGGCTGAGGAGGCCTGGTCCGCAAACAAATATATTCTAGATGTTAACTTAGGTACAGCACATTCTCAAGTCACTGCATCAGTTTTGTCTGCCACAAAAAGAAAAGCCCCCAAAGCTTGCAGCTGGGCATATGGAGCTCCATATGTGGCCCTTTGAAACAGAGATACAATGCAGACACCACAAAGCATAAAAATATCATGCTAAAAAGGAAGTTAGGATTCTTTAATGCTATGTGAATTGTTTTTTGGTTTTAACAAAATGGTTATAGAGGATGAGCTGCCCCCTTTTTTTCTATCTTCATCAAAAACAATAAACGATGCACCGCAGATACGTAAGCACCATGCATTCCAAAGCACCATGCATTTACAAAGGTGTAAGACTAGTTCCAATACTAATGTCTTAAAAAAACACATTCTACACAAACCACTCTCCCTCGGTGCAATCTGTGGTGATTTTAATCTGCTGTTTTTCCCTCAAAGACCAAACATCAGATACTTGTAATTATTTCCCCTCAAGTCACAGATATGGAATGTTCCTGGGTTCCCCTTCCTCAACTGGGCAATGGGCAGGAAGTCTTCTCTCAGAAACTGTGTTTTTAGTCATCTAGGCAAATGTTTGTGTTATATGTGGAAACAAAATTTATGTCTATTCTTTTGAGGCAGCTCCTTTATAAAGTAGAAATAATTTACTGTACAGAAGAGGCAGGGAAATGTAACATAAACATTTTAACATTCAATATTTTCTGTCCCCATGGTAACAATTTATCCTACAAATAGATGACACATAAGATAAGCAACCAAATCAGGGATACCATATATTCATGCATAAGTCAAGGGAAGATCTAGGAGCAAAATTACAGATTTTGCTATGACTCTTTGATAAATCAAGGGTAAAACATATGTGTATATGTATCAAACAAATCTTTTTCTCTCTTTTAAAAAATGCATAGGGGGAACTTACAATACTTAGAAAAAGAGGAGAGAAACAGTTTATTTGAAAATTACTGGGGGGGTGTAAATTGCATTGCTGATCTTAAAATATCTACATCTATTAAAAAAAATAAAGATGGAAAAAGGAATACAAATGTGGAAAAAGAATGAGAATTCAGCCTGAAAATGGGAAAGAAAAGAACATGGGAAGCAACCTGCCTCTGTTAGGGACCCAGCACAAAGGCAGTGACAAGAGGCAGAGCCAAGAGGCACTCTCATCATATTATCCCTGCCTTGTCCAAACCAGAGAAAGAAAGGCAATTTCCTCAGCTTCTTTCCCCACTCAGTGTTCAGCAGCAAATGGGAGAACCTGTGGAATATGCCTGTCATTTTGGACACTTTAGGGAGAGCGGAACAGGCGCAGTGATTTTTAATAAGGGCTTAATGTATATGTTTTGTGTTCTCTGCTGTTTTGACTCCTGAGGTGGAGCAGAACAGAGGCAGTCATTTTTAATAGGAACTTACTGTAGTCTCTCTGCAAATCCTGTGAGGTTTGCAGAGAGACTGCCAAGCCTCACAAAGCTTATATAGTAAGCCCCTATTAAAAATGGCCACAGCACTATGCTCCACTTAAAGTGCTCAAATTGGCAGGGAGCACAAAAGATTTTCAGGATTGCTCTGTGGATAATTCAACTTATATGTGTGTACATATGGTGACTGCTCAATACAGGCCTTCATGGCTGCTGTCCAAGGTAAATGTTTTGTCTATCCACTATGCTTGGCCAGCCTCAAGAAGGAGTGTTCAATCTATTCTTGCTTGATGGCAACCTTCATTTCTTAAAATGTATCGCCACTACAACTTTTTTTCATAGCAACAGTACCCCATCTCCCAAGGAAAATGTCATTGTGCTTAATTTTCTCAGCTCATTGATTCTTTCTTTTTTTAAAAAGGCATCCAGAATCTAACATAGATCTGCAGAAATAATATATCATGCCCTGTTTTTCTCCAGGAATGAAAAGACAAGCAACTTCTCCACCCCAAATCTCTTAACCTACAATATCAAAGATCACTTTTTTGTCCCCCAAGCAAAGCAATTTTGTAAAGTACTGTAGACTTACAGTAATAAAAAGGTCTTACCATCTCCACTGACCCATCTTTTGGGTAATACAGCAATTCATAACGTCGGAAAAGTGAAGCATTTGAATCATACCATTCTGCAACGAAAGCAAATCTTTCATCCTGGCTCTGGGGGAAGAAAAGGAAAAAGAAATGTAGGAATGTTTGTAGTAATCTCCTAAACAAGTCATTTTGCTGTATACAATACAAACATTGATGCACCGGCAAATACACTGGAGCACAGTACATGGCAACAAAGTACTTATCCCTTTAGACAATTCATTAAATAAGATTTCTCAAAAGGAAACATTCTAACATCTTAAAACTTGGCTTTTAAGTAGACAGTATTAGTGATCCATGTAATTTGTAGAATAATAATCCTGACTGCCCACGAGGTCTACCACTTCCTGTACAAGTCCTAAAGACTGATCTACACCATGAAGCTTTTCCTATAAAGTCATTGTATTGATTGGTGCAAAATGGCTGGCTTTCTTGACCTCAGTTTTTATTTTTGAGCTGAGAAAAAGCATGGTCCCTTGAGAGAAAAAAAAATCAATTTTAACCTCAATGCATGGAAGGGGGAAGGCCAGTGTACTCACATAGTCTTTGTGGTCAATAAAGATAAGCAAACAGTAAAGTTATTCACTAGCTATATTATTTGTTTTTGTACAGACCATGGCTCATTTTACTGGAAACATGGTTGTTGTAATACCTAATACATATAATGAGCATAATCCTTGAGGCTTTTGGATAAACAAGAAACAGCCAAGTCAGTATCTGTGTGGTTACTTAGCAACTAGCATTGGAGATCACTACCTCTCAGAAGGGTAGCAAGAGCCTGCATATGCTAATTCATTTAAATACACTGCTGTTGTGTGTGTTGAAGTCACTTCCAACTTATGGTGACCCTGTTGTAGTGAGGTCTGTTGGAATTAGGACAATGGGTTTATATATCTGTGGAATGGCTGGGGTGGGGCAAAGAGCTTTTCTCTGCTGGAGCTAGGTGTGAATGTTTCAACTGACCACCTTCATTAGCATTTGAAGGCCTGGCTGAGCCTGGGAAAATCTTTTGTTGAGAGGTGTTAAGATGTGCCTGGTTGTTTCCTCTCTGCTGTTTTGCTGTTGTAATTTTAGAGTTTTTTTAATACATAATATATAAACCCATTGTCCTAATTCCAACAGACCTCACTACCTCTGAGGATGCTTGCCATAGATGCAGGCGAAACGTCAGGAGAAACGCCTCTAGAACATGGCCCTATAGCCCAAAAAAACCCACAAGAACCTAATGGGTTAAACCTTTGTGCTGCTGAACTGCTGATCTGAAGGTTGACCGTTCGAACTCACAGGACGGGGTGAGCTCCCGCTGTTAGCCCTAGCTCCTGCCAACCTAGCAGTTTGAAAACATGTTAATGTGAGTAGATAAATAGGTACCACTTTGGTGGGGGAAGGCAAAAAGATGTTTCAAGTAGTCACGCCAGCCCCACAACCAGGAGATGTCTACAGACTTGGAAATGGAGAAAGAACACCTCCCCAGAGCCGGAGATGAGCACATTCTCAGAGCCGGAAATGAAAAAAGTCTTTGTCTTTGTGTATTTGTCTCATTGTATGTCATTTGTAACAAGGCATTGAATATTTGCCTGTTTCTGTGTATATACTGTAATCCACTCTGAGTCCCCTTGAGGAGAAGGGTAGAATATAAATAATGTATCATCATCATCATCATCATCATTATCTGAAACACCATCTCACCTGCAAATTTCAACTCAAAGGAGAAGAGCTGTTACATATAGGAAAAGAGACTGTCTTAAATATCGATTGCTTTGTGTATACCTTGCTTTTCTAAATAAAAATTCAGTCAAAGAGAGGTCTGATCAGAAGTATACTGGAAAAAAAACAAATGTGAAAACAATACTCAGCTAAGCCCTAAATGAATCCTTCCACATGCACGTACTGCATCATTCAAAATAAAATGGTTCCCCATACAAATAACAAGGAGATTGAGAAAGAACACTTTTCATTGCACAAATAAGATCACATTTAGTTAACAATATAACATTTATGTAAACTATCAAAGAGAAATAAAACAAAGAAAGAAAATACTGTGCAAATTCAAATCACATTAATAAATGCCAAAGAACTGCATGGAATCAAGCTTTCAAAGTACTATACACTAATCAACATTCAGAACTAAAGGATGGAAAAACTGCATTAGCTCTCTTCTACACCCCTTCATTTGTTAAACAAATGGAGATACTAATGAAAGACGGGGGGGGGGGGGGGGGGGAGAAAAAACGAAGTGCCAATAGTAGTGTTCCCAGCTTTTTTCCTGACATGCTGTGTAATTGTGGACAAAACAGTTCAGTCACCCCAATGCCTCAAGCTTTCTGAAATTAAAATGATGGAATTGTATTTATAGGAAACGTTTAAACAAAGACGCAGGAGGTGATCTTTTTCAGTGCCATTTCTATTTCAGGCTATAAAAGCAGCAACTTTGAAGGCAAATAGAGAACGCAATCAGCAAGGCCTCAGAGGTTTCTATTGATAATTTATATTTATATCATTTAGAAAACATGAGATCAGGATTCAAAATTTTAAAGTAATCATTAAGTCTGAAAATTTTTTGCTTTGTCAAAAATACAAAAGAGGAACTGATAATTTTTAATTTCTCTATGGAGCTAAGACCCAGATAAAGTTATTGATGTTATGTTTTGACCCAAAAGCTAAAATTTCTAATGAAACAGAAGCATATCAAGTGCTTTTGGATACAAGATACTCAGCAACTTGGTTGAGACAAAGAAGACTCAAGGAGGAGATCAAAATTTGTAACAACCTCCAAATTTACATCACAGTTTGATTCCAATCACATGAGTCAAGAAAGAAAAGACTCTGTTTCTATACCAAAACTTTATATAATAAGTGATAATAGAAACAATGTCATTGCTTTTCTTAAAAACTCTTATTGGGACATGAAACACTGAATGTGCTGGGACATAATACTCTAGCAAGTCTCTTCCACCATGCCCTTTGGTTTAAAAAGAATGGTGGAAACCACCAACTACTCTTTTGGAAAGCAGAGAAAGGACTGGATCTTGGAGGTACTCTTCTGTTCAAATCTGCTGGCTTTCACTGATAATGATGATTAAAAAAATGGCTGTCAGCATTCTCATATATCTGTGTGTGTGTATGTGTGTGTGTGTGTATATATATATATATATATATATATATATATTTGCATAAGAAAATGCTTGACAAAATATTACATATAAACAATATGTCTGTCCACATTACAGATGCTAGAACTATACAAGCATAACGTTTCTGTTCCATTTGAAGTCCGCAAGTCAGCTGTCTGATACTGCTTCTGTTGATTCTACTATTCTACCAAGAAATGTTTGAAACACAATCAGTTAGTAAAGTTGGAAAGAATACTCAAGTGAGTCCTCAGTATCTGATAAACTTTGATTCCACAGCCCCTTTGGGTACCAAAATACTGATAAAAGTTCCATTATATCAATGGTATAGTAAAATGTCCCTTTTTTAAGATGGCAAAAATCAGTGTTTCCTTTCTGGAATATTTTTAAAAATATTTCAAGCTTTGGATGGTTCAATCCATAGATGCAGAATCCCTGTATATGGAGAGCCAATTAAAAAACAATCATGGAAGAAATACTTCCCAAGCAGATATACACACTAGATATGATTGAGGTTCCTAGGTCTTGGAGAGACGGTTTGTTCACCTCTCTGCTACTTTTCAGATCCTGCCAAGGACTAGCTAGTTTGCTGCACAATCCAAGTCCAAAAGTATAGACATAGTCCACTACTTACTTTTAAAAAATAGAACTGCAGCAAAAAAAAAAAAAAACCAAAAAAACCAAACTCAGATTAGTAGTTTACAAAAAGATGAAGCAAGCAGAAGCAATTTTTAAAATCATGCCCAATATCATTTACTAAAAACATATTCAAGAAAACAGTATTAAGGTATTATAAAAAAAATAGGTGAATGATTTGAAGTCAGTGGTGATGTAACACCAATGAACAGGGATTCGAATTCAATAATTCAAGGTCCAGATAAGGCAGTCTATTCACTATGCCATGGTGATTTCCACAGAATGTCACTTCTAAGCACTTCTAAATATGGGTTTTACAAGAGCTGCAGTGAAGGTGAAGAGTGACCTTCAGCTAGCTAATACCGGTGTGTGTTAGAACCAAATAGTTTGAAAGGCGGTTCCAAAGAGCACAGATTTGGCATTTACCTTGAACACTCTGAGAATATCACCGCCTATTAAAAATTTATTGCCTTGCAACAGAGAAGGCCAAGAGCTCAACCAATCCCTTTTCGATTCATGACTGGGAACATTTTGAGCCAGCATTCATTGTGTACTACAGTTTAACCAAAGAGTCTCCTGCCAAGTCTGTCGTTAAAGTTAAAACGCTCCTTTTACCTCGTGTTGTGTAAAATATTAACTCTTGGGCAATTCAGCTAAATACAGGTTTCAGTCGGCACAGACTATGTTCAAAAGCATACTCATAAATCTTCGATCATAAAGGCCGATATCAAGTTAATATTGGACAGAGGTGTGCTAAGGGTTTTTCTTCTCTCAAAAAAGAAAATTTGTCTTATTACCTTAAGTAATGAAATGAATAATGTAGAAAACAAGGGAAAGGGAACAAAAGAAATTCCAAATAACAAGCATAAGATATCCACAAGACCTCTAACCCAATAAAGTGGGCATCTGCTTGATTGCTACTGAACCATGTTGAAGATACTGTTGCTGACACCTTTTGCTGTTGATGTGTGCCTTCAAATCGTTTTCAACTTATGGCAACCCTATCACAGCATTTTCTTGGCAATCTGTTCAGAGAGGGTCTGCCTTTGCTGTCCTCCAAGGCTGAGAATGTGTGACTCGCCTAAGGTGAGTCATAGTCAAGTGGGTTTCCATGACAAGCGGGAATTCAAACCTTCAGCGTCATAGTCTAATGCTCAAACCCCACCTCATGCTTGCTCCCTGTTGCTGACATATACACACTTACAAATCCCAAGAACAAGATAGATGAGAGAACTTCTTCCAATGTACATCCAGATAACCTTTGAGACTTTCAGTGGAGACCATATTTTTTATCCCATAATGAATGTTGACAGGAAACATCAAAACAACAATAATGGAATGCTCTCTTCAGAAGTTTCCCAAAAACAAAGACAAGATTACGCCAGGCTTCATTAGCCTACAAAAATGCACTCTATTACTTTGTTCACAATGACTTGAATGCTGCTGTGATTTACTGTTTTGTTTATTATATGTATATTGTATCATATATGTATTTTAATTACATTTTACGGCACTCCAAATTTTTAGATTGAGCTGCATACAAGTACTGTAAGTACCCTAAATAAATAAATCTACATTCCATATTATTTGTATCACAATTTGTATATATTGCAGCAGCAAGGAAGTATCTGTTTGTTCCCATATTTACATACAATATTAAGTATTAATGCATTACAGAATTACAGATACTGAACACAATCAACAACGTTAGAGAAAAAGAAATCTTTAGTTCTTTTTCTGTAACAGGGTTCCTCAGAAGGAAATACTATTGCAAACAAAGGTTACAAGCCACTGGGTTAGGTATTTTAAAATCCTAGGGGGAAAAAGGATAAATGCAAGACTTTATGTATAGTTAACATTTACAGAATAATTGTGTGTTCTAATTGGCAGACTCCAACTGGCAGTGAACCCCCAGGATTTCAGACACAGAGATGTTTCTTCTCATTATCTACTATCTGATCCTTTAAATAAAAGAAGTCAGGGGCTGAGCTTCAGGCTTTCAAAGTGCCTGTCCCCTACTGGCAGGACCCAGCAAAATGCATTAACAATTACAGCAAACACAGTGAGAAAAGTGACATCTAGATTTGCTTGCGTTATGTTTTTCTAAGCGCATCAACTGTCACGATTTTAATTGTTCTGTTATTCCAACACCATTTCCTGGGCTCAAGAGATGGCATATTTCCCAATGATTCAAATATTATTTTTCTGAAGCTACGTGAGCAGCTGGTGAACTCCCACTCTTTCAAAGAGCCCATTTCTCCTTGCCAGCTCAAGGGCTCCGTCTTGTGTTCCAAAACGGTCAAATCATTTCATTTCAAATCCCAAATTAGAAAGATTGCTGTAATTATTCATCCTTCTTTGTTAAACAATGGCTACACTACATGATGTATGTAAGTTACATCAATATGTATTCTATATGCGAAATAAAAGACACACAGTGGAATAATGGGGAAACATTCCAAGCAAACAACCTATGTATTCAAGCAAATTCATTGTGATTTCAGTATTCACTACTCATGCAGAGAGGTATTCAGGCCAAGGGGAAAAAATGTAAAAAAAAGCCGGATGGCTATAATTTTCTGAGCCATTTCAATAACTCCAGGAAGGGGGGAGGGTTAGGTTTCTGAAGGTTTTTTTCTTCTGCCTTCAAATTTTCCCACACCTGACACACCAGCAGCATGCCCAACACAAAAGTGAGACCACCAAGGGCGTGAAATACTCACCACAATCCTGTCAATATGTACTTTGAAAAAGTTCTCACTATATACAAGCTCTGTCTACCTCAGCCAGGCAAATTATATGGGACTGCAGCCTGAAACCAATCCTATAATTTTCAGACACTAATTTCTTGGACTCTGCATTTTTAGTCTTCAGCACTTATGTACCAAGTACTGAAAGATAGGAAAAAATCCCTTAGAATTTCCTCCAAAAGCTAAAAAATCCCAAGGGGGACAAAAAAATAAAAACATTTTCTAGCAACAACAAAAAAATGCACTGCGCCAAAAGAAATAGTTTAGAAGAAAGAAGAGATTTGCTTGCTTACCTAAAGAATTGCCAAGTTTATCAGGGTTTTCTTCAACAAAGCAATACCCTTCTGATCTTTTTTAAAAATGCAGCCTACTTGATTGCAGTCTATTTTATTCTTGCAGAATTAAAGACCTTCCCCGAAACTCCTTACATCATGGAAATTCAATCAGAGATTTTAACAATACAGATTGCAATCTCATTAGCTATTTTTATCAACCCATTTTTCAAGGAAGGAGGAGACCCTGAAAAGTGCTCTGTGCCCACTTTCACATACAAATTGATTTTGTGCATGAAACAAGTATGAACTGCTCCCATACTGAACCTGAGACTGAGTTAAGAAAAGAAAAAAACAGATGAGTGCAAAACAGAAGGAAAAAACTAACTTGAAACTGGAATCCTATACATTTTCATTGCATAAAATTAATATTCCTGCTGTATAACACCTATAACACAGTACTATGGTAAGAATTCTTTCAAGGTTTACAAAATGTGACAAAAATAATTCCTAAAAATAACTGAAGACATATCCATTGTTTCTAAACACATTTGCATGCAATTAGAACCAAATGTGATTTGGTATCCAAATGAGTAAATTCTATACACACTACCATTTATTTTTTAATACAGTTGGAAGAGAACGTTGCAACAGATATGATCTACACTTCTGTAAACTCTCTAAAGTTACTCCTGTATTTTACAGGTGCTAGTACCAATGTTTCATATATACTTTGATTTAATGATGTTTGATCTGAACTGTACTGTACATAAAACACACAAATTTCAACTTTTTATTGCAGAGGTAGTTCTGGAAGAGTGTACAAAAGCAATTTCCAAGAAAACTGCTATCACATCATAACCATAATTGCATAAGCATCATATTAAAAAGACTACTGTAAAAATCAAGGAACACATGAACTGCTCTCACCTAGTACCTTGCTGTGAGTTGTTTTAAAAAAGCCTATCAACATTTAAATAAATACAGTCACAATTTATTTCATGATAACCTTTCTTCTAGAATAAATTGGAATTGGAAAATATTTGAATCATTTCCCCCAGCTCCTGCAATATTCTATATTTTTCATAACAGTTGTACAGCAAAGCTAGAGTTCATTACAGAATATGTGATCATAGTCTTTTAGAGCAGCCCTTTTCAATCTTTTTACCCTAAAGAAACTCTTGAAACAATTTTCAGGTTTTGAAGAATCGAAGCATAAAAATTATTGAGTCCATGGATTTTTTTTCCAAGCACAATCTTTCAGGGAACCCCAGGAGACCTCTAGCAAACCCTTATTCATAAACTTGTTTAGAAAATAATTGTAAATCTCACTTTGTTACTTCCTGATTACAAAAAAGGTCCTGGTTACCAAGGAGGAGGAAGAAGAGAAGGATTAAAGGACACTTTATTATTGACAAGTTTTTGTTTAAATTGACACACAAAATCTAAAGAAAAGGGCGATATGTGGATAACAGTCAATAAAGTGATTGTTTTTGTGTACCTTCAAGTTGTTTCTGACATATGGCGACCTTAATACAAAGCTATCAAGGCATTTCCTTTGCAAAATTGGGAATGTTTTAGGTTAGGGTGACTGTTTTAGATTTAGTTATGTAAGATGTAGGTAATAGTTTTAGATATTATGAAAAAAAAGTTTTTGTATTGTTTTTGTTCTATTTTTTTCCCTTATTTCTGATTAAAATTAATATTAAAAAGAAATGTGTAGAAGCGGTTTGAAAATGCTTTCCTCAAAATGATTGGAACAAAAGTATTTTGGATTTTTTTCAATTTTGTAATACCTCTCTTTGCATATATGTGTGTGCATGTGCATATATAAGGTGTGTGTATATAGATATATACACATACATACACATATGCATATATACTTATGTGCACACACACACACACATAATGAGATATCTTGAAGCTAGGAATCAAGGGTGCACCTACACTGTAGAATTATTGCATTTTGACCCAAATTTATTTGCCATGGTTCAATGCTATGAAATCATGGGAACTGTAGCTTTATAAGAACTTTAGTAATCTCTGGTTTTCAGGACTCTAGCAGACTGCTCGTGCCTCAAGATGGGCACATCTACACTGTAGAGCAGGCATGGGAATTGTGGGAGATTGAGTCCAAAACACCTGGAGGGTCAAAGTTTGCCCATGCCTGCTATCCTGCTATAGAGTTAATGAAGTTTGACCCCACTTTAACTGCTTTGATCCAATGCAATGGAATCAAGGGAGCTGTGGTTTTACATGGTTTTTAGCCTTCTCTGCCAAAGAGGAATGGTGCCTCAACACACTGCAGCTCCCATGATTCCATAGCATTGAGATATGGCCATTTGAGTGGGACCAAACTGCATTAACTCTACAGTGTAGATGCACCCAAAGTCTAAACACAACATTTATTTATTTTATTTACTCTAATTGTATCTTGCCTTTCTCTACCCCGAAGGGGACTCAAGGCAACTTTACATATTGCGGCTATTCAATAGCTTTGAACAACAAACAGTTGAAACACATTAAGTTAAAGATTTAAAATTAAAATTAAATGCACATTAAAAACATATAAAACGTTACATCCACTATTAAAAATCGCACTATCTACAATCGTAATTTGGAGTTGTTCTAAAAGTAAATGTACACAATTCCGTAGCTATTCTTTCCCTGTACTTAATCCCCAAAGATTTGACCCCAGAGCAGGGTTTTCACTTTCTTCTGAAGGCCAGAAGGGAGGGGGCTGCTCTAATATCACTGGGGGGGGGGGAGCTCCACAGCTGAGGGGCCACCACTGTGAAGGCCTCATCTCTCAATTTCACCAGATGCGCCCTACAAATGTAGTGGGACTGAGAGCAGCGCCTCGCCATATGATCTTAATCATTAAGTCAACATTGACACTGAAATACAACACCACCTGAACTCTGCAAGTGCAGCATTTTTCCAAATGAAGCAGAGACTGTTTGAGGACTGGGACATCCATAGGGATACCAAGATGCTTGTTTATAAAGCTAGTGCCCTCCCAACCCAGTCACCAGCCAATCCCTCTCCAATGCCAAAAATACAGCTTAATGGTGTAACATTAGAAAATGTTAACCATTTCCGCTACCTTGGCAGCCACCTCTCCACAAAAGTCAACATTGACACTGAAATACAACACCGCCTGAGCTCTGCGAGTGCAGCATTTTTCCGAATGAAGCAGAGAGTGTTTGAGGACCGGGACTTCCATAGGGATAACAAGGTGTTTGTTTATAAAGTTATCATCCTCCCAACCCTGCTATACGCCTGCGAGACATGGACTGTCTACAGAAGTCACATACTACTCCTCAAACGATTCCATCAGCGCTGCCTCCAGAAAATCCTACAAATCTCTTGGGAAGACAAACAGACAAATGTTAGCGTGCTGGGAGAAGCACAGACTACCAGCATTGAAGCGATGGTCCTCTGCCATAAACTCCACTGGACCGGCCACGTTGTCTGGATGCCCGACCACCGTCTCCAAAAGCAGTTGCTCTATTCTGAACTCAAGACCGGAAAACGGAATGTTGGTGAACAGGAAAAGAGATTTAAAGATGGACTCAAAGCCAACTTTAAAAACTGTGGCATAGACACTGAGAACTGGGAAGCCCTGGCCCTTGAGTGCTCCAGCTGGAGGTCAGCTGTGACCAGCAGTGCTACAGAATTTGAAGAGGCACGAATGGAACGTGAAAGAAACGTGCCAAGAGGGAGGCGCGTCAAGCCAACCCCGACCGGGACCGCCTTCCACCTGGAAACCGATGCCCTCACTGCGGGAGAACATGCAGATCAGGAATAGGGCTCTACAGTCACCTACGGACCCACCGCCAGCACACTGATCCTGGAGGACTATCCTATTCCAACAACGGGGGATCGCCTAAGTAAGTAAGTAATCACGGAGGTTTATGACATTCACTTCTCTTTCATATACATTGAGCCCACAGAGTATTTCACACATTTATTTATTAATTATTATTATTATTAAACTTTATTTGTACCCCGCTAGCATCTCCCGAAGGACTCGATGCGGCTTACAAAGGCCAAGGCCTCAACACAACAATAGCAAAAGAATAACAATACAATTCAAAGCAAATTAAAAACGTAAGCAATACCAAAACATTACACCATTACGCAATAAAAACCAGGGCCGGGCCAGTGATGGGTACAGGTTAAAAAGTGCTGGGTGCGGCAGGTGGCATGTTGGATTTCTGGGCGAGTACAATGTGCAGAGAGTCTTAAACTCTAATAAAGTGCTTCATTTATTTATTTATTTAAAACACTTATATTCCACCCTTCTCCCTCCGAAGGGGACTCAGGACGGAACACAGCATATACACAGCAAACATTCAATGGCGGGACACAAATTCACATACAATACACAAACATTAAAAAATATTTATCAAAATATTAAAATACACCATTTAAAACCGTCCTAGTCATCCGCATCAAATCTAATTGGCCTGGTCATCTTTCCTATTGCCACTTTATTGCCCTGTCCCGAAAGCTTGGTCCCACAGCCAAGTTTTTACCATCCTTCTAAAGGACAGGAGGGAAGGGCCAACCTGATCTCACCAGGAAGGGAGTTTCATAGCCAGGGAGCAATCACCAAGAAGGCCCTGTCTCTCGTCCCTACCAATCATGCCTGTGGCAATGGCGGGACGGAAAGCAGTGCGTTCCTGGAGGATCTTAATCTCCATGACTGTTCATAGGGGGAGATGCGTTCGGACAGGTAATTTGGGCTGGAGCCGTTTAGTGCTTTATAGGCCAAAGCCAGCACTTTGAATTGTGCCCGGTAGCAAACTGGCAGCCTGTGGAGCTGGCATAACATGGGAGTTGTATGCTCCCTGTATGCTGCCCCAGTTACTAACCTGGCTGCCTCTCGTTGGACTATTTGAAGCTTTCGAGCAGTCTTCAAAGGCAACCCCACGTGGAGTGCGTTGCAGTAATCTATTCTAGATGTAACGAGAGCGTGGACCACCGTGGCCAAGTCTGACTTCCCAAGGTACGGGAAGCTAGCGCACAAGTTTTAATTGTGCGAACGCTCCCCTGGCCACCGCTGCAACCTGGGATGATAATCCAGGAGAACTTCCAAGCTGAGAACCTGTGCATAATATTTATATTAATTTTGTGCATATTATAAACGGTATTATCCAAAAGCAAAGGTGTCCCTACCTCAGGGATATCTGCACTGTGGAATTAATACAGTTATGCATCACCTTAACGTAAATGGCTCATTGCTATGGCATCTTGGGAGCTGTAGTTTTACAAAGCCATCTCTGTCAAAGAGTGCTGGCGCCCTATCAAACTACAACTCCCAGGACTCCAGAGCATTGACCTATGGCAGTTAAAGTGGAGTCGAAGTGCATTAATTCCACAGTGTAGAGGGCCCCAGTCACTCAAAGGGAGTTTAGATTGTGGAGTACTTCAGACATTCTGAGTCTAAAGGGCCGTTCAGCCTGCACCAGCCACTCACCATGCTTCAACCGCAGCTCTCCTTCATGCACTCTTTCTCTCTCTCTCGCGGCCGCCTTCTTTCAAACCATACAAACAAGACGGGCCCTTGCTACGCCAAGCCGCTCCTTAGCAACCGAAGCCACGCCCCCTCCTCGCACTCAGGCAGGATTTCCTCTTCTACAAACTCAACGCCCCTACTTCCGGTTTTTCCAAAATGGGCCGCCTTCACCAACACTGCTTTCCTATTGGTCCAGAGTGGTGTCACTCTCTAAGAAACATGACGAGAGTAAAAGATCCGGTCTATTGCTTTTCATTGGAAGGGCAAACCGGAAATCTCGCGGGGGCGGGACCAGGCCACATAGCTGAACGTCATCAATAGAGTGTAGGATGAAACCCTAGACATAGGTAAAAAAAAGTGAAGATTATTCGCCAATGCCGAGAAGACGAGCTTCCGGGTTGCTTCTGAAGATGCCCTTCTCCTATCTTCATTGTCATCCAGGCGTCCCCTGAGCAACATCATTGCAGACGGCCAATTCTCTCACACCAGGAGCGACTTGCAGTCACTCCTGACACGACAAAAAAAAATCTTCATTAATCTTCTTAAACAGGCCCCTTCCCCACAGCTGAATAAAATCCTACATTATCTGATTTGAAGTGGAATATATGGCAGTGTGGATTTAGGGCGCTTCCACACAGCCATGTAACTCAGAATATCAAGGCAGATGATTCACAATATCTGCTTTGAACTGCGTTATCTGAGTCCACATTGCCATATAACCCAGTTCAACGCAGATAATGTGGGATTTTATGCAGCTGTGTGGAAAGGGCTTCAAATAACCCAGCAGGTATTGTGGGATTTTCTGCCTTGATATTATGGGTTATATGGCTGTGTGGAAGGGCCCTGAAACCCTTGCTGTTGTCCTTTGGTGACGCAGAAGAAATCAAAGACCTTATCAAACTGACTTAGACGATCCCTCGTTGTCCGAGTAGGATAGTCTTCCAAGATCAGTGTGCTGGTGTGTCCGTAGGTGACTGTGGAGCCATATTCTTGATCTGCATCTTCTTCTGCAGCGAGGGCATCGGTTTCCAGGTGGAAGGCAGTCTCGGTCGGGGTTGGCTTGACGTGCCTTCCTCTTGGAACATTTCTCTCTTTCATGTTTCATTCAAATTCTGCAGCACTGCTGGTCACAGCTGATCTCCAGCTGGAGCGCTTAAGGGACAGAGTTTCCCAGTTCTCAGGTCTATGCCAGAGTTTTTAAGGTTGGCTTTTAGCCCATCTTTAAATCTCTTTTCCTGCCCACCAACATCTTGAGAATAGAGCAACTGCTTTGGGAGATGGTGGTTGGGCATCCGGACAACGAGGCCAGTCCAGCAGAGTTGATGACGGAAGACCATCGCTTCAATGCTGGTGGTCTTTGCTTCTTCCAGCATGCTGACATTTGTCCGCTTGTCTTCCCAAGAGATTTGCAGGATTTTCTGGAGGCAGAGCTGATGGAATCGTTTGAGGAATTGTATGTGACGTCTGTAGACAGTCCATGTCTCGCAGGCGTATAGCAGGGTTGGGAGTATGATAGCTTTATAAACAAATGCCTTGTTATCCCTATGGATGTCCTGGCCCTCAAACACTCTCTGCTTCATTCAGAAAAATGCTGCACTCGCAGAGCTCAGGCGGTGTTGTATTTCAGTGTCAATGTTGACTTTTGTGGAGAGGTGGCTGCCAAGGTAGCGGAAATGGTTAACATTTTCTAATGTTACACCATTAAGTTGTATTTTTGGCATTGGAGAGGGATTGGCTGGTGACTGCTGGAAGAGCACTTCAGTTTTCTTGGTGTTCAATGACAGGCCGAGCTTCTCATATGCTTCTGCAAATGTATTTAGAGTGGCTTGTAGGTCTTCTTCTGAATGTGCACAGATAACGTTGTCATCAGCATATTGGAGTTCTATAACAGATGTTGTTGTAACCTTGGTTTTGGCTTTCAGTCTGCTGGGGTTAAATAGCTTGCCATTTCTCCGATAGATGATTTCCACTCCAGTGGGAAGCTTCCCATCAACAAAATGAAGTATCATAGCAATGAAGATGGAGAATAAAGTCGGGGCAATAACACATCCCTGTTTGACACCTGATTCCACCTTAAATGGGTCACTTTGGGAGCCGTTGCTGTCCAAGACTGTCATCTTGTCAAACTACAATTCCCATAATTCCATAGCATTCTGCCATGGCATTTACAACTACATTAATTCTACAATGTGAACTCTAGATCCGCTTGAAGTCCCTTAGCAACAACAACACAGAAGTTCAGAGAGAGCAGAAAGGATCAAACTCAGCTCAGAAGTTAAGGCCTGTGTGTGAGTCTATAAATCAGTCTCTCTACACGGAAGCAAGAAGGTGGAGGTTGTGGCTTGGGAAAGCAGAACCACGAAGGATGAAGCGAGGAGTGGGTCGTGGGAGGACCCGAAGGTAAGTACACGGCCTTAGAGAAGGACCAGTTTTGAGATACTCTAGATTATATGGCAGTGTAAAAGGGGCCTTTACGGTGAGTTTTATAGTCCCATTTTGTTGTTACAACAAACAAAACTATAAATACATTATACATTTCCATACCAATAGAAAAGCCAGTCTTCAAATGGAACTAAATCCTCAAGAAGGATAGAAGGTTGGATCCAGTTTATTAAAAAGTGTGTTTCTTGCCATCTCTCAAGTTCATCTTTTTTCAGTATGAGGGTTCTTTACCCTTATCAGCTGTTTGGGGGCCCTTCCACACAGCCCTATATCCCAGAATATCAAGGCAGACAATCCCACAACATCTGTTTTGAACCGGGGGCCCTTCCACACAGCTGAATAAAATCCCACATTTTCGGCATTGAACTGGCAGGGTGGACTCCAATAACCAGTTCAAAGCAGATATTGTGGGATTTTCTGCCTTGACATTCTGGGATATAGGGCTGTGTGGAAGGGCCCTGGATTCCAATAACCAGTTCAAAGCAGATAATGTGGGATTTTTCTGCCTTGATATTCAGGGATTTAAGGCTGTCTGGAAGGACAAACTACAAGAAAGGAGATTACATCTGAACATGAGGAAGAACTTCCTGACTGTGAGAGCCGTTCAGCAGTGGAACTCTCTGCCCCGGAGTGTGGTGGAGGCTCCTTCTTTGGAAGCTTTTAAACAGAGGCTGGATGGCCATCTGTCAGGGGTGATCTGAATGCAATATTCCTGCTTCTTGGCAGGGGGTTGGACTGGATGGCCCATGAGGTCTCTTCCAACTCTTTGATTCTATGATTCTATGACATTCCTCTTTTTTTGGCTAATATATTTGCCAAAATCAATAGAGTCTAAATCAGGGGTCCTCAAACTAAGGCCCGGGGGCCGGATACGGCCCTCCAAGGTCATTTACCCAGCCCTCACTCAGGGTCAACCTAAATCTGAAACAAAAGCACACAACAACAGCAAAAGCAGGCCCACACTTCCCACTGAAATACTAATAAGTTTATATTTGTTAAAACTGTTCATCATTTTAATAATTGTATTGTTTCTAAGTGTTTTTTGCACTACAAATAAGATATGTGCAGTGTGCATAGGAATTCGTTCATGTTTTGTTTTGTTTTTCAAATTATAATCTGGCCCGCCAACAGTTTGAGGAACTGTGACCTGGCCCTCTGTTTAAAAAGTTTGAGGACCCCTGGTCTAAGTGAAAATAATCTTATTCTTAGTATCAATTAACGTAGTAACTGCAGAACGGTGTGTCCAAGAATTAACCTGGTGGAATAAAGTATATGGTTGATGTGGGTTTTCTGGGCTGTATGGCCATGTTCCAGAAGCATTCCCTCCTGACGTTTCGCTTGTATCTATGGCAGGCATCCTCAGAGGATGCTTCTGGAACATGGCCATACAGCCCGGAAACACACACAACAACCCAGTGATTCCCGCCATGAAAGACTTCGACAGTACTTCCTACTTGTGTTCTTAGGGCCCTTCAACACAGCCATATAATCCAGACAATGGGTCCTTCCACACAACTCTATATCCCAGAATATCAGGGCAGAAAATCCCACAGTATCTGTGGGATTCCGATATTCAGACTCAGATAACCCAAATTAAAGCAGATCATATGGTGGGATCTTCTGCCTTGGTATTCTGGGATATAGGGCTGTGTGGAAGGACCCAATATCTGCTTTGAACTGGGTTATCTGAGTTCACACTGCCCTATAACCCAGTTCAAAGCAGATAATGTGGGATTTTATACAGCTGTGTAGAAGCGGCCAGTATGTCTTGTCTTACTCTTGTTCCACTGTGGTGTATTCAGTGATCTATCAGTCGGGAGGGGTGTTATGAACTGATTTGAGAATATTTTTTGAAATGTAACATGAAATGTTTAAGATAACGTATCTGATAGCATTGCTAAATGTACATATATGCTAGTATATGCATCCAGGCAGCAAAAATAATCTAAAACACACATGTGAATCACACAACCCATGGGCTGAAATCTGTCCAGCATGAAGTTTTCAATGCCAAGCCAGCATACAGTCTTACAATTACAAATGGCCCTTTGAAGGCAACCATAAGGCTGACGTGGCCATCAGTGAAATGAGTTTGACACTCCTGTTTTAAAGGCACCAGTGCCTGTCTGATCTTGGAAACTAAAAAAGGTCAGCTCTGGTTAGTACTTGGGTGGGAGATGGCTAATCAATACCAAGTGCTGTAAACTATATTTTAGAGGAAGGAAACAGGCAAATCCACCTCTGAATATTACTTCCCTAAGAAAACTCTATGAAATTCATGGTAACCCCATACATTGATAGATGACTTAAATGTATATGTACAGTATATACACATGCATCCAGGCATTTCTGCTAGATCTTGGATTAACGCTGATCTTAATCTGCACGCTCATCGTGGGTGTTTGTGTGAGTGAAATCTCCCTTGTGTGGTCAGTGTGCCATGGTAAATTATGTGTGAGAAGTCCTGCACATTGAGGATCACAAAGGATCTAGCTGCTACCCCAGGTTATTGGCTTTGATGCAGTTTCTTTTTTAAGGTTTTACATTTCTCTTTTGTGTGCAGCTCCATCAACAAGATGACAGAAGTACAGAAATCAGAAAGTGGCAAGTATTCATCTTTCTTCATATATAGATGTAGTTCTGAAAGAGATGTTCTGCAGATATTTGTGAAAGGAAGGATATGTTACCAGTGTTGGTCAGACGATATATTGTCTTCCCTAGTTTGGTGCCATACAAATGTAATTGGGCTACAATTTCCACCATCTCTACCATCATAACCATGAGACAAACTGGGGGTACTTTATGAGGATTATATCCATAATATCTGAAGGGAATTCGGCTAGGGAATACTGTTGTGGACAATAAAGTTTTGTAAGGAAGGTGGGATGTTGTGAGTTGTAGCTGTTTAAATTCTGTTTGTAATGAGTGTTTAAATATGGGTGTTTTTATTATCAACCATTACTTACTTGGGTTTTTAATATAATTTGTCATGTAGTATTTCTAATTATACATTTAGGCCTTTGTTTCTGATTGAGATCACTGAATAGTCTTTGACCCAACTGCACAGACCATCTAATGCAATTTGAAGCTACCTAGCATCAAGCAGTGACAGCCAGACCATAATCTCCCACAAAGGTGTGTGAAAGAAAGTCCTTGATCATAGAATCATAGAGTTGGAAAAGATCTCATGGGCCATCCAGTCCAACCCCCTGCCAAGAAGCAGAAAAATTGTATTCAAAGCACCCCCAACAGATGACCATCCAGCCTCTGTTTTAAATCCTCCAAATATGCATCAATGCATAGAGCAGTGTTTCTCAAACTCTGTTCCTCCAGGTGTTTTGGACTTCACCTCCCAGAAATCCTAGCCAGTTTACCACCTGTTAGTAATTGTGGAAGCTGAAATCCAAAACACCCAGAGCAGCAGAGTTTGAGAAACACTGCTCTATGGTTTGTATAATCACCATCCGGGCCTCAAACAGGGTCCAAGATTTCCTATGTAATCGTCTGCACAACGGGAGCGCTTGGTGGTGCAATGGGTTAAACCCTTGTGCCGGCAGGACTGCTGACTGAAAGGTCAGCAGTTCGAATCCAGGGAGCAGGGTGAGCTCCCACCTGTCAGTTCCAGCTTCTCATGTGGGAACATTTTTAAGGGTTTTTTTTATTTTCAAAATTATTGTGAATAGTACTACACAAAATTATACAAACATTCAAAACATTTTCTCTTTGTAACATACGTTTACATCATTCCCCCTCTATCTCCTTCCCTCCCTCTCCTCCCCAGGAACAAAATAAATAAATTTTGGTGTATTTATTATGATTGTTCGATCATGAGGATAATCTTGTTTAATTCCTTGTATTTATCTTTCCCCTTTATTCTGTCAGTTAACCTTTTGCATTAAGGCTCATGCGGGGACATGAGAGAAGCCTCCCACAGGATGGTAAAACATCCGGGCATCCCCTGGGCAACATCCTTGCAGACAGCCAATTCTCTCACACCAGAAGCGACTTGCAGTTTCTCAAGTTGCTCCTGATACAAAAAAAAAATCTGCACAGCAAAATCACTTTCTTCAATACTAGTTTGAAACTGCATTAAATGGTCAATGTAAATGAGTCCTTTGTTTCCACTGAAATTATGTATTCTTTCTTTTAATAGAGTAATACATTAAATAGCTTCCAAATGTTCCTTCCTACAGACAAAGGGAAGCTTTTAATGCAAGTCAATGCCAGTACTTTTCTCATTTCAATATATGATGTTAACCTTTACTTCTGCTTCCATCCTGCAGGCGAATATGCCACCTCACGCATCCGTGGGCCTGGGGATGGAATGGAAATGGAACAGCCACCAAAATCTGTAGAAGTCATCCACACCACAATCAACCATGTCCGTAAAAGCCCACACAAGAAAGCTCCTCCTTCACTAAGTCCTGGGGTTCTTCAGCTAGGGACAATCTATGGCGATAAGGCAGTAGAGATTGAAGCTGTACGAATAGTAGTTCCCAAAACTGCTATAAGCCATGTGATTCCTGCCAAAAATGCAAAGACATCCAAGTCTGCAGGACATCCAAAAGAGACCCTCGCCCTATCAGATGAAATTTCAGATACTAAGAAAGAATTGTTAGAACTAAGAAATGAAATAGTGAAGCTTAAGAACTCAGAAAGAAGATTGCTACAAGATAAGGAAGGGCTTTCCAATCAGTTGCATGTCCAAACAGAGGTAAGAAACCAAGAATTGGGATGGATCCATTACTTGCTATCTTTACAAAATATTACTGTATTCTATTGGATTAGAGCAGGTAGCAACTTTTTTCCATATTTTTTCTAGGTAAAAATAATAACGGAAATGCTAGAGATCTGCTGTATCTTGGAAAACTGGATTGTTCTGATAACTATTAGATTCATAGAAATACTTTTTTAAAATCCTTCCAGTCAAATTATAATTTAGTCTCTGCTTCTTGTTGCAGTCCCTTGCATATTTACTCAGTTGTGTCCAGTGAGTTTGATTCTTAGTACCTGTTTTTAGGATTGTAGCCTAAGTCATTGAGATCATACTGAGCTGAGGTACATGAGAATTCGCTGCAAAAAAAGGATTAGGAAATTCCAGTACTGTGTAAAGACCTAGTATATAAGCAATTTAACCCTGACTCTGTTTGTGCTAGAGTGGAGTTGTTGAAAGTGTGTGGCTTGGTGCACTAGTTAAAAATGTTTTAAACATGTATGAAATTCACATCTAACTTGAATTAGATGGAAATTAGCCATAAATGCATAATTGCAGTGGTTGTGTTCATCATTAAACATATCAAGAAATAATAAAGAGGCTGGGATATTTCTTTATTATATTTATCTTGTGCATCTGGCCCACCCATAGTGTTCTATTCTTTCATTATGTTATTTTGCAACTGTTTATTTTATTTTGTTACTTTATGTATCTTATTGTGATGTAATTTTTGTTGCTTTGTATTTTATCTTGCTGTATTGTATTTTCAGGCTTGTCTCATGTTAGCCGCCCCGAGTCCCCTTTAGGGAGATGGTGTTGGAGTATAAATAAAGATTATTATCATTATTTATTATTATTTAATAGACTTGAGTCTAAATCATTTGATTGGTGGCACTGAATTATACAGACAAAACGAGAGAGTGTAAACTGAATATATCTTACCTTCTTTAATGTTAGTATGATTTATTTTCGAAGGCTTTCTTGGCCAGAATCACTGGGTTGTTGTAGGTTTTTCGGCAGTATGGCCATGTTCTAGAAGCATTCTCTTCTGACATTTCACCTGCATCTATGGCAGGCATCCTCAGACCTCACAACCTCTGAGGATGCCTGCCATAGATGCAGGTGAAACGTCAGGAAATAATGCTTCTAGAACATGGTCATGCAGCCCGAAAAACCTACAACAACTTAGTATGATTCCTTGTATGCTAGTGGCTATTGTGGCAAATCTGGTATTAGCTATCACTACACCTTTTTCTTATCCTTCATGAACAAGCATTTTGTGATGTGTAAAACATGCCAGGTGGCTTATGCATGCTCGCTGTATTTATGTCCAAATTAGATGTGATTCAGACTATCCACCTCTGTTTTAAGCATTTAATATCAGCCATATCAAGACAGAGAAGCATATTCTCCTTCTCTCGAGTTAATTTTTTTTTTGTTATGGGGGGATCACAACAATGTAGGGATTACATTGGTGACTGGGAAATTGCCAATGGCTTAATATGACCATGATTTTTCACTACTGAGGTACCTAATTTTCAGAGTTGCCAATATATGCAATGTTGTGAAATGATCAAGATGGCTGTGGGTTTGGACAAATTCATTGAGCGTTACAACGTAAAAGCTATTGATATCAACCCAATGAAATGCAAACTATCCTTTTCACTGTTCGCTAGCAAATTCTGCTGAAGTTAAAGGTTGAATAATTTTGCAGCCAAGCTACAAGTTATATTACCAGGTTTGCTTTGGAACCTAAGCAACTTATTTCAGAATGCAGAGCTGTTTGTTCTTTCTATGTCCTATAAATAGTTGATATGAATTCATATGGTGTGATTACACATATGGTATGCTACACATACTCAATATTAGTATCTTTCTTAATATTGGATATGTATAGCATTAGTCACCTGATTTCTTTTTCAGTACTGTCTTAATGTGTATTAATTTTATGTATATTAATTTGAATCTTAATTTAAATTTTTATTTTAATTGTATATCTTTAAGGCATTGAATAGTTGCCTTTGTATAAAGCCTTCTTGAGTTCCCTTCGGGGTTGAGAATGGCGAGGTATAAATATGGTAAATAAATATGTTTTGTGATTTCGCTAATTAAACAACTGTTCCTCTTAGGTCAATCGGGAGTTGAAAAAGTTACTTGTGGCTTCAGTAGGAGATGACCTGCAGTATCACTTTGAGCGCATGGCACGTGAAAAAAACCAGCTGATCCTTGAAAATGAGGCCCTGGGGCGGAATGTGTCTCAATTGTCTGAACAGCTGGAGCGGATGTCTATACAGTGTGATGTTTGGCGAAGCAAATTCTTGGCAAGCAGGTATTATGGAGTAAGATAGCTTTTTAAAAGATATCTTGCAAAATAAAGAAATACCCTGTTTCAATTTCCCCTGAAATCAGAGGTGTTAGTCAGACAAAGTTTTTGAAAGTAAATTGAAGATGGATGGGAGAAATGTTATAATGTTGTTTGAAATGCCACTTAGAATATTGCATAAATAAAAGACTCTGCTTTTGGGAGCTGAGTCAAGCCTTACAGTGCCAAGGAAAGGGGACTGGCAGACAGGGGAGTGAGTTCCCCTGCCTGTGTGCATGTCCTCTCTGCCTGTCTGGCCTTGCCTCTGTAGCTCAAAAGGGAGAGGCTTGCAAGCGGGAGAACTCTCCTGCCCACCTCTCCCTCTGCTGCTACATCTTCAAAGAGGGCTTTTTTTCACCACATAATAGTTTCACCACCACCCACCCACCCCAAAAAAAAAGGTTCGGTTATTATGCGGTGAAATACAATGTATGCCATAATAAACATATGATCAAAGTCTCTCATCTGGAAATCATTTAATTTTTGCAGCTTGAATATCAAATTATCAGTGTAAGCTATATCCTGCAAACATAAATGGCATATTAGCTGTTAATATACTTACAAACTAGTCTGTTGAGTAGTAAATTTATTTTACATGTCAAGATAAACTGTACTTTCTTCTACAGGGTTATGACAGATGAGTTGACTAACTCTCGAGCAGTACTCCAGCGCCAAGCTAGGGATGCACAAAGTGCCATTCAGGATCTTTTAAGTGAACGGGACCAGTTTCGCCAAGAAATGATTGCTTCTCAAAAGTATGAACATGTGTTTTCTTTCTGAGCTATAACAATTCACCTCATGGGGAAAAAGCCTTCATTGCCAGTGTTGTTCATTATCACTAAGCCCCCTCCCTCTCTCTATATATATGATTTCTGTGCAGAATCGTCTCATTATGTCTCTTCATTTTAAAGGCATTGTCTTAAGAGGGAGATAATATGTATGGGTATACTATGTCAGGCTAAGTCTTCTCAGTGTAATCTGTTCATCAAAGCCCATTATTCTTTTCCCTTATAGGCTGCTGGAAGAGCTACTTGTCTCTCTCCAATGGGGAAGACAGCAAACTTACTATCCTAGTGCACAGCCTCGTAGTACCGCAGAGTTGGCAGCTGTCAATCATAAGCTTGCTAGAGCAGTGACTTCACATCTTCTTGGAAACACTGATAGTTCTAGCAGTCCAAAAAAGAGCTCTTCCTCAACAGAACTCTGCAATACCCCTGCTGAGAAAATGGCTGAAATGGTAAATATCCTTGACTGTAATGTTACATTTTTAACCTTCTTCTTTTAGGCTTACATTTTGGAAATGTATACTAGTTTGATATTATAAGATAGTTAATTCCAAGTTAGCGAGCTTTTAATTTTGGCTCAGTGGTGTATTCATATCTAAAATATTCACAAACCTCTAAGAAATCAGTTTAGTATGACTGTTTACTGAGAAATAGGACAATTATTCTGATCCATGGAAAAGGGGGTGAAACATAATACTCAGCCTAAAGGAGTAACAATTTCATTCCAACTCTGATAAACACAGCCAACACAGATAAATGTCAGGGATGTTGGGAGAAGCTGTTGAATAATATCTGCAGGGTTGGAATTTTCCCATCCTGATCTAGAGAGGTAAACATCTATGTTTTGCTTCTCTGCATTCGCCATGAAAGCAGTTAGGAGTTTTTGACCTATCCTCATAGCCATCTTGTCTGATTTCAATCAGTTTTAATCCAGTATTTTAACCAGTTTTAACTGTTTCTAATTTCACCCAACTGTGTGTTAAATCAGTCGGCTGTTGTTAATCTTATTAACCTTGCATATTTTGCACACTTACAGAGGAATAAGGGTTTTTGGACCATATCAAAATGTTGTTGTTGTTGTTGTTGTTGAAAACAGTTATTGTCCATACCCATTCACCTTTTTTATTACTCCAATCTAATTTTATTTTCAGTAGAAATCCCATTGAATTTGAACTAACTTTTTTCAAATTGGGATTTTTTTTCTTTATAATCTGTTCTATTGCATGATTTATTCCATAGCCTCTTAGGGAGCATAGCATGACATGTACTTTCACTGCACCCTCATAGAACAGGGCTATTTGATGTAGTTCTATTGTCAATGAACTCTTAAAGGTTAAGCATATCACCTAACCATGTAACTTCAGTACATCTTCCCCAGCTTATTGTACAGCCAGAAATACAATTGCTGTTTCTGTCCAATGTGTCCGCTACTGCTTTAACTAGTACGGTAGTTTTAGTGGCAAACATTGAGCATTACAACCTCTGAAGATGCTTGCAACAGATGTGGGTGAAACAGCCGGAGAGAATGTTTCTGGAATATGGCCATACAGCCTGGAAAACTCACAGCAACCCACTGAGGATGCTCATTATGGAAAACGTACTATTCTAAGACTTTCCTTTTGATTTTCTTCCAGGTCTTAAGAATGCTGGAACCTGGCAGCTGCACAGAAGCACCATCTGAACTGCCCTTTGCTGAGCCTTCAGCCTCCTCTTTCCTTTCCCCAAAGAAGAATATTGGACGGTTTCACCCATACACTAGATATGAGAATATCACCTTCAACTGCTGCAATCATTGTCAGGGAGAACTGCTAGCTCTTTAAAAGTTATTATTTGCCTAATAGAATTGTTTTAAGGGGGATCTACTTTCTGGGTGGTCTTTTCTAAGCATTTGGGTTGAGCTTATTTACTAGAAATATTTGTCATACACCAGGGAAATATGTGGCTCTCAAGATATTATATGACTGTTGTTCTGATCTCCCAAACCAACACAGCTAGTGCTGAAGCTTGATGGGAGTTATAGTTCAACAAGTTAAAAGGCCACACATTTCCCACATATCAGCTTTCCAAACTCTAAGAGTTTTACCGTCAAAGTAATACTTTTAAGTCCCGAAATAGAGTTCATATATGATCTGTATTGTTTTCTTTAAGGAATATATTATTATGGGAAGCTCATGAGTGTCAGACCTTTGGATTTTATTGTCTTTAAGAGGTACTTTGTACTATCAGCTGAAGTATTTATTTTAATTGATGGGATGCAGTGCTTAAACTTTTTGTGTTACATTTTTGTTTCCAGTGCTGTTACATGGGCAGGTGCAAATATTGACTTTCGAGGAAAGCTCAGTTTTTATTTTGATGAAGATTTCTTAATGATCTTGAATGAAAAGGGTGTTTGTGGTTAAAGCAATTCTGGAGTTCATTCAGTGTTGATATAAACTGAAGCCAAAGAATAGTAAATTGACTAGGGTAAACTATTGCAAAGTTGATTCTTAATAGTTTACAAACATCTACAGAACACACTTTTAATTACTCTTCAACATATGTCCTGAGGGATCTTTAATATGGACAGCTTTCACTGGTGCTACTTAATCTTCCTAAGACTGCTGTTCTCTCATACCTCTAGAGTATGACGCTTATAGGGTGCTCTACTCTCACTTTTACTTTGGAAATTGGTAGTCTATTGCCAAATTAAAAGAAAAAGCTTCTTACCTATGTTTCTGGGATAATCATATTTCTATCCTTTTTATTATTGTACTGAAATGTCTCAAGTAACAGAACATGGAGTGAAAGGGGTTGGGTACCTATGTTAATGTGATGTATGGATACAGATACGCCTTCTCTCCTCCAACTTAAAATAAATGTTGGCGGCATACTTTCACTTATTGTTTTCTGTACTTCTTCCTGAGCTATACGCTTGAAAATCTTTTATTAAATCATTCAGATTAGAAATTAATGTGTGTTAAGTAGTTTGTTCTTGGAGAACAATTCTATAATATCAAAGTATATGTGTGCATCTTAAAAGTGACTCTATGTATGGCTGTGAACAGAAGAAACAGAAGAAATTAATGTCAAATCATATCTTCCTCACCCTCTCAGTCAATTTATTGCTTGCATGTTTAGTAAACTTAAGCCAGTGAGTGCCTTTTCTGCAAAAAAATGTACAGGCATGTACAGTCTGCTCCTCAAGCCCTATGAGGAGTGGCTTAAAGTGCTGGGCATGCTTAGCCTGCAGAAGAGAAAGCTGAAAGGAGACGTGATAGCTATGTATAAATATGTGAGGAGAAGCTATAAGGAAGAGAGAGCAGGCTTGTTTTCTCCTGCCCTAGAGACTAGGAAGAGGAACAATGGTTTCATACATACAGGAAAGGAGATTCCACCTGAACATGAGGAAAACTTCCTAACGGTGAGAGCTGTTCAGCAGTGGAACTCTGTCCCAGAGTGTGATGGAGGCTCCTTCTTTGGAGGCTTTTAAGCAGAGGCTGGATGGCCATCTGTCGGGGGTGCTTTGAATGTGTTTTTCCTGCTTCTTGGCAGGGGGTTGGACTGGATGGCCCATCAGGTCTCTTCCAACTCTGTGACTATGATTCATGTGCACATAAAATACAAGCATTTGTTCATTGCAGCAGCATCTACTGCAATCATCTTAACTTTTTAAAACTAACTTCACCAGTGCATTATTTTAGCTCTTTTACAATCTACACTTCATTTGCTTCTGACCTGAGATGTAATAAAAATTTAATTATGCACAGTAACTAACAAGCAAAGGATATTTTTTTAATGTATGAATATGCTGAATTCCACTGATAAGTCTTGTAGGCTTCAATCTCCTGCTTTATTGTAGGTAAGGGAGGATGAGGCTAATGTGTGTACATTAAAGAACATTGGGGCAGAAATTTGAAGCAGCTACAGAAATGTATTGGAGGTGCTGGCAAAGCAAATTATTACCCCTACATAATAAGATCTTGGCACCAGCTCTGATCCCGATTTAAGGAGAATCTTCACTTACAACAGTGATACAAAGAAAATGGATCTTAATTTCTTTAAAATGATGTAAACTGCAATTGCAACAAGGCCATTTATTCCATTTAATGCTCTGGAGAACTAACAATCTCATCTCAACCCATTCACAAACAGAGAATAATTCTAAGTTTAAAAGTGGGGAAAGATTAATAAGATTGAGAAAAATTAAGCCATTATTGAAGGACTATAAAACACACCAGAAGAGAAGCTGCTTCCAAAAGGCGGCCACTCCAACTTTACAAAATAGAGTGAAGGACTCTTGGTATCTCTAAGTTTCAGCTATATTGGTCTGTGAAACGAAGAGATCTTGGTTCAGAAATTGAACAGAGAATATTCTCTATCTGTTTTGCTCTTCTTGCTTCTTGCCTAAGCTGCTTTGAATGCTCTTTGGCAGCTAGTTGTTCTTCTCGTTTCTCCCGTCTCTTCTTCCTTAACCATCTGCAGAAAAATTAAATAGTTTGAAGAACTGAATCTGTAGTGATTAAATACATTTAAATAACTGCTTCCTTCAAGAGTGGGAGCATGTAATCTATATAATGCCCAACATTGTTGTTATTCTATCACTCTCAAAGACTACCATGTGTTATTGACTAGTTTTGGATCAATAATAATAGTAAAAGCAATAATGAATCATTACATGATTTATTTATTTTATGTCAAAAGCACTGCATAAATATTAAAACTGCTAAAATAGAGGGAGCACACACAGCTAAGTAATTCTTGATCAAAATTGGGCAACAGCAACTCCATTGTCTATAGCTTTAAACAATTCCTCCTCTGAGCATGAGGCAGGGTATTGTGGGCAAGCATACAGATGCTGAGTTGTTTGTTCTGCTCCACAGTCACACAAGGTGGAGGATTCTTTTAGGCAATGCCATTTAGTCAGGTTGTCTTTTGATCCGCCCACTTCACTTCTGCGTCTGTTCAGGGACTTTCAAGTTGCCCATTCTTGGTTTGCCCATGGAGGCAGACCCTCGTGGGGGGCCATCCATTCGGGATTTCCTGGTTTAGCTGCCCAGTAAAAACACGTCAAAACCTTAAAACAAGGCATTTCTCTCTAATGGAATACTTTTCCACTTAGACTTCTAGAGAGGAGGCTTTGTTCTAACAACTCGGGTCATTTTCTTTTGCAAAAGGTGTATCTTTTTTTTTATAAATGCCACAAAAACTTACTGCTTATAAGCTCTCTCATTTTCCACTGTTCTTGGAAGGTAGAACATACATTCCTCCTGCTGTTTCAGGATTTGTATATGTCTTTCTTTCATCTGCTCTTCTTGTTTTTTCTTAAGCCATGACCTATAGGCTTCTTCTGGATTTCTACTCTCCTGCTGTTTTAAAACAGAAGAATGTAAATGCTTCAAATTCAAATTCTGACCAAGGTTCTCCAACAAATAAAAAGCTAAGGCACAGATCAACTTATTCACTTTCCAGAATAACCACAACAGGAATACAGTAATTTTAAATTAGGAAAATTGGTTTGTAAAGGAGTGATGCTGCAGGGAATGAAGACAAATGTGGAATAAATGTCTTTAGAAGAGAAAGGAACATTGCCTTCCTAGCATATATTATGTTGAGACCTGGCAGAAAAATGAGTTGTAGTTAGTTTTCATGACAAAAATTACAAAGTCCTCTAGACTATATGGAATAATGCCACCTTTGCCATTATCTCTTGTCCTTAATTCCCTGGGAAGACAGATTCATAGTTGCTGGGTGGAAAAGAATAATCATTCTGTGTACATTCAGAGGCACATTTATTACATTTACAATAAATAGGGTTTGGCTCAGTGTAGATATAATTTTGAGACTGCTCTGGAAGTGAAAACATCAATTCACTTTCCCCAAATATCTTTATTATGTTTTGAGATCTTCGATATTATTACTTATAATAGCCTGTTTTTCAGTTCAGTGTGGCTGATAATGATGATGATGATGATGGTGATGGTGATGAAAACTTTATTTGTATACTGCCCTACCTCCCTGAAGGGACTCAGGGCGGTTTCCAACAACAAAACATTCAATTGCCAAGAAGAAAATCATGCAAACAGATTAAGATAAAAGCACCATAAAACACAAAAATGTCCTCAGAAGCACTTTAACTATTCGTTTGATTGTGCTCCTTTCACTTCTTTTTAAAACCCTCCTACTAGATATATCCTACCTTTGTTCATGCCCAGCGTTTATTTTTTAATTTTAAACTATTACATTTGGCCCGGCCTTAGGTTTTTAAATCTTTGTGTGTTATTGTTTATATGTGATTTATATTAATTTGTATTGTTTTTTGTTTACTGCTTTTTGGTTTTATTGATGTGTTGTTGGGCTTAGCCTCATGTAAGCCGCTCCGAGTCCCTTGGGGAGATGGTGGCAGGGTATAAATAAAGTTTTTTATTATTATTATTATTATTATTATTATTATTACTACTAGAAAACAACAATAAACATTTAAACCAATTGCAATTGTAACTCCATCAGACAAGGCTTGCACAAGGATGCCAAGAATCAGGAACATATACATATGTGGTGGCAATGTAAATATGTAAATAAATAAAAACTATCATGATATCTTACAGTCAAGCACATGATATCAACCAAGTAAAAAAGAATAATGGCGTAAGCAGTAACTAAAATTAAATTAGGGAAAAGTTTAAATGGTTGGTAAATGAAACAAAAATGATTTACTAATGTTTCTATTACTCATTCATAAAGCAGAGAGCAACACAGCCCTTCCCTTATTTTTCATGCCTTATGCATCTCTGTAAGTTACACTATACATGAAACAATGCTTGTTAAAATCACATTTCTGAACTAAGCAGCTTACAACAGGCTAACAGGCATAGAAATCTAAAATTACCCTGCTGCTTAAGTCTTCAAGCTCTTTTGCACGCTGAATTCTTCTCTCTTCCTGCATTTGTCCTTTTTTCTTTTGCAACCAAGCTTTGAAGACCATTTCATTCTCTCTCTTTTTCTGGTCTTCCAGTCTTCTTTTCCTTATTTCTTCCTTACATTAAAACAAGAGCAAATATTCAGAAGTTTTAATACTGCTTTTAAAAATTCAGAAGTATTATGATATTTCAGAGTAGAAGTAGCAAAAACTATTTAAAACTATGCTTGTCTGGGATATAAAGATGTAGAGTATTAACACTATACTATAATGATAACCAGTTTTCAATTATTATAATAAAACAGTTTCATTAACATGTGAGAGATATTAAGAATACTACTTTGTCAAACAGAAGTTAAATTGAGACATGAATGCTTCCAACTGGACTTGCTAGATATATAGGTAAAGGCGAATGGAGATGATTGTTGATTTATAGAATCATAGAGTTGGAAGAGACCTTGTGGGCCACCCAGTCCAACCCCATGCCAAGAAGCAGGAAAATCGGAACTGGTGTTCCTTCACTCACAAAAGAAAGCAAACAAGAAAAAAATATTCAGTGCACCAACTTCTGGTATGCCTTTCATTCCATCCTAATTTGCTCCAGAGAGCTGGAGAATCTCCACCGACTTCGGGGGAGGGGTATTGGAAATTACAACCTTGATCAACCCTTCTCTATGATCTTGCTGCTTACTGTTTCCTGTATGTATGTTCTGGTGTGCAGTTTTACTCTATGGCTTCTGATAAGTTATAAAAAGGGCTGCAGACCACATGCTCTCTCTCATTTTGACTATGTGACCTTTGATAGCTGTTTTGTTATAAGAGAGATGCCCTGCCAGCTGGCATAGGAAACCATCTCAAAGATAACTGAAATTGGACTAATAAGTTTTTGTACCTGTGTATGCTGAACACATCAGAGTTGTGAGTAAACCAAATGTTATTTCCAGCAAAGCTTACTTCATTTTTGTCTCTTGAGTGCATGACATGAAACAAGATGTTTTATGGGAGAGTACCTTTTTGGGCACTGAAATAAAATTAAAAAAAAACACTTCTAAAGCTCTGCTGTTTTTATGCACTGGCAAATATCTGTTTTTCCTGACAGATAAGAGAATGCTGGTTATTCAGTCTAACAACTGAAACCATTGCCTAGCATAATTATATTTGGTTGTATACTACAAGAAGAGATTCTGCTCTGTAGGGTTTTTTGGCTCTTTTCTAAAAGGT
Organism: Anolis sagrei; assembly: GCF_037176765.1. Classification (NCBI taxonomy): domain Eukaryota; kingdom Metazoa; phylum Chordata; class Lepidosauria; order Squamata; family Anolidae; genus Anolis; species Anolis sagrei. Next base: position 41,158,557 of record NC_090023.1, on the reverse strand, counting down.
TATGTTGTGCAATAGGAGGATCTTCCTTGCATTATGGTTCACCTAATTTAGTATGGTTACCTCAATTTATCTGAAAAAATGTTTGGATGGAGCACAGTCATAGGAAGGAGGAGAGGGCAAATTTACTTCTAACAGCCAGCATGATGTAGTGGTTCGAGCACTGGGCTACAACTCTGAAGACCAGGGTTTGAATCCCTGCTCAACCCTGGAAATCCATTGCGTACCCTTGGTCAAGTCAACTTTGTCAACATCCCAGGGGAAGACAAAATTCACCCCCCTCTGAACAAATTTGCTAAGAAAAACCCATGATAGGCCCATCTTAGAATTGCCATAATGTTGGAAATGACTTGGAAGTCACACATACCGAGACCTTAAGTCATATTACCCTACATTAATTTTCAAAAAACATGTGTGTTTTATTAATGGGTTTATACCCATCATCCTTTTGCATAGTTTGAAGGAACTCACAGGCGCTTAAGATATAATTAAAATATCACATCAGAAATATAATCTGCTCATGTCCTTTTCACTCACCTCCTTCCTTATCTTTTCTTTCCTTTGCTCGATCTGTTTTTGAAGTTCTTTTTGTCTTGGGGACAGGCAATATGTAGAGCTTCTTACACCAAGGCCCACATTTGCTGACTGCACCCTGCGTGGACTTTTCCTCCTATCGATGTTTCTTGAAATGTTGATAGCTGAGCTTGGTCGAATGGGTGGTGGTTGGGGAACATAAACAAACCCTTCTCTGGAAGATGTCACAGGTGTTTGCACCAAGGACTCGTCTTTTGTTAGGCAGATAGTGCCAAAAGAAGTTTTAGGAGAAATGTGCTGAGTTTCAATGTCACTGAAAGAAACACTTAGTGGAGGAAAGAAACCTTGGCTCTCAATGTCACGGATACTCAGAAGTTCAAATTTTCCATCTCTTTCTACTAGTATTTTGCCATCCTTGTGCTCATCATCAGTGCCACCATTAAGAGAAAGAGAAATATCTTCCTGTTCCATATCAGTAGAAATGCGCAATTGGGACAGTCTACCAGAAATATTCTTATCCCTATGAAGATCACCTCTATCAGTTTCCAACACTTCCAGAGATGGGACTTCAAGATCTACTAGATCATCCTTAAATTTTAGTTTCCGTTCTTTTGTTTCATCCAGAGGTTCCTGAGACAAAAGAAGCTTGTTGGCTTCTTCAATTTTGCCTAAAATGTATCGCTTTATATCTTCATCATCCTCCAAGTCCTCCTGGTCAACCTTTGATTCCTGGCAAGAACTTTCACTCTCACTATCAGATGCCTGCTCCAAATGCTTTTTTTCCAAATCATATACAGTACGTATTTCATTTCTTGACCCTTTATCCTTCAGAATGTCCTGAGGGGGTTCTCGTGAAACACTTCCATCTTCACCTGTTACAAACCTCTCGAGTTCAAAAACCTCTTGGGAAGAATTTAGTGCATATTCTTTACCTTCTACTAAGTCTTTGCCAAAGATACTTTCCACGTCAACATCATCTTCATTTTCATCATGATTCTATGCAGAAATTAGAAGCATTTATTTATACTGAATGTAATATGAAACATACATATAAAAGTATTTAAGAATCTCATATAACATACAGATACAAAATAATTTTCACTTCCAGAGTAACCAAATAATAAAATATAATTCTAAAAAATCTAGCAAGGTTTAATCACTGGAATTACAGATCTGGGTGTAAGGAATCTAGGTTTTAGTATGCATCTATAATGTTTTGAGATATTCTTGGAAACTTGCTACAAACCTCTAAGTTTTTTCCTGAAATCATATGTAAACCAAAACCAGAGAGGAACACTCTCTACTCCCAATATCCTCACATTGTCTGCTGCTTAGAGACACGTTCAGCTGGATGCAGTTCCAGCCCACTCTGGTCCCATCTACACTGACCATTTCACGCAATCTGAAACTACTTTCTAACTCTTATGGACAGAAAACAAACTCTCACCAAAAGCCTTAATGCACACCACTGTTCTGTGGTTTTGTGTAATCAGCATCTGGGCCTCAAACTGCTTCCAGGATTTCCTATGTAATCAAGTGCACAGCAAAACCACATTCATCAATACCAGTTTGAAACTGCATTAAATGGTCAGTGTAGATGGCCCCTCTGTTTGAAAAGCCTTTCAGTTCTACATAATTACACTGTTTAGCCGGTATTGCACCACCTGACATCTGCCGGGAAGTAGCAACCAATAGTGAAAGAACCAAGGCAGTGACATCTCCAGCTCATCCCGTTTGGATATCAGCCAGCACGTCAGCGACGTAAATCAAGAAATAGTTTTCTAAGATCTACAGAGACACTCGCTGGAACACCTCAGCAAGCGAGAGTCCAAAAGTGGCAGGCTCAAACCCAGAACCTCAATCAATGGCTGATACCAAATGAGAGACTCCCCCCTGGACACACAGAAAACTGGACGACTTGTAAGGCGCTGAACAAACTGCGCTCTGGCACTGCGAGATGCAGAGCTAACCTCAAGAAATGGGGCCACAAAGTGGAATCCACGACATGCGAGTATGGAGAAGAGCAAACTACAGACCACCTGCTGCAATGCAACTTGAGCCCTGCCCCATGCACAATGGAGGACCTTCTTGCGGTAACACCAGAGGCACTCCAAGTGGCCAGCTACTGGTCAAAGGACATTTAATCAACTACCAAGCTTGCAAACTTTGTGTTTTGTTTGTTTGTTTGTTTGTTTAAAAATGCAATGCAACTGTTTGGTCTGCCCCTGACATGATAAATCCTTGCATAAGGCTAATTTCTCTACCTAATGTACTTTGTATGGTTGTTGGGAGGTTGACCACAGATATATTTAAAGGAAGCATGAAATACAAATGTAGTAAATAATGCCCACACCTGGTATGCTTTGTGTACATGCATGAAATCTCACATTTTTGTTCAGAAAAAATTAAAGAATTTTAATTAAAGTGTAGGGTTCAGCCTGCTTACAGTTTTAGCAGAATTTCACCAATAACCCATGAGGCAAATCAATAAAAGCTGAGGTTCAAACAGGAGAGAAAGGAATAGATGGCACAAAAAAGATTGGAAACAAGCCAGAGATAAAAAATATTGGCCTTAAAGGTTCATCAGTGAGCTGACTTACATTTTGGGATGAAGTTTTCCCCATCTCCTCCTCCATGTCCTCATGTGATCTAAAACATACTGACCTACAACCAACTGGCATTAAGCTTGTGCAATTCTTGTTGCTCAAGCAGTTCTATGTTTTCTGCGTTCGTGGAAGAAAATGGCCAATAAAACACTTTACAAGTGGTTTCCCACATAAGCTAAACACAAGACAGTTACACTGAACTCTTCTGGCCATGCAGAAAAATACTGTCTAAATTAGCCACTCTGAGTCCCCCTCAGGTGAGACAGAGCGGGATAGAAATAAAGTAAATAAGTTATAGGTTTAGGGTAGATAGTTGATGCTAGGCTGGCTGCAGAACATAAAGAAGGAAAAATAAGAAGTGTCTTGGAACTCTGCCTCAGCCTTCTGCACCTTGTGAATGTGCAGCTCCACATTTTGGCACAGCAAACCTATGACGAGCCTTTCCTGTATGCTCCTCCCTGATGGCTGGGGACCAAGTCAGCTCTATACAGAGTTGCCTGCTTCCAAATACCTTGTTATTTGGGGGCTCTCCATTTCAAAAATAGCTGACACTCTGAAGTGCTACACAACGCACACAGTGATCCCATATAGCTATACTTACAAGAATTTTTATTGCCACAGCATTCGTTTGGACAATAGCAACCTTTTGTTTTGCTGCTATAGACAAAGTTTTAATTATCTGGCTCAAAAACTGAACACTTATCTTAGGAAAGGGTTATCCTAATAGATACAGAAGGTGCAATCCTATGCATTTTGAGAAATTAGCCCCATTTAAGCTGGTTTGACTCATTAATTAATGCATTTAGGATTGTAGAGTTTGATCAGCAACACAAAGAGCCTCTTCTCAAACACCCAGACTTCTCGATGCACGTAATAATTTTCTTCATCCCATTCCAGTATCATAGCATTCCACTCCAGAAGCCTCTCAGGTCCAGAAACCCCTCTGAATGTAGTGTCTGAGCAATGACATATCACTAAAGTACTTCCTACCAAATTGCCGTGCAATATTTTGCTAATACCTGTATATCACCAGAAATTCTTTTTTCTTCTTCATTAATTAACCACTCAAGGTCTTTTTCAAAGTCATCTTCATATTCCCCACCATCTGTATCGCCATTCTCTGAAGATTTACTAGTGTTGTTCTTGTCACCCATTGTGGAAGTTCCTTAAAGTAAAACTACAAAACACAAAAACAAAAAATTTAGTATTTCCTGATAAGAAGAAACTGTGCATTTTGGAATATGGACAATCTGATGATGACAGCAACCACAAGCTTGCATGCAGTATTGCAAACGGCTAAGCAGGCATGTAGCTGGGGGGGGGGGGGGGCTTGGGGGCCTTCCCCCCCCCCCCCAAATTTTCATGGTGGTATGCGAAAAGGCTTTACTGGTACATTATTTAAACTGTTATGCTTATTCATATCATGATCTGATCACCATGCTCAATATATCCCATATGCATGGGGGTATTGGGGTAATGATACAAAAGGTTTGCTAGGGTAGACCCTCTTTCATTCAGACTCAGCCCCCCACCCCCGAATCAAAATCCTGGCTACGGGCCTGCTGCTAAGCAATTACCAAAGTAATGCAATTTCCTAGTCATAAGATAAACTGAGGCTAGCAGTTCTGGTAGGACCCCAAGAGTCTCTCCAGCTGACTATTCATGATGCATCCTATGACTAGGAAATAACCCAACCACCCAATCAATCTCCAGTGCCTCAAAAACACTTCAGGCTGGTTCACTTTTTTATTTCATGAAAAAAGCATTGCATAAATAAGTATAAAACTGATAAATATCTGGCTAAAAACTAATAAAAGCTGATAAAACAGGCCAGAGCGAAGACAGAGGGGAGCAGAAGATATTTCCATCTTGTCTTTACTAATAATATAATAATATAGTATATTGTATATACATATAATATTTATAATATTATAATGTAATACAATATAATACTAGTAATAATTATTCAATATTATAATTATAATTATATATTTACATTACATGTAATATTACTAATAATATTACAACATAATGGTATAGTGCAATATAGTAATATATACTGATATTGTACTATGCTAATAATATAATATATTGTATGAAAATATATATTGTAAGTCGCTCTGAGTCCCCTTCGGGGTGAAAAGGGCAGCATATAAATGCCGTAAACAAACAAACAAACAAATAAATAAATAAAAATAGAAGGAGAACAAGTGGCTAAATATGAGGTAGAAGAGACTACGGGATAAAGCCATTAGTTTTCCCTGTTCTATCAGGCATGGGCAAACTTCATCCCTCCAGGTGTTTTGGACTTCAACTCCCACAATTCCTAACAGCCGGTTAGGTTAAGATAGCTGGGATTTATGGGAGTTGAAGTCCACAATTTCCCTTATTGAAGGCCTAGCTTCACGAGCTCCTCCCCCACAAATACACCTTTTTCATTGCTTAAGCGGCTGAGGGGGAAAAGGAAAGGGCCTGAGGCTGTTAGGGATTGTGGGAGTTGAAGTCCAAAACACCAGGAGGACCCAAATTTGCTCATGCCTGAGTTAGGCATTAAGACTCCGCAAAAGAACCAGGCTATGATGATTATGAATGAGTTTCTTGGAGTCCCCTGTGGCCGAGGCTCAGAAACCATCACCTTCTCGGCAGTGTCAGCTCGCCTGGGACCTGGAGGCAAGCGACGGAGGCTCTGATCCCGTTTTGGTGAACCAGCCAAGCCTCCCGAGGGGCCCGACCTTCCTCCGCCTGCCCGTCACCTGCGGCCAGGGATTACAACCGCCCCGCCCCGAGACGTCTATTTTTACGTCGAGGCCGGCGACGTCCCTACCGGCGGGACAGCCCTAAACACCCGTCGCCATGGCAACAGCGGCCGCCCCTTTCCCTCGCGCCCCGCAGGCACACTGGCCAATTGCAAGCCTCGAGCGGGGACAGCCGGGTGTGAATGTTATGACTGGCCTGCTCTGAGTTTTCCGAGCTGTGTGGCTATGTTCCAGAAGCATTCTCTCCTGACGTTTCGCTCAGGCATCATCACAGGTTGTGAGGTTTGTGGGAAACTAGACATGTGGGGTTTATATATCTCTGGATTGGCCAGGGTGGGAGAAAGAACTTTTGTCCGCTTGAGGCAAGTGTGAATGTTGCAAATGGCCACCTTGATTAGCATTTAATGGCATTGCAGCTTCTAAGCCTAGCTGGTTGCTGCCTGGGAGAATCCTTTCTTGGGAGATGTTAGCTGGCCCTGCTTGATTCTTGTCTGGAATTCCCCTGTTTTTTGCTTTTTTAATGTTGCTCTTTATTTACTGCCCTTATTTATTTATTTATTTATTTACTTTGCTTGTATACCGCAGTTTCTCAGCCCGTAGGCGACTCAACGCGGTTCACAACAAGAGCAAAAAGACAATCATAACAACATACAATTTAAAAACCATTAACAGCATAGTATACAAAGTGATGACACATCAATAACAACACATTAACATCTTGTAAGTAGAATCGTGATCCAATTCGTCATCCATAATTCAGTTCCTATATTCATCGTATTCATTGTAGCCAGGATTTTGTTTCGGGGGGGGGGGAGGCTGAGTTTGGTTGGGGGGGCTGAGCCTGAGTGAAAGAGGGTCTACCCTAGCAAACCTTTTGTATCATTACCCCAATACCCCCATGCATATGGGATATATTGAGTATAGTGATCAGATCATGATATGAATAAACATAGCAGTTTAAATAATGCACCAGTAAGGCCTTCTCGCGGACCACCATCATAATTTCGGGGGGGGGGCTGAAGCCCCCTCTAATCTCATAAGGGAGGGAGATCCACAGCCAAGGGGCTACCAAAGAGAAGGCCCTGTCTCTCATCCCCACCAAATGTGACTGCAGTGGCGGTGGGACCGAGAGCAGGGCCTCGCCGGATGATCTTAAGGTCCTTGTTGGTACGTATAGGGAGATACGTTCAGACAGGTAAACTGGGCAGAAACCATTTAGGGCTTTATGGGTTAAGACCAGCACTTTGAATTATGTCCGGAAGCTAATAGACAGCCGGTGGGGATGGCATAACAGGGGAGTTATGTGTCCAGGTTGGTACATCAGGTGCTCTGCTAGGGGTGACTTCTGTGGTCGAATTAGTCTGCAGTGGCTTTCATGTTCTCTAATTCATGTTGCTGAATTTGGTGATCCCTATGTAGACTTGTCCACGATGTCAGACTACACTGAGAAGCCATTGAAATCCATAAGCATGTGGACAATTTCAACAGAAAGGGGGAAACCATGAAAATGAACGAAATCTGGCTACCAGTATTTTTTTAAAACCTCTAAAATCAAGACAGTAAGGAGCAACACTCAAAAAACAGGGAAATTTCTGACATGAAGCAGTCAGGGCTAGCTAACACCTCCCAACAAAGGATTCTTCCAGGCAGCAAGCAGCCAGGCTTTGAAGCTGTAAGGGCATTCAGTGCTAATCAAGGTGGCCAATTGCAACATTCACACTTGCCTCAAGCAGACAAGAGTTCTTTTTCCCACTATGGACATTCCACAGATATGCCTAGTTTCCAGCAGACCCCTCAACCTCTATGGATCCATATGGGCAAAACATCAGGAGAGAATAAATCTGGAACATTGTCATACAGCCCAGAAAACTCACAGCAACCCAGTGATTCCAGCCATGAAAGCCTTTGACAACCCAATATTATTACTGTTATTGGAGTGGTGACTCCAAAAATGAATAGCGCCAAGCTTTACTTGCTGAATAACAACAGCAACAACAGCAATGGAACTATCTTCAGGAGGAACCTGAAAACCTTCAATGATTGAATGTAAGATACTCCCTGACCAAATTTCGCACAAATGTCCTCAGAAGCACTTTATTTGATGGTTCGTGCAATTAATTCCTTCCTCAACCCAGATCTCCCTCCTCAATAATTCCCACTGCCTAATCTCCCAGTGTTTTAAATTTTTTATCTTTAAATTTGGCCCTGCCCTGTGTAATCCTGTGTGTTTAATGTCCGATTTTATACTACTGTGTCGCTTATTATATTGGTTCTGCATTTTATGTTTTTATTTTTTTTAGTTCTGTTATGCTTTGGTGTTATATTGTGTTATGCTTTTGTGTACTATTGTGTTTTCTGTACTGATGGGCGTGGCCTCATGTAAGCCGCCCTGAGTCCCCCTGGGGGAGATGGAGCAGGGTATAAATAAAGTATTATTATTATTATTATTATTATTATTATTATTATAACTACTAGATGTACCCGGCACGCGTTGCTGTGGCCAACCTTCCCTCTTTCTCTCCTTCTTTCCTTCCTTCCATCACATCTTCCTTCCTTCCTTCCTTCCTTCCTTCCTTCCTTCCTTCCTTCCTGTCATCCCTTCTCTTCTTCCATCCTTCTCTATCTCTTTCCTTCCTTCCCCTTTTTTCTCTTCTGCTGACTCTCTTTTCTTCCTTCTCTTTCCTTCTTTCCTTCCCTCCCTCTTTCTCTATATCTTCTCCCCTTCCTTCGCTCCCCCTTTCCTTCCTTCTTTCCCTTTTTTCTTTCCTTCTCTCCTTCCTTCCTTCATTAACTTTCCTTCCTTCCCACCTTTTCTTTCTCTCCCCCTTTCTTTCCTTTCTTCCTTCTCTACCTCTGTCCTTCCTTCCTTCCTTTTTTTGCTTCCATGCTTTTTTCTCCCTTCTTTCTTCCCTCCCTCCCTCTTTTCTTTTCTGTTCTTTTCTTTTCTTTTCTTTCTTTCTCCCCTTCCCTCCCCTTTCTTTTCTGTATTGTCATTTAGTTTTTCTTCATTTAGCTTTTTGGGGCTTTTTAAGTCCCTTCTGCTGTGTTTTTCAGTGTTTTTATGAGTGAAGGACATACATTGGGTTGTTAGGTGTCTTGTGTCCAAATTTGGTGTCAATTCCCCCAGTGGTTTTTGAGTTCTGTTAATCCCACAAATGAACATTACATTTTTATTTATATAGATAATCCCCAAGCGAGTGGGTTCAAGCTTTACTTGCTTGAGAATCATAGCAACAACAGCTATAATAATGGAGCTGTGGCCCACATGAAGTTATTATTTGTAGAATTTGCACTATTGGAGCTGTAAACCACAAAAGGCGTGGGCTCAATTTTTCCTTGTTTGAGTACATTATTATGATAGGTTGCTGTGAGTTTTCCGGGCTTTGATGATGATGGTGATGATTAGAGCTGAACAGGTAGTCCACACAAGGGGTGGGCCCAAGCTTGACTTTCTTGGGTATAATACATTATTATTATGCCTGTTGTTCCTATTGCAGAAGGCTGGGCCCAAGCTTGACCTGCCAGACTGCAAACTGGAGAGAGTTCCTGCGCCTTTAATTCCATTGGTTGTATGGACTCCAGCAGGTGAGGTTGTGCAGCCTGGCAACAAGCTAGCAAGCTTCCTCTCTCTCTCTGCCCCCACCCCACCCCACCTCACGCGTCTTCACCTGTGGACGGCGCCGGGAAATGACTCTCCCACCATGCCGTTGTCATGGTAACCGCGCCCCCCACAGCAGGCTTTCTCCCACCTCCCGGCTGCCCCACTCACCAAGCAGAGAAGGATGGCGGCTCTGAAGGGCCAAACCGGGCCGCTCTCGACGCTCACCGTCGCCATAGCAACGGAGGGGGCAGGGCGGCCTTGCGCAAGAATACACCACCTCCTTCTTCCGGTCCTCTGCCGTTTCCATGGAGATGCAGAAACAGGAGGAGGGAATCTGTGCTGCTGTTTCCTGTATCTCTCAGAAAGATGGAAGGTTAGGAACATGGCAGTTCTTTTAGGCTGCTGGTCCCTATCTCTGGGGCCTGCAGATTTTGGGGGGACTTCAACTCCCAGGAGCCCCAGCCAACTGGGACCACTGCCAGGAATTCTGAGGAATTATGGGAGCCGATATTGACAAGCTGGAATGTGTCCAGAGGAGAGCGACTAAAATGATAAAGGGTCTGGAGAACAAGCCCTATGAGGAGCGGCTTAAGGAGCTGGGCATGTTTAGCCTGAAGAAGAGAAGGCTGAGAGGGGATATGATAGCCATGTATAAATATGTGAGAGGAAGTCACAGGGAGGAGGGAGCAGGCTTGTTTTCTGCTTCCCAGGAGACTAGGACACAGAACAATGGCTTCAAACTGCAGGAAAGGAGATTCCATCTGAACATGAGGAAGAACTTCCTGACTGTGAGAGCCGTTCAGCAGTGGAACTCTCTGCCCCAGAGTGTGGTGGAGGCTCCTTCTTTGGAAGCTTTTAAACAGAGGCTGGATGGCCATCTGTCAGGGGTGATTTGAATGCAATATTCCTGCTTCTTGGCAGGGGGTTGGACTGGATGGCCCATGAAGTCTCTTCCAACTCTTTGATTCTATGATTCTATTGATCTACTCACATTTGCATGTTTTCGAACTGTTAGGTTGGCAGAAGCTGGGGCTGACAGCAGAAGCTCACGCCGCTTCCTGGATTCAAACCTGTGACCTTTTGGTCAACAAGCTCAGCAGTTCAGCGCTTTAGCCCGCTGCGTCACTGGAGGCTTCTTGTAAATACTATACATGAATGCAAATCAACACTTGTTTATTGAAAATCATGTATGTGCACCCTTACCTTAAACAGTTTAATCAACATGGTGGGTGCTTCCGAGTACAGGAGAAAGATCCTTTCTTCACTCAAAACAGGACCTAGAGTGTGTGGGAATTACCATCTTTGTCTCCTGCCTATTGCCTTATGCTTTGCACTTATAACAGCATGTTGTTCTTTGTAATCTTTCAATTCCCTCTTCCAAAACATTTGAACCACAATAGCTTTGTGTTGTACACCCTGTTCTCAGGCATACATTTCCTTTTTTCAACATTCTATTTTGAAGATAATTTAAAACTGCAATTGGTCATTAGTTACAACCAATAAATAAGCAACAGAAGTTTGAGCTGCTCTTGAATTTTACAGAGAAGCTTGAATTCAGACCAGCCGTACATCTAGGTCACCCTAATCTGATATGGTGCTTCTGAAATTTGCTTTAGTACAGAATTGGTCTTTTACAAAATTGTATTCCTGGGAGATACAACACTTGACAGTTGCTATATGCCAGAATCACAGTTTGGACAAGACAGGACACTACAGACTTTCCCTTGTTGGCACAGGGAAATGACGGATGTGTCGAAGGCTTCTAATATAAATTCTATGTGTAAGTTTTCAAAGCCACAGTTCTTCAGGTAACACTGGTTTTTAAAAAGCATGGAGGTGAAAAAAAAAACCCGTCTAATAAAAATGATCATATTATGGTGATTTAACATATAAGCAAATCATGAGAATTTTGAACCATAACCATAACATTACACTCAAATAAAAAACAAACTTGTAAGAATATGATAAAATATTTTTATTTGATAAAAACAATTTTACAACTTGGACAGAATAAAATTTTCTCACAATTGTCTCATTTACACATTTTATTTTTAGTGCGGTATTAGAGTCCTCTTTAATACATGAGCTTGATGCAACAATGCAGAGGATCCTGGAACCACTTCCAGGCTTACATTTAATAAACTGGATATGTATGGCATAGCCAGTTACGTGTAGTATAAGGCAGTTCTTGTGCAAGGAATACCTTATTTCAGTTTTCCCCAGAGATGAAAGACATAATGCCAAACAATTTTAACTTGATAAAGGACTTAATGTGCATCTTTTCTTGTTATAGCAACTGAGAAGAAACATGAGCAACAGGGCACCAGGGAAAGAAGGCACACCAGTGAAAGTAATCTCTCTAATGATGCTATTTGCAGCTTGATGGAGACAATTTTATTGAATTTATAGCAAGGAGAGAAGCTATAAGCTTCTCTTCCTTACCTTCCTTGGTCCAAAAGTTGCCCAGGCTTCCAAACAGCTTTTGCTTTAATAAAACACATAAACTGCACTCACACAATTAATACTATGCCTAGTTTCTCTGAGAGACAAGACATTTTTTAAAACCATATCAAAAGTCCAGCTTTCTCTCTTGATTATCTTATCCTTTCCTTCACAAATCTGCCAGGCTCTAGGTTTCACTCTTCCCTGTTAATAGTGGTTTTTTTAAATTTCTATTTAGAAGGCATCTGGAATATGGCTACTTGTTTTTCAATTTGAGGCAACTATAAATGTGGGATGGAAGGCAGGTTTTAAACCAAGAAATGTTTGCTTCCCATGACATTACACTTGACAACACACCCTCCATTGGACCTCTAAACAGACCTTGTTACAAATGTAGTTAAAATCCTAATGTATGAATAAACCTGTCTGAATTTATCTCAGATTTAGTATTATTTCTGAACTGTAGATTTAAAGAGGTCAACATTTAAATTCAAATCCAATTTCAAGCTCCCTATACATTTGGAACCAATAGCATGCCATTTGTGTGTATCAGAATCTGGATCTCAAACATGACTGTTAGGAACAGTACTGTAAATTCAGTTATACAATTGGATTTCACATTCACACATGAAAATTCTTACTTAATGAAGAACCACATTAAATGACCAGTTTTCACACAACACTAGGAAGAGGCCTTAAAATAAAGCACTTCTTCACATAATAAGCCCAAAATCCAATTGCTAATCTCAATTGAAGCAGGTTCATTTAATTAGTGGTACTTAAAAAGGAATAGCTGATGTTTTCACAGAGGTATGGAGTCACTCTAACTGGGCTATGAACTAGATTTAGGTAGGCCTATGGCTTCCCCCCCCCCCCTCCCCTTCTACATGGAAAATACTGCCTTATTCGAAGCCACACAGCAGCCCTTGTAGATTTTGCATTTACCTGAGCACATATGACCATGGTTTGCTAATATCACAGCTCAGCATAATACAGTGTAATACACATATAATTTGCATCAACAAACATTTAAGAAACAAACGGGCCCAGAGAAATCAGGGGGAATAACCATGAAGACAAACTTCCATTTGGTGTTGTCAATGTCTTTGTCTATAATTTGAAAAACTAATAGTTGGGCAGAAATTCCAATCCAAGAAGATTTCTTTTATTTGAGCAGATTTTGCCAGACCATATTGTTGTTTGTTCATTCTTCTAGTCACTGTCTACTGTCAAGAGCTTAAATATAAAATCTTAACAGACTGTTAACACATCTCTATACAGGAGCTGAATAAAGTCTTCAAAGGAACATGCATTTAGTGTATCTGCTCACAGTGACCCGCCATATCTATAAATCAAAAGCTACAACTGGTATTTCCATGAGGTCAGAAGTCAACACTCATTTTATTGACTTCAATCTAATGGACAAGAACAATCAAAGAAAACTAAACATTGCAGTGGTTCTCAACCTGTGGGTCCCCAGGTGTTTTGGCCTACAACTCCCAGAAATCCCAGTCAGTTTACTAGCTGTTAGGATTTCTGGGAGTTGAAGGCCAAAACATCTGGGGACCTATAGGGTGAGAACCACTACTCTAGTACTTTGGTTAGCAATGTATAGTTCTCCAGGTGCTGTTGTACTGAAGCTCCCATTAACCTTTATCACCATAACCAGTGGTGAAAGTTGCTGGGATGTATAGTCAAACAACTTCTGGAGGGCCACATTACCCACTCCTGCTTTAGAGATGCCAAAAGGCAGACAAAACAAGACATACAACAGTGTGGAAAATATTTGTGCGTGAAAATAAGAGCTCTTCAACATTCATGAGTGCAACATCTCCATGACAGTGTTCTTTCACTGCCAACTTGAAGGTCACCATTGATTCCAGCTCTTGGCTATGCTCAAATTCCAGTCTCTTAGAGACAGTTTTCCAAAAGCATTACCAACATGAACTGGGATAATTTAAAAAATCCCATATTCCATGGATTGCTTTATGGCTTGTTTGTCACAAAAGAAGGAGGGAAATCCGCAAGTCAGATCTCCCCTACCGAGAACAAAATTGTCTGTATGAGACCATGTTTTTATAAATACTATTCTTACTTATGTAAGATAAAGTTCAATACATTCTGTTACTAACCTATGCTACTAATATAGTACAAATATTGGTCAAGTACAGTTCAGGTAACAGTCTGGAAATAACCACATGTCAATACATTAATAAATAAGAAACTGCATATATAAAATAGATCCCCACTTGCTTGGGGACAGATGTTGAACAAATTGAAAGGCTGCGTTCTTAAGCACCATTTTCTGTAGCGTTGTTTCTCCTCCTCCTCTCCTTCCTCCGGTAATTTGCGATAATACTGCATGTGCCACTGATGAAGAATATAACGGATATGACAGCAAAGTAAGCAGCATAGATCGTGAACTGGGAGGAAGGGATAGTGAAAGAGTAAAAAAAGAAAGGAAAAAAAACATGAACAGTTCAGCATGATGACAATAATACCTAATGCTGTACAGGGGGAGGGGGGGGGGCATTATGGTGTGACAAATGGTTTATTGCTTGGCTTTTGCCAGGGAAGGAGAGGAAAAGATAGTAACCATTTAGATGTTTTGCCTCCACCCATCTAAATTACCTAAAACTGAATTTTATTTTGATGTGCTGTATATCACATTTGTGCTCTATTTAACTTGCTGTCCTTTTCCCTAGAACCATTCTTTAGATGTATTCAAACAGGAAACTACCATATACACTCGAATATAAGCTGACCCATATATAAGCCAAGGCACCTAATTTTACCGCAAAAAACTAAAACATGTATTGACTTGAGTATAAGCCAAAGGTGAGAAATGCAGCAGCTACTGTAAATTTCAAAATAAAAACAGATACCAGATACAGTAATTGAGACAACCGCAGGTTAAATATTTTTGAATATTTACATAAAACTGTAATTTAATATAAGTCTGTCCAACTCTGATTAAACCATGATTCTATCCTTCTTCAATGTAAATGTGTTTACGTATCCTTCTAATAAAAATAAAGAGAGTAAAATAATAAATGTAATAAAAATAATAATAAAATAAAGTAATGGAACTGCAATAAAAGTAATAATAGAGTAAAATAATAAATGTAATAATAACAATAATAAATAATAAATGTAATAAAATAATATTAGGGCAAAATAATATAATAAATATAATAATAATAATAACAATAACAATAGAGTAAAATAATAAATAATCTTGACTCAAGTATAAGCTGAGGGGGGGGGGGGTTCAACCTAAAAAAAGGGCTGAAAAACTCAGCTTATATCCAAGTATGTACGGTAATTCAGAACAGAGTTTTCCATTTAAAATTATGCAAATAGCACTGTTAAATTCTTGCACCTTCTGTGACCTCAATAAGTCATGGTAGGTATTTCCACCATCCATGGCCAAAGAAACCCTCTAAACATAAGAAATTATACAAATCCTATTCCACCCCAAAACTCAACACAAGAGAAGTTGACAGTCCATCTCACACTCTGAAGACAGACAAAAAAGCTTTACCATTAAAGATACGCCTCTCCTTTTTTCCTAGGCAGCTGAAATACAAGGTTAGACCTACCTGGGTAAATATATCCAGCCCAAGTCCTCTGGCATCAACAACTATCAAAGTTAGTAGTGTCTGCAATGCCAAGGCGATGAATGTATTGACACCAAAAACCAGGGCATAACGCTCTACGCTGAGATTTGTAGCAATCTGAAACCTGCACAGAAAACAACAATGGAAAGATTAAAAACAATGATTTCTATCAGAGAAGACAACAAGCAGAATTCTTCCAAGTTCATTTTTAAAGGAATTGGGTGACAAACTGGATACACCATTGGTAATTTCACATACAGAACTGTTTCAGTCACAGAAAAGGCTAGGAGAAATAACCTGTTTTGGGACTACAACTCCCTACAATTTCCTATCCATCATGGTGATTGATGCTTGGGGAGGGTGGCACTTTCCCTAGCCCTTATCACAGCTTTTAAAAGCAATCTGTATATAGCAGCAGCAAAAGGACCAAATATTCCAAATCTTCCTGCAACACTTCTCATGTATATCACCAAAAGCTTTGGAATGAAATCAGGGTCCTTTTTGATACTTAAAAGCTTGAGCTGAAAAAGCTATCTGGTTAGGACTTCAAAGCAGTTACTATACTCCAAACCCAAGAATGGGAAACATAATGTTGGTGGACAGGAAAAGAGATTTAAAGATGGGCTTAAAGCCAACCTTAAAAACTGTGGCAGAGACACCAAGAACTGAGAGGTCCTGGCCATTGAATGCTCTAACTTGAGGTCAGCTGTGACCAGCAGTGCTGCAGAATTGGAATAGGGTGAATTCGAACATGATTTGAGGGTGAAAGGGAGAAACATGCCAAGAGAAAGGTGTGTCCCGGAACCACCTTCCAACTGGAAACCAATGTCTTCACTGTGGAAGAACATGCGGGTCAAGAATAAGGCTCCACAGTGACCTACATATCCACCATCAAAACACTACACTTGGAGGGCCATCATACTCAGACAACCAGGGATCGCCTAAGTAAGTCAGTCTATGGTTGGAGAACCTCTTACATCCCAATAGAGAAATCAATGTGAAAGAGGGAGTTTTCAGGGGGGTATATTACAGTAGTAGGTAAAGCAAAGAATCAAAGAGACCAGAGGTGCTGGCATATTTCCTTTTAAAACTTTCACGCTAAGGGGAGTTTCAGGGAGGCATTTCAACCTTTCGGAACAGGGAAAAACAATATAAATGCTTAAAGATTGTCAGATAATGGAGTCCTGGAAAAGGGGCCATGGTATCTGCAAAGTAGCTGAAGTCCAGATTGAGGCCCCTAAAGATTTCTCCTGGAAGTCTAGACTTGGTCCCAAAATCTGAGATTTCACCTTTCAACACACATATCCAATTTCCTCTTTAAATACGTATTTCCATATGAAGTAACAGTAATTCGTTGACCCATAACCTAAGATACACTGTTGATGTTTCCCAGCCAACACAAAGTCAAAGACGTCTGACCAGTTGAACCATTTCAAGATGACAATCACAGGAAACCAAGATCTGCATGCCCATTTGTAAAATGGGAATGACAATAACCTAATTTGTAGTGCTGGAAGGAAAGATGAATTGCAGGAATACTAACCACCATGATCTTCATCACATAAAATGAGTTATCATTGATATCATATTTGAAACACAAGATGCAAAACTATAAGAATGGAAGAGAAAAACTAGCTAACTTGAAAGAAACCCAGTTGAAAAGAATTCAGCTGGTAACGTTCAAAATAAAATGCAACTACAATGTAATCTAAGCAATGTACTAAATACCTTTCTGGGTTACAGTAAACAGATTACTATGTGGGAGTATAATCCAATCCTACTCTATTTGATTTATGAAAGATAATGAGTGAATGCTCTGGAAACAATTCAGTCAATTCAAGTATGATTACAGATCTGGAACTTGGAAGCTAGAAACTGCTAAAGAAACGACCGTAGGTACATTTTAGCTCATATTTGACTATGAACAGGATACAAAGCAGTCATTGTAACAACACTTTAAGACCATTCTGAACTGCGGTTTACCAGGTATTAGAATACCATAAAAGACTGAAACTACAAAACCAAAAATGCAGTACAGTTCTATGCATATTTAGTTGTTTCCTGGAAATAACTCAAAATTCAACAAAATGGCTTAAAGAGCCATGAATTGGAAACACATCCCCTGATCTTTTTAATGTTAGGAAGTCCTGCTTTTAATTTGAATTCACAAGGTTCAACCAAAAAAGAAGATCCCCCCCAAAAAAAAAAAAGGAATGTCATGCCCCCTTTAAGACAAATTGGTGTTAATTTTTGGGGGGCCCTGTTGGCACAGAGGGTTAAACGGCTGAGCTGCTGAAATTGCTGACTGAAAGGTTGGTGGTTCAAATCCAGGGAGCGGGGTAAGATCTCACTGTTAGGCCCAGCTCCTGCCAACCTAGCAGTTCGAAAACATGCAAATGTGAGATCAATAGGTACCGCTTTTGTGGGAAGGTAACAGCACTCCATGCAGTCATACTGGTCACATGATCTTGGAGGTGTCTATGGACAATGCTGGCTCTTCGGCTTAGAAACCACCCCCAAGTCGGACACAACTAGACTTAATGTCAGGGGAAACCTTTACCTTTACTTTGATTTTGATTTTAGCATGAGTTTTCATGGATATGAATCCACTTCTTCAGCAGCAGTACTGAGTGACCCCAGATATAAAGAATATTTATACAATTGTGGGAGTGGGATAGAATGTAATATTACATGCAGAACTGCTACATTATATCCCACTACCACAACTGTATAAATATGTCCTAGGCTGAAACAGTGGGTTTATCTCCATGAAACTCATGGTAAAGTAAAAACCAGTTTGTCTTAAAGGTTCTGCCACATTCCCTTCTTTCTCCACTTCCTGTCTTAGTTTTTCTATAGAAAAAACTAGCACGGGTGCTTCTTTGAAAATTAGGTTCAACCAAGGTATCCAACTTTCCCATGCTTATAACTTGACCTAACCTTTCTTCTGTTTGGGTTAAATCCAGAGGTTGGGTATTATTTATTTATTTACCATATTTATACCCTGTCCTTCTCAACCCCGAAGGGGACTTAAAGCAGCTTTACACATAGACAACTATTTCATGCCTTAAAAACAACATACAATTAAAACAAACACTTAAATTAAGATTAAAATCAATACACATTAAAACAGCTAAAATATTACATCCATTATTACAATATTATGTGGTTTTCTGAAGTCTTCAAAAATTTACAACAGAAGCTGGATTCAGTTCGGTTGTCTATATACTGACCAAATTTGCAGGGAAATACTTACGTTGCTACTGTGATGAGCAGCATATAGACAATTCGGAAAACTACATAGGAAGTGTAGCACACCCAGATGTTACGAATGGTGTCCATGATATACACAGCCGCAGCAATTAAGAGGGAGAACATGGCTAAGACGATCTCACCCCAAGTAGCCCAAGATATTTTTACATGGCCTGCACCAAACACAGCCACGGCTCCTACAAGTGCAAAAATCAAACAAGTAAGTCTCCTAAAACACTTCTATCCAAAATGAATAGATATGTATATATTTTGAAGACATTTCTTGAAAAAGGTTATTAGACATCAACAATAAGAATAAACAGGAAACCCAGTTTCAGTAAATATTCCTCTAAGTCCCTAAGATTTCACAGAGTTCAGAGTAAATAGACTTTGAATCAGCACGTTTACAAAACTTACACTAGCATTTTAGAAGGCAAGAAACAGCATGTTCATATCTTGAATTAAGACTAAACAAAAAGCTTAAGCATCCTGTTCACTGTTTATCCAATCCTCATATTAATTTATATATTATTAAAAATTAGAACTAGACTATTAAGAAGTATACATTTATTATGATATTACATTATTATTAAATTGCATTATATCAAATTACTACTTCTTATGGTGCTCAAACAACCCATTACATTGTAAAAGCTTGTCAAAACAACCAAGTTTTTGCTTGCTGGAAAAACAAATAGAGATTGCCTAATTGTTTCATCCTGAAGGAATTTCAGGAGAAGGAAGTCAAATTGCAAGCCTTTATTAACTAAAGCTTTAAGGGCAGGAGTCAAGGCACGGCCTTTCCAAAAGGGCACACTTATACACAGTTGCCCTCTCCTATGCCATGAACATTATTCAGTTTGTGGTTGTTGTACAGTAAAGCCTGTGAACCAAAGTCATGTTTGTTCCAACATGTATGGTGTTAAGACATACGGCCTTCTGAGCATGCTTGTTTTGGATTACTTCTCCAGGAGACTGCCATAAACACCCTTATCTCCAGACAAAATTCCAAAACATTACTAAGTGGTTAGCACAAGCGACTGAGTCAACTCAGTCACATGAAACTTACCAAACAAAAAGGTGATTCAACACTTTTTAGATAATGTGGCATTTCCCTGCACTACAAAGTACCAGGTTTAGCAACATACCAATACCATAAGTAAGGTAAACTGAATGCTTAGCATCACCATGGCATACACTTCTCCTAATGGGAGTTTAAAAAGAGAAAACATACCCAACAATGTGGAAGCAGCTTCAACGCCACCATTGTAGATCTCTGAGCTCTGAGAAGGTTGTACCTTTTCCCACAGGCCTTGAATGTAGTTTACCACCTGGAAGTAGCCACACGTAGAGAGTGCCCACCAGACAGACCAACACAGCAGAGTTCGAGAAGAGTAACACTGGAGGAAATCCTGCCAGAGTTCCTTTATTACCTTCCCAATGTCCACCTTCTGCTCCTATAAAGATCAGAAACACATACATTCAAGTAATCTTTCTACCCAAGAGAGGATTACATCCATAGCATTGTTGACAATGACACAACCGAACAGGGCAAAATAAAAGCCTGCATGTATTCAAGAGGAAGCAACCACAAATAGTAATGACTGGCTCTTAAACCACAAAAACAAACCCATAACAAACTGGTTTTTAGAAGCTTAGATATGTGCATGGCCCTCATCTCATGCTGTCTGTATAGCACATGGTTTGCCCAGTTCGTGGATCACAAGTATCAAAGATAAATATGCATGTTACCACAGGCCTTTTGATTCTGTGTCTTAGGTAACTGTACAACACTCCCCAAAGTAGTCAGATGTTCTTCCGGGTAGAAGTTTTAGATTAGTCATTAAAATCTGAATACAAATGTAAAAAAAAAACAACCCTATGAACCACAAAGCAATCCCGACAAATCTGATTAAAATCTGTTTTAATACCTATCCTAAATTTGAGACTAAGTTCTGGTCAAGAAAATAATGGGAGGGATAGGCACATAACTGTTTATCACTTATAGCAATATGTAGTTTTGAGGTGAAGACAGAAAGCAGTAATTCCTGCTTTCCATCCATGTCCTCATCCAACAAGTAGAAACTGAATCACTCAGCACTACATCATTTACGTGACCCAAAGACGGGCAAGGAGTGGCCTTAGACATAGTTGGACTACGACACCAAGCATTCATCACTACTGACTTCTAATTAGGCCCAATGTGAGTTGTGCTCCAACAAAGTCTGGAAAGCTGCACTTTGTCTACCTTGATATAATCAATGAATGTAAGACAATATGGGCAATTCTAAACCTAGAGCAGTGCTGGAAAACCTTTGTACTTCTGGTTGTTTTAGGTCAGTGGTTCCCAACCTGTGGTCCGTGGACCACCAGTGGTCCTCAAGAATGACAATATGGTCCACAGCCTCACCATTAATACACCATTGCCTTGAAACCACACAGCAAGGAGAGTGACTGGTCTCGGAAAACCCTGCCGAGGCAATGGGGATGTCGGGAGGGGAGAGGCTGACTACCCACGAAAGATTACTACTACCACATCAGCTCTAGATTATTAAATATGGCTTTCTGTGGGTGAGAAGGTGGCAACTACTGGATGATATATGTTCCATATCAGAAACCAGAGCTGATAGGGTCCATCCAATGCAGTTTTCTGAATCAGCATCCCAAATAACCAAACTGAATCTAAAGTTGACCAAAAACTGATTTGTAACCCTTTTGGTACTAATGTTGGAAAGTGGTCCCTGGTCAAAAAAGGGTTGGGAACCACTGTTTTTGATCACAACTCCCAAATCCCTCTCTATTGTCTATGCTTTGGGGAGTTTGTAGGTGTTAACATCTGAAGGAACAAAGTTGCTCTATCACTGTGTTTGCAAATTAAAAACTGTTTTAATAAATGTTATTGGCTGCATAAGAGACCTCGGAACTGATACAGCAAATGAGAAAGGAAATCATACGGTTTCCCTGTAATTACCTAGCATATTAACAGGTTGACAAAATACTGGCACAGATCATCAGTGAAACTGTGATGGTGGTATGTGTCAAAGTTCACATAAACACAAGTATATATGTACTCAAATACCATGTTACCAAGTGAAATTATTTCCAAAAATCTTACTCCTATCAAGCTGCTTTTCTATTCTAACTACCAAATTAACAAAATGAAAACTAGCATTCACAGCACAGAAACAAGAATAGCAAACACACTGCAGTGTTGTTTTTTCTAGTAAGTAAATCAGTTGGCTCTCTATAAACTATAATAGGGAAGATTTAGATCTTCAAATGTTTTTTCTCCTGATATAAAGAAAGGAGAGAATTGCTTGTTCTCATCTTAGGTGATTCTGCTGCTTTCCTATCTTTGCAAAATGACCCTTAACTTATCCGTGGTTCATATGAAAACCCATAGTTTCAACTCCCAAACCTGCTCTTGACATATACAGGAGTTCATAGGGTAGTCTACTTTCATCATATTAAGGAGCTGCGGTGGCACAATGGGTGCCGGCTGAACTGCTGACCTGAAGGTCAGCAATTCAAACCCCAAGAAAGGGTGAGCTCCTGTCTGTCAGCTCCAGCTTCCCATGTGGGGACATGAGAGAAGCCTCCCTCAGGCGTCCCCTGGGCAACATCTCTGCAGAGAGCCAATTCTCTAACACTAGAAATGACTTGCAGTTTCTCAAGTCGCTTCTGACATGATAAAAAAAAATCATTGTATTAAAAATTAGAGCAAATACCACACCTCCAATCTGGAGATGAATTTTGTCAATCACATTCTTAAACGCACACTATATTCAACACACTGGCTAGTCCATGCTTAGGAACACTGCAGAGACCAAGTGAAAAAGTACTACTAGAGGCTGCAACAGTTACATCTTGCTGTGTGAAAAAAGAATTGTTACGTACCCAATCTCTGTATATGCAAATATTTACAGTGCAGCTGAGATTAAACAAATGGTTCCATCTGCACATGCTAAAAGCATTGTTGTTTTTGATGCCGTGTTTTAAAATAGTTGCTGGTTTTGTCAAATTTTCTGACATTTTAGCTATCATTTTGTGGTCTTCTCTAGCACAGAAGGAAGTTTAGGAGGCACCCAGAATTACTCACTGTGTGACGCCAACTCTAGTAAAAAAAAAAAAAAAGGTAAACATTTCTCCCTGACATTAAGTCTAGTCGTGTCCGACTCTGGGGGGTGGTGCTCATCTCCATTTCTAAAACAAATAGCCGGCATTGTCTATAGACACCTTCAAGGTCATGTGGTCAGCAAGACTGCATGGTGCGCCGTTACCTTCCCGCCACAGCGGTACTTATTGATCTACTCACATTTGCATGCTTTCAAACCGCTAGGTTAGAAGCTGGGGCTAACAGCGGGAGCTCACCCTGCTCCCTGAATTCGAACCTCCAAGTGTTCAGCAACTCAGTGGTTAAACCTACTGCGTCACTGTGCAATCAGAGGTGACCCCGCCCCCAAAACAAAGACTATCTAAAAGATAGTTCATAATCAGAGAATTTATAGTTTTGCCAAGGACACCAGGCTGAAATGATCCCATAATCCCCTATCTCTCCCCCAAGCGGGAACCTAAAACTCTTTTCATGGCCCCATATGGTAACGCCCCTGTAACCCAAACCAGCATCTGACCAATTTGGTTATTATTTATGAATTGTATTCCTTTTTAAAGAAAGAAACTCCTGTTTTATGAATGGCTCAGTAATTCAATGAGCTTTGCATCATCTTACATGAACTCTGGGTGACCAAGATGAATCTTCCCCTTGACCCTGCATGCCTCCTCCTTCCCATATAAAACTCTGTATATGCCCCATGTCCCCATCCATTATATATATGTATGTCTGTATAAAATATGAAGCAAGGTAACCCTTTCATGAACTTCACCAGCAACTCAGGGCTCAGGAATTTCCAAACTTCCTGAGCCGATAATCCCCTTAACAAAGGTTTTGACAAAAACCCATCTGCATGGACAATAAGTGAATGGCCCCTTTTCCTGGACTTCAGAGGGCCTTGTTGGCTTGACCATCCAGGACAATGGAATCTATGGACATATAGAATCCCCCAACACAAAGGAACCAGGGATTGTCGCCACCTCTCCATTGTGCCATTTCCCATCTCCGAAAAGGATTTTCAATTCCCATCAAGTAAATATTACAGAACTATAAGACAATGGAATTGGCTCTTCGGAGCTAAACAAAAGATGTTATTTCAAGACTCAAGCCAATAGCCCAGGATGAAGCCTGAGAGCTTAAGCTATCGCTTTGCCCCCCTTATCAATACAGGCACAGAAAGGGGCATTCATAACCCATCATCATGACATTTTTTTCCCCATTGTTTCCCTGTTGCCCACCTCCTTCCACCTCATTGTCTGAGTGGCCAAAAGCAGGGCTCAGGCTCTCATTGGATCTCCTGCTGGCTTGCTGATGTCACAGCCAACCACAACAAAGCCGGCTTAGGGGGGGTGGCCATGGGAACTTTTGAATCTGACAGCCCTATATTGTTTTTCTCTGCCCAGCCAGCATGTCGGCTTCTTGGGCAGATAACTCCGGTCGTTATCCCTTCCAGCTGGAATTAAATAAAACCTCGGTGGCTTTTGCTTCAACTTGGTGAGACTTTATTTGGGAAAATTAATGGAAAAAACTTTCTTGGTGCTTGCTATCTCACCAGGTGTCCCGGATCCTCTTTTTGGGTCTGGCTGGTCTCTGCCTAGACAGGGCCTCCCAAATTTGTTTTCGGCAGCACCCGGGGGCTCATAACTCTAGTAATGCTGACAATTTTTCAATACAACATGCAGCCTTCATAGTTATGATGGCTTGGAATTCTGTAAACAGTACACAAAGAGAAGCTTTTCCAAGTTTTGCCAATAGGAATGAAGATGCTTCCATCACCAAGGCGCTGGGGATTTCAGCAGGGCATCAGTCATGGAGAAATGAGAGTGTAGAAGCTCAGAGGAAGAATGTGGAAGCAATATTTCTTATGGAAGGATAGTAGGCTATAACATCTCGGCAAAAATAGTGAAGAACAAACTACATTTGTCATTTGTTCAGAACCACAAATGTTTTCTCAGCTTCACAGTAATCCTCTTCCAGGAAAGCAGCATTCAACTAGGTAACATTAATTCCATGGAATGCTAATAGCTGTGATTATCAATAGAAGCCTAGTAAACAAAACTAAAGCACACAGAACCTCTCCCCTGGTGAAAGAACAGAATGCTAAGCCATTTCAAGCCTGGTTTACACCATTACAAAAATACATTTCCTACTCCATGTCTCAAACTTTTCCAAAAGAATTTACAGCAAGTTTACCTGAATGCACTCTCCTTTTTCCTGATTGAACTCTCCCCACCTTGATTTCAGTGAGTCATATCTCAGCTGAAATTCCCCTAACAGCTTTACTACTCAACTGTTTGTTTTTCCATTTGCAAAACAAATAGCTGAGCAGAGCTTGGAAAGGTTCCTCTTTGTGATTACAAAAAAGATTGATTCTAGAGCAACCTTCCTAATGCCACAACCCTTTAATACAGTTCTTCATGTTGTGGTGACCCACAACCATAACATTATTTTTGTTGCTACTGCATAACTGCAACTTTGCTACTGTTATGAATTGTAATGTAAACATCTGATATGCAGGATGTATTTCCATTCACTGGAACAAAGTTGGCAAAAATACTCAATATGCCCAAATTTGAATAATAGTGGGGTTGGGGGGATTGATTTTGTCATTTGGGAGTTGCAGTTGTTGGGATTTATAATTCACCTACAATCAAAGAGCATTCTGAACTCTACCAACAATGGAATTGAACCAAACTTGGCACACAGAACTCCCATGGCCAACAGAAAATACTGGGTTTAAGGGCACTGACCTTGAGTTTTGGAGTTGTAGTTCACCTATATCCAGAGAGCACTGTGGACTCAAACAATGATGGATCTGGACCAAACTCTACACAAATACTCAATATGCCCCAATGTGAACACTGGTGGAGTTTGGGGGAAATAGACCTTGACATTTGGGAGTTGTAGTTGGTGGTATTTATAGTTCACCTACAATCAAAGAGCATTCTGAACCTCAGCAATGATAGAATTGTTCCCACACAGAACTCCCATGACCAACAACAAATACTGGAGAGATTTGGGAGGAATTGACAGTGATTTAGAGGTGAGCATGCATGCTCGCCCCTTCCCACTTGAAGTCTCAGAAACAGCTCTCCCTTTGCCTGAGAGGCTGGACAATCACAGCAGAGGAGGGCTTTTGTTGGGAGGATTTGCCGCCTGTTTTCAAAAAGGAAGAGAAGGATAGGCAGAAAGATCTTCAGCCTTCTCTGCCAAAAGGGTTTCTAAGACTATCAGAAATATGAGTTTTCTGATGGTTTTCAGTGACCTGTCTGAACCCCCCCCCCCAACCCGCACAGGGATCCTGACCCCCAGGTTGAGAAACACTGTCCTAGAGACTGCAGGCCAAAAAGGTTTTTTTCCCAAGTTCTGTCCTGGAATTTAATGCACATATTATCTTGATCATAATTAACAATCTGCCTTCAAAAGCACTCAAGCAGCACCTATTTTTAGAGCTATCCTGCCCAATAAAAAGAGGCGGCATATTTGGTTTGCTTGGATTTGTATGCTATAAAAAACATGTTTGGACAAGAAATAGGATTCCATCAACACAATCATGCTTAGGAATATAGGCCCAGAATTTGAAAAGATCAGATACTTGAAAACCAATGATTCACAAGGAAAACAAGCACAGCAAACTATATATCTATGTGTATAAGTGTCCTCAAGTCACTTGTCAATTGAAGGCAACTTTGTAAATCTCACAGGATTTTCTTAGACACAGAAAACTCAGAGATGGTTTGCCATTGTCTTCCTCTGAAATGTAGCCAGCAATGCCTGATATTCTTTAGCAGTCTCTCATCCAAGTACTGACCCTGCTTAGCTTCCAAGATCAAATGAGACCTGGTGCATTAAGGGTATTCTGGCTCTTTGCACATCACAGTTGATTAATCCAGCACAAATGTGCTGCCACCACCCTGATTCCCCTGCTTACCTGCTGCTCCTCAGGATGTTCTTCTATATTTAAAGGGACGTTCGATTCAACATCGTCCCACCCAGGCACCCTCTTTAAGGCAGGATCATCTTGGAGGACTGTTCCATTTCTACATTCTACAACTTTCGTCTCCTTACTGACCTGGGCACTCGAGCGTCGGTGATGGAAAAAAAGACTTTTTTGTGGCATGGGCAGAAACCAGGCCACGGCAAAGGCCACCGATACGGAGGTGAGAGACACCACGTTCAAAACGAACAAAGACCAGCCAACGACAGACACCAGGATCTGTCCACAGACAGAACCTACAGTATAACCCACAAGGGCTGCACTTCGGCAATAGCTTGTGACTTTTTGGTATAAGTTTAGGTCCACAACACTATAGATGTAGGAATAATAGGCTATTTCTGTGGCAGTTACCAGTCCATAGAAAAATTCCAGGAACTGAGTAGCCAAGAGTCCTTTGGCATAAAGCAGCATAAACCATGTCACAATAAGGCTTAGTCCTTGCAGGAGGATGACCGGCTTGTATCTGAGGAAGTCCGTTGCCAGGAAGACAGGGAACAGCAGCACCAGGTAAGAGTAAGTCCATACTGGATAGATTTCATTGAAGACCTACAAGAAAAAGAAATCACAAACCTTATAGTATATGAAAATGCACATTCCAAGAACAGATATTTGACAAGCAGTTCTTGGGAGGTGTTGTCAGCAGAGTTTATAAATTGACAGGTTTTATTTACATGAATACTTTCTCCAGAATAATGGGGTGCTAACAAGTACATAAGAAACAATTCATGTTAAAATATGTTATAAAAATAGTTTAAGCTGAAATAGCACCGTACATAACAGACAAATAAATCAACCATCTAATGCTAGTAGTATGCGCCAACAAGCCAGGTCAACTATGGAAATCTGCCCTTGCACTTTGCTACTCTGCTGCTGAATGCGCATGCCCAGCGTGGAACACATCTCACAACGTTAAAACAGTTGATGTGGTACTCAATGAGACATGCCGCATTATCTCAGGATGTGATGTATTGTCATTTAGCTTTTTGGGGGTTTTCAGTTCTTTCCACTGCTTTTTTGTGTGGTTTTATGAGTGATAGTAACTTGTTGTTCTTTTGGGGGTATAGTGTCCAAATTTGGTGTTAATTCCTCCAGTAGTTTTTGCGTTATGTTCCCACGAACGAACATTACATTTTCATTTATAATATATAGATTAGGTCCACTTTTAGCACTCCTGGCCATTGCTATTGTTTAACCTCACGTGATGGAGCTCCGATGTATTCGGATTTATATTTTATTTTTAGTGTGTTTTATCAAATTTTTGTATTTTATGATGTTTTTACTTTCTTTTTTTATTTTATTTCTTATTTTTATTTCTTGCTATTTAGATTATTAAGTTATCGTTATGTTGTTTTATATTGTCTAATGTGTTTGGGTGGATGTACGTAAACTGTTTGTATGGTTTTCTTTTGGCATTGAATGCTTGCCATATTTGTTGGAAACCACCCTCAGTCCCTTCAGGGAGATTGGCAGTCTATAAATAAAGTTTATTTATTATTATATGCTGCTGGACCTCAGTTTCCAGAAACTTCACTCAGCATGGTCATAGGTCAGAGACTTACGAAGCTGTAGGCCAACATCACCTGTGGATCTAAGGTTATGAACTACAGGATTAGGATACATTTTCAAATAGGCAGGTGTGTTAGTCTATTTCAACATTTAAAAAGGAGGGAGAAAGCCCTCTGTTTCTGAACAACTTATTTATTTATTTACAGTATTTATATTCTGCCCTTCTCACCCTGCAGAGGACTCAGGGCAGATCACAATGCACATATGCATGGCAAACATTCAATTCCATAGATACACAACATATATAGACAGACACATACACAGAGGCTATTTAACTTTCCAGCTTCATGAAGGTATGCTCGAATTCCAGCCACCGGGGAAGCTGTCGCTTAACCCTCCACTTGTGACACTGATGGAGTACTTCCTCATTCTTTTGC